>NC_141877.1:24924347-25225869 GCF_056163025.1 Triticum urartu | reverse complement strand
GAGTCGCTAATTCCGTCGTAGTTTAGTCCTCCCTTTCGCACCTCACGAGGGCTTGGTGCTCTGCATCGATAGGTCCCAGTCCCAAGGCGGCGTCAGCCGTCGCTGGTATGCCAGGTCGCGATGCCGTGGTCAAGGCCAGGAGGTGAGCGACCCGGGGTCTGGTAAGAGCCCCTGAGTCGCGATGCTCAGGAGGTCCCCTTTGGCGCCCAAGCAGCCGTCGCTTGGTGAGAAAGGGAAGCAACGTCGCTAGTACGGAATTCCTTTAGGTGCTGGGGTAGTGCCACGGTAGCCAGTGCTTTGGGTGGTGACTTATCTTGAGAACCGGGGATTATTCCTGGTGTGCCGTCGGGTTCGCGCATAGGCAGGAGCGGAATCGCTCAGCAAGGTCCTCGCGAGCCCCTTCTCCCTTGCCTCTGCTCCCCTTTCTGCTCTACGTCCTCGGGTCCCGGCCCTCGAGCTGGTCTCAGCCGTCGCTGGTATGCCAGGTCGCGATGCCGTGGACAAGGCCAGAGGGTGAGGGCTGGAGAACCAGGAGGAGCCCTGAGTCGCGATGCTCAGGCGCCCCACCCCTTTAAAGTGCAAGCGGTTCACAAGGGCGAGGGTGAAGGGAACCTCGTGAGGGCCTCGGCTAGCGCAGCTCCCTCCAAGGATCCTGCAGATTCACCACAGAAAGAAGATGGGGTTGCCATGGCAGTCATTAGTCGATCGTTAGTCGCTCAAGAGCTTGTTGGTTGGAGCAGGCAAGGTGTGTCAGGGCACCCACGAGCCAGCGCGGGACTCACGAGGCCCTACCTCTAGGCGGGTTGCGCCTGGCACTGGGCTGTATCTTGAGATGTGTCCCTGCAAAATTTGGTTAGATGCCGGTACTCTACGTCCTCGGGTCCTGGCCCTTGAGCTTGTCTCAGCCGTCGCTGGTATGCCAGGTCGCGATGCCGTGGACAAGGCCAGAGGGTGAGGGCTGGAGAGCCAGTAAGAGCCCTGAGTCGCGATGCTCAGGCACCCCCCCTTTAACGTGCAAGTAGTCGACATGGAGAAGAAGGGATGCCGCGGACGGGCATCAAGCAACCAAGCGTGACAGGCGAATGCATAGTTGGAAATAAATGCGAGGGATACACGCCGCTGGGCCTAGCCCCAACGGCTTGGGGATGATGCAGCCCGAGGGGCGCCCCCAACAAGGCAAACTAACGACCGAAAAATAAAGGCAGATACATGCCGCAGGGACGGACCCACACGGCCTGGGAGTGATGCAACCCTGGGAGGGCGCTCCCAGCTGGGAATGAGGCTTGAAAGATGTCACTTGAGGATGTCGTTGGCGAAGTGTCGTTGGTGCAGCAGACTCGGTGGGTTGCGGAAGCCGATCCTCACGAGCCCCCAGGCCCCGGGGCCTCGGGAGGCTCCGGAGGCACTGGTGACTCCTCGCGAGCTGTCTTCATCTCCGCCAGCGCCGCGGAACGCCTGTCTTCCTGAGCCTCCATGATGCCCCTCATGAGGCGCTGGTATGCCGCAGCCATGCTCGGCAGGCCGTAAGGCATGCGAACATAGCTGTGGGGTGGATCCCCGCAGCGCCCCACTTGCGAGGGCCAGAGACGCTCCGTCGTGGCGATCTGATTGAGCCCTGGTACGTCAACGCAGACGCGCAGCCCACCATCCTCGCCTGGATGTGGAGCCACAGCTGGTGGACGGCGGCAACCTCTCATGATCCTTGACTCCTGTAGTTCTTGAATGGCCTTGTTAACGAACTCCTGCTGGTCTGACCCTCCTTGCCTGGCTCCTTCTTGAGGGAAACGTGCTTCGAAGCACGCCTCCACATGGTGCCCAAGCGCCTCCCTCGTGACCCTGGCTAGGTCGGTGGCCCTCCAGGTGAGAGCCCCCGAGCCCTGCCTGAGGAGGGCACCGGGCGCGCTTTCCTATGCGATGGGAGGAGGGTCCTCCCGGGCAGACACGGGCCCTGAGGGGCTGGCCTCCTGAGGGGCTGAGCCTGACGACGTCTTCTTCTTCTTGGGGGTGGTTTCAGGAAGCCTCCTGCTTCCGCGATCTGGGTCTTCTAGCGACGCGGCCTGAAAGGCTCGCTCCAGGGAACACACTGCATCCTTCTCTTCACAGGGCACCGTGATGACGCCGCCACTTCCTGGCATCTTGAGGACATTGTAGCCGTGGTGAGTCACGGCCATGAACTTGGCCAGCGTTGGGTACCCGAGGATGGCATTGTACGGCAGGCGGATGTGGGCGACGTCGAAGTCGATGAGCTCGGTGCGGTAGTTGCTGCGGGCCCCGAAGGTGACAGGGAGGCGGACCTGCCCGATCGGGACTGTGGAATCGTCGGTGACTCCGGAGAAGGGCTTGGTTGGCTGAAGCTGGTCGTAGGGCACTTGGAGATTGTTGAATGTTTCCACGGACAGGACGTTGAGCCTTGCCCCTCCGTCGATGAGGGTCTTGGTGACCATCACGTTGCTGATGACTAGGGAGCAAAGCATCGGGAGGACTCCGGCCATGGCCGAGCACCTGAGCTGGTCTGCTGAGCTGAACGTGATGGCGCACGCCGACCACCTGAGGGGGCGCGTTGCTTCGAGCTTGGGGAGAACTGCATTCACTTCGCGGCCAAACTGCTTGAAGATACGTTGAGAGGCTGGGGCTTGAGCCCCGCCCAGGATGCAGGCGATTGCGTGCGGCTCCTGGAAGCCCCCAGCCCCCTCGTCTTGATGGCGATCTTCGTTCCTCCATGGCAGAGGCGGCAGCGGAGGTAGGCCTGCGGTGCCATGAGGGCGATCCTCACGAGGCTGATCCCTCCAGTCCCCCTCGCGAGGCAGGTCCCGCCAGCGGTCCTCGCGAGGTTGGTCGCGCCACCCCTGGCGCGGGCCGCGATCTTCCCAGCGCCCTGGGTTTCCTAATCCTCCTCGGCCGTAGCCCCGGTCAGCACGGTCAGGGCGACGGCCGGTCCTTCCTTCTCGCACGGCGCGGAGCTCTTGACATTCATTGGTGTTGTCGGTGTGGAGGTCGTGGTACACACAGTACCGGCTACCCCTGGAGGGTTCGGGTAGATCCTTGCCCCGCTTGGTGTCTGGTTCGGCTGCGAGTACGGCAGCCCCCTTGCGCTTCACGTCCTTGGCCTTGGGCTTCTTCTCTTCTGGTTCAGCGGCAGGCAGCTCGAGGAGGGAGAGGCGTCCCTCCTCAGCCCCGGCGCACTTGGTCGCCAAGTTGAACAGCTCCAGGGAGGTGCAGAGGTCTTCGTGCATCGCCAGCTCCTCCTTCATCTTGACGTCACGCACGCCATCGGAGAAGGCCGAGACGATGGCTTCCTCGGACACCTTGGGGATCTTGAGGCGCGCGCTGTTGAAACGCTGGATGTACTTTTGCAGGGTCTCTCCGGGTTGTTGCTTGATGCGGCGCATGTCGCTCACGGCGGGTGGCCGGTCGCGAGTACCTTGGAAGTTGGCGATGAAGCGGGTGCGCATCTGGTCCCAGGAGGAGATCGTGCCTGGAGCCAGATTCAGGAGCCCGGTGCGAGCTCCTTCCTTCAGCGCCATGGGGAACCAGTTCGCCATGACCTTCTCGTCCCCGCTGGCAGCCTCGATGCCCAGCTCATAGAGCTGGAGGAACTCAGCGGGGTTAGTTGTGCCGTCGTAGTGAGGAGGCAGGTCCGGCTTGAACTTGCCGGGCCACGCGACGCTACGCAGCTCTGTGGTGTAGGCGCGGCAGCCTGCGGTGGCCACGTAAGGCTTCGGCTGGTGGAGAGCTTGGCCTTGAGGATCCCCACGCGATGCAGCTAGGAGCAGAGCGGGGCCTTGGCGTGCCGGAGCTGGAGCAGGGAGCGCCCGGGCAGCTCCTTGCGGGCGAGGGACTTCTTGGCAGCTCCGTTCTTGCTGCGCTGGCACCTGGCGGAGCGGGTTCCGCCCAGGGACCACGCGCCTTGGAGCCGTGGCGTCTTCTTGGAGAGGAGGCGGCTGGTACGCCCCCGGAGCTTCATTGCCCACGCGGGGCAGAGTGCGGCGCAGCGGAGCGGACGGCGCAGGAGGGCCCCCTGCGGCGCGGACGAGCTCGGCGACGCGGTCGAGCCACTCCTCGTAGACATCATCGACGAGGCGGTAGCGCAGGAGTTAGTTTGCCGCGATGAGCGCAGCTCGAGCCTCCAAAGGTGCGCGGAGTGCGCGGGACGAAGAGCCGACTGAGGCGAGTGATGGAGTAGCGGTGCGGCCGTCTTGCCGCACGGACGGGTGTTGAGACGATGCTTGTTGCTCGCCCCCCGCCGGGCCGGTGGCGGCGTTGACAGCGGGCGATGGGGAACGACGAGGACGCCCACCGACGGGGGCCGTCTGGGCGACGCGAGAAGCGATGGCGGCCCGGCGCTCGGCGCGGGCCAGACGAGCGTCAGACATGGATGCGACGGTCGGAGGAGAGCGGAGTGGTGGAAGATGAATCCCGGCGCACCCCTACCTGGCGCGCCAAATGTCAGATCACGTGTTCCGGCAGACCCTTAAGGTTCGAACACTGGGGTGCACGCGGAGATCACACCTTCTACCTCTCCATCTCGCAAGGATCTAAACTACCAAAAGAACTGCACAAGGGACACAGGATTTATACTGGTTCGGGCCACCATTGTGGTGTAATACCCTACTCCAGTGTGTGGTGGGTGGATTGCCTCCTGGGGCTGGTGATGATGAACAATACAAGGAAGAACAGCCTCGCGAGGGTCTGTCCTTGGCTGGGGTGATGAACTGCTAGGATGAGTTCATTCACCTTTCTCTCTCTCTCTCTCACTTACTCTCTCTCTCTCTTGTCGACCGTCCGGGGGCCAACCCCTTGCTATGTGGGTGGCTGGTCCTATTTATAGAGGCCCTGGTCCTCTTCCCAAATATTGAGCGGGAAGGGAGCCAATAATGGCGGGCTAATTTAAAGGGGGACAGCGAGTACACTTATCCTGACTAAAGTTGGTCTCCGCCTGCCAAAGGCTCTACGGTGACGCCGTGCTGGGCTCCATGGTGACCTCCATCTCGTAGTCCTCCTGGTCTTTGTCTCGTTGCACCGAAATGGCAACCTTTGCCTGATGCCTCGGTACTCCGCGGCTGCGCTTGCCCCCTTTGCACCAAAGAGGAAAGAAGGACGCTGCGCGCGCTGGCACCCGCCTGGCACCCTGAGTCGTCATGGCTTGCGTCATGGGCACCTCGCCAGGCACCCTGCCTTGATATCTCCGCCTCCTCGCGAGCCAGCCTGATGAGGCTGCGCCTGAGGATGCACCGTGTCGTCCACCCCGCGAGGCTTGGCCCCTCGCGAGGGTCTTGAGTCTTGTGTTGATGAAGATGGGCCGCACTGGGCCCCCATTTAAGCCACGCTGCAGGCCGCAGGCAGGCAAGTCTGGGGACCCCCGTTCCCAGAACGCCGATAGGCGAGTACTGGACTGCAGCTAAGCCCCCGAGTGGGAGGATTGCTCTCCACTCGGTAGGATTTTTTCAAACTTAGGCGAGTGCCGGACTCGCAGCTAAGCCCCCGAGTGGGAGGCTGGCTCGCCACTCGGTAGGAAACTGTTTTTACAAACTTAGGCGAAGCGGATTCGCAGCTAAGCTACCCACTGGGGGATTTCTTACGCAAACAAAAACAATAATAATCACTGGGAAAATTATAACGCTATTGCCTTTGATAAATAAACTACGGGATTTTTTCTTATTACATCTCATCCGAGTGAGAATTCAAGTATAAAAGGGGCGGAGTAGCTCCGCATTCCAGGCTCGTGGCTCATCAATCTGGCGATCGACATTTTAGAGGTGGTATGCTCCATTGTGGAGGACCCTAGTGACTATGAAGGGACCTTCCCAAGTAGGAGCGAGCTTGTGTGGTTTCTGCTGATCCACTCGGAGGACTAAGTCTCCTTCTTGGAAGGCTCAGCTCTTCACGTTTCTGGCATGGAATCGACGCAAGTCTTGCTGATAGATGGTCGATCAAATCAAGGCCATTTCTCTTTCTTCTTCTAGGAGGTCGACTGCGTCTTGCCGGGCTTGTTCTGCTTCATCTTCAGAGTAGAGCTCGACTCGGGGAGCGTTGTGAAGCAGGTCACTCGGTAAGACTGCCTCAGCTCTGTAGACCAGAAAGAACGGGGTTCTTCCGGTCGATTGGTTCGGGGTTGTCCTCAGTCCCCAAAGGACTGATGGAAGCTCGTCGACCCATGCACCTGCTGCGTGCTTGAGATCGCGCATCAATCGGGGTTTCAGTCCTTTGAGAATTAGGCCGTTTGCCCTTTCTGCTTGCCCATTCGACTGGGGGTGAGCGACCGAAGCATAGTCGACCCGAGTGCCCTGAGAGGCGCAAAAGGCCCTGAACTTGTCGGAATCGAAGTTTGACCCATTGTTCATGATGATACTGTGCGGAACTCCATATCTGAATATCAACTCTCTGATGAAATTGATAGCGGTGCAAGCATCGAGATTCTTGATAGGCTTGGCTTCAATCCATTTGGTGAACTTGTCGACTGCTACTAGCACATGAGTGAAGCCACTCCTGCCTGTTCTCAGTGGCCCAACCATGTCCAACCCCCAAACAGCGAAGGGCCAGATGAGTGGAATGGTTTTCAGGGCTGACGCGGGCTTGTGTGGCATATTGGAGTAATACTGACATCCTTCACATTTGTCGACTATCTCTTTTGCCATCTCATTGGCCCTTGGCCAGTAGAACCCCGCTCGGTATGCTTTAGCCACAATGGTCCGAGAGGATGCATGATGACCACAGGTCCCCGAGTGGATATCGTTAAGGATCATCTGACCTTCTTCTGGTGTAATACACTTCTGGCCGACCCCAGTCGCGCTTTCTCTATATAACTGTCCCTTTATGACTATAAAGGCCTTGGATCGACGGACGATCTGTCGAGCCTCTTCTTCGTCTTCTCGGAGTTCTTTCCTTAGGATGTACACGATGTACGGTTCTGTCCAGACGGGAGTGATAACCAACACTTCCATGATCAGATCGACCACAGCGGGAACTTCAATTTCAGCCGGATCCATGGCGCTTTTTGGCTGCGGGGCCTCTTCAGTGAAGGGATCCTCTTGGACTGATGGTGTGTGGATGTGTTCCAAAAACACATTGCTGGGAATGGCTTCTCTTTTGGAACCTATTTTTGCCAAATCATCAGCTGCTTGATTTTTCAGTCGGGGTATGTGATGAAGCTCTAACCCCTCGAATTTCTTCTCCAGCTTTCTCACTGCATTGCAATAACCTGTCATGGCTGGACTTCTGACATCCCATTCCTTCATCACCTGATTAACCACCAAATCTGAGTCGCCATAGACCATGAGGCGACAGACGCTGAGTGAAATGGCCATGCGCAACCCATATAAAAGTGCTTCGTATTCTGCCTCGTTATTGGAGGAATCAAAGTGGATTTGAAGAACATATCTGAGTCTATCTCCTCTGGGGGAGACCAACACCACTCCGGCACCGGAACCATTCAGCATCTTGGAGCCGTCGAAGAACATAGTCCAATGTTCCGAGTGAATCTGAGTCGGCAGCTGCTGTTCAATCCACTCGGCGACAAAATCTGCGATTGCCTGGGACTTGATAGCTTTCTTTGCCTCAAACTTGATATCTAGGGGAAGGAGTTCAATCGCCCATTTTGCCACTCGACCAGTTGCATCCCTGTTATGCAGGATCTCTGACAATGGAGCGTCACTGATGACTGTAATGGAATGATCAGAGAAGTAGTGAGCAACTTTCTTTGTGGTCATATAAATCCCATATACAAGCTTCTGATAGTGAGGATATCTTTGCTTTGATGGGGTCAAGACTTCAGAAATATAATATACTAGGCGCTGAACTATGAAGGTTTTCCCTTCCTCTTCCCGCTCGACCGTAAGTACCGTACTGACGACTTGTCCTGTGGCTGCAATGTAAAGCAGCAAAGGCTCCTTGCTGATTGGGGCAGCAAGCACCGGCTGGGTGGAGAGCAGAGCTTTGAGCTCTGCAAACGCTGCATCAGCTTCAGGAGTCCACTCGAACTTGTTGGACTTCTTCATCAATCGGTAAAGAGGCAATGCCTTTTCACCGAGACGAGATATGAATCGACTTAGGGCGGCCAAGCAACCAGTAAGCTTCTGGACGTCGTGCACTCGCACAGGACTTTTCATTCGGAGTATAGTGCCAACTTTTTCTGGATTGGCGTCGATTCCCCGTTCGGAAACGAGAAAACCGAGTAATTTTCTGCCAGGGACTCCGAATTTACACTTTGATGGATTAAGCTTGATATCATACCTCCTGAGGTTGGCAAAGGTTTCAGTACGGTCAGTCAGCAGGTCGGAACCCTTCCGTGACTTGACCACAATATCATCCATGTATGCTTCCACGTTCCGACCGATTTGAGTGAGTAAACACTTTTGAATCATCCTCATGAATGTGGCTCCGGCATTCTTGAGGCCGAACGACATGGTAACAGAACAGAAGCACCCGAATGGAGTGATGAAAGCTATCTTGATCTCGTCAGGTCCATACAGACGGATCTGATGGTACCCGGAATAGGCATCTAAAAAAGATAGTCACTCACATCCCGCAGTCGAGTCGACTATCTGGTCGATGCGGGGGAGAGGGAAATGATCTTTCGGGAAGGCCCGATTGATATGTTTAAAGTCAATGCATTGGCAAGCCACTCGGAGTGGTAGATTTCTCGAATGAACTCCGCTGCTAAGAGCCGAGCCACCTCCTCGCCAATAGCCTTTCTCTTCTGGACGGCGGACCGTCGGAGATGTTCCTTGACAGGTTTTACTTTTGAGTCGACTCTCAGGAGATGCTCAGCCAGCTCCCTGGGAACACCTCGCATGTCAGAAGGCTTCCATGCGAAAATGTCCCAGTTCTCACGGAGGAACTGGATGAGCGCTTCTTCCTATTTGGAGTCGAGTGTTGTCGAGATATGAGTTGGAGCGGCGCTGGGATCGGTCGGGTGGATGTGAGCTGTCTTCGTATCGCCAGTCGACTGAAAAGCTGATTCTGTAGCGGGCTTCTTGGCTCGCAATAAATCACTCGGGTCTACAGTCTTCTGGTATTCCTGTAACTCCACAACTGCCATCTGTGCGTCGGCGATCTTCGAACCATTCTGAAAACATTCTTCCGCTTTCTTCCGATTTCCCATAATGGTGATCACACCTTTGGGGCCAGGCATCTTCAATTTGAGGTACACGTAACATGGTCGGGCCATGAAGCGTGCATAAGCCGGCCTGCCCAAAATAGCGTGATAGGCACTCTGGAAGTCTACAACTTCAAATGTCAACTTTTCTTTGCGGTAATTCTTGGAATCACCGAAAACCACATCAAGAGCAATCTGGCCGAGTGATTCAGCCTTCTTCCCAGGAATGACTCCATGGAAACTCATGTTGCTGGCACTGAGTCTGGACATCGGAATGCCCATCCCCTTCAAAGTCTAAGCGTATAATATGTTCAAACCACTGCCACCATCCATCAGGACTTTGGTCAGTCGAGTGCCTTCAACAACTGGGTCGACCACCAAAGCTTGCCTCCCAGGGGTGGCGATGTGCGTAGTGTGGTCGGACTGGTTGAATGTTATGGCAGTCTGAGACCATTTCAGGTAACTAGGTGTCGTCGGAGCGACCATATTCACTTCTCGGTTAATAACTTTCAGTCGACTTTTGCTTTCAACATCGGCAAAAATCATCAGAGTGGAATTGACCTGAGGGTATCCGTTGTCACTGTCTTCTTTGTCCTCGACCTTGTCTGACTCCTTTTCCTTACCCTTGGGCTGCTTGCCCTGGAACTGCTGGATCAAGAGTCGACACTGTCGAGTGGTATGTTTCGGGTAAATGAAATTACCCTCTTCATCTTTATTTGTGTGGACGAGACATGGTAAGTCCAACACATCATTTCTGTCCTGGTCTTTAACCTTTTTGGGGTTCCAAGGCCCTTTAGGTTTCCCTTTAAACTTTCCTTGGGTTAAAGCTAAGGCTTCCCCGGTGTTGGGGAACGTAGCAGAAATTCAAAATTTTCTACGCATCACCAAGATCAATCTATGGAGTAATCTAGCAACGAGGGGAAGGAGAGTGCATCTACATACCCTTGTAGATCGCTAAGCGGAAGCGTTCAAGTGAACGGGGTTGATGGAGTCGTACTCGTCGTGATCCAAATCACCGATGATCCTAGTGTCGAACGGACGGCACCTCCGTGTTCAACACACGTATAGCCCGGTGACGTCTCCTACGCCTTGATCTAGCAAGGGGAGAAGGAGAGATTGGGGAAGACTCCATCCAGCAGCAGCACGACGGTGTGGTGGTGATGGAGAAGCGTGGTACTCCAGCAGGGCTTCGCTAAGCACCGCAAGAGACGAGGAGGGAGAGGGGTAGGGCTGCGCCAAGAAGGAGATTGAATCGTCTCTATGGCAGCCCAAAACCTCAAGTATATATAGGGGGAGGGGAGGGGCTGCGCCCCCACCTAGGTTTCCACCCCTAGGGGTGGCGGCCAGCCCTAGATACCATCTAGGGGGGCGGCCAAGGGGGGAGAGAGGGGGGGCGCACCACTAGGTGGGCCTTAGGCCCATCTGAGCCTAGGGTTTGCCACCTTCCACTCTCCCTTGCGCCTTGGGCCTTGGTGGGGGGGCGCACCAGCCCACCAGGGGCTGGTCCCCTCTCACACTTGGCCCATGCAGACCTCCGGGGCTGGTGGACCCACTTGGTGGACCACCGGGACCCTCCCGGTGGTCCCGGTACATTACCGATAAAACCCGAAACTTTTTCGGCGACCAAAACAGGACTTCCCATATATAAATCTTTACCTCCGGACCATTCTGGAACTCCTCGTGATGTCCGAGATCTCATCCGGGACTCTGAACAACATTCGGTAACCACGTATATCTATTCCCTACAACCCTAGCGTCATCGAACCTTAAGTGTGTAGACCCTACGGGTTCGGGAACCATGCAGACATGACCGAGATAACTCTTCGGTCAATAACCAACAGCGGGATCTGGATACCCATGTTGGCTCCCACATGTTCCACGATGATCTTATCGGATGAACCACGATGTCAAGGACTTAATCAATCCCGTATACAATTCCCTTTGTCTAGCGGTACGATACTTGCCCGAGATTCGATCGTCGGTATCCCGATACCTTGTTCAATCTCGTTACCGGCAAGTCTCTTTACTCGTTTCGTAACACATCATCCTGTGATCAACTCCTTGATCACATTGTGCACATTATGATGATGTCCTACCGAGTGGGCCCAGAGATACCTCTCCGTTTGTACGGAGTGACAAATCCCAGTCTCGATTCGTGCCAACCCAACAGACACTTTCAGAGATACCTATAGTGTACCTTTATAGCCACCCAGTTATGTTGTGACGTTTGGCACACCCAAAGCACTCCTACGGTATCTGGGAGTTGCACAATCTCATGGTCTAAGGAAATGATACTTGACATTAGAAAAGCTTAAGCAAACAAATCACACGATCTTGTGCTAGGCTTAGGATTGGGTCTTGTCCATCACATCATTCTCCTAATGATGTGATCCCGTTATCAACGACATCCAATGTCCATGGTCAGGAAACCATAACCATCTATTGATCAACGAGCTAGTCAACTAGAGGCTTACTAGGGACATGGTGTTGTCTATGTATCCACACATGTATCTGAGTTTCCTATCAATACAATTTTAGCATGGATAATAAATGATTATCATGAACAAGGAAATATAATAATAACCAATTTATTATTGCCACTAGGGCATATTTGAAGGAAATATGCCCTAGAGGCAATAATAAAGTTATTATTTATTTCCTTATATCATGATAAAGGTTTATTATTCATGCTAGAATTGTATTAACCGGAAACAGAATACATGTGTGAATACATAGACAAACAGAGTGTCACTAGTATGCCTCTACTTGACTAGCTCATTAATCAAAGATGGTTATGTTTCCTAACCATGGACAAAGAGTTGTCATTTGATTAAACGGGATCACATCATTAGTTGAATGATCTGATTGACATGACCCATTCCATTAGCTTAGCACCCGATCGTTTAGTATGTTGCTATCGCTTTCTCCATGACTTATACATGTTCCTATGACTATGAGATTATGTAACTCCCGTGTGCCGGAGGAACACTTTGTGTGCTACCAAACATCACAACGTAACTTGGTGATTATAAAGGTGCTCTACAGGTGTCTCCAAAGGTACATGTCGGGTTGACGTATTTCGAGATTAGGATTTGTCACTCCGATCGTCGGAGAGGTATCTCTGGGCCCTCTCGGTAATACACATCACTTAAGCCTTGCAAGCAATGCAACTAATGAGTTAGTTGCGAGATGATGTATTACGGAACGAGTAAAGAGACTTGCCGGTAACGAGATTGAACTAGGTATTGGATACCGACGATCGAATCTCGGGCAAGTAACATACCGATGACAAAGGGAACAACGTATGTTGTTATGCGGTCTGACCAATAAAGATCTTCGTAGAATATGTAGGAGCCAATATGGGCATCCAGGTCCCGCTATTGGTTATTGACCGGAGACATGTCTCGGTCATGTCTACATTGTTCTCGAACCCGTAGGGTCCGCACGCTTAAGGTTTCGATGACAGTTATATTATGAGTTTATACGTTTTGATGTACCGAAGGTTGTTCAGAGTCCCGGATGTGATCACGGACATGATGAGGAGTCTCGAAATGGTCGAGACATAAAGATTAATATATTGGAAGCCTATGTTTGGATATCGGAAGTGTTCCAGGTGAAATCGGGATTTTACCGGAATACCGGGAGGTTACCAGAACCCCCCGGGAGCTATATGGGCCTTAGTGGGCCTTAGTGGAAAAGAGAAGAGGCAGCCTAAGATGGGCCGCGCACCCCTCCTCTCCCTTGGTCTGAATAGGACAAGGAGAGGGGGCCGGCCCCCTTTTTCTTTTCCCCCCTCCGCGAATCCTATTCCAACTAGGACTGGGGGGGGATCCTACTCCCAGAGGGAGTAGGACTCCTCCTGGCGCGCCACCTCTAGGCCGGCCGCACCCCCCCTTGAACCTTTATATACGGAGGCAGGGGCACCCCAGAGACAAACAAGTTGATCCACGTGATCATATTCTTAGCCGTGTGCGGCGCCCCCTGCCACCATAGTCCTCGATAATATTGTAGCGGTGCTTAGGAGAAGCCCTGCGACAGTAGTACATCAAGATCGCCACCACGCCGTCGTGCTGACGGAACTCTTCCCCAACACTTTGCTGGATCAGAGTCCGGGGATCGTCATCGAGCTGAACGTGTGCTAAAACTCGAAGGTGCCGTAGTTTCGGTGCTTGATCGGTCGGGCCGTGGAGACGTACGACTACATCAACCAAACGCTTCCGTTGTCGATCTACAAGGGTACGTAGATCACACTCTCCCCTCTCGTTGCTATGCATCACCATGATCTTGCGTGTGCGTAGGAATTTTTTTGAAATTACTACGTTCCCCAACAGTTGGATCAGAGCAAGGTTTTATGTGTTGATGTTATATGCACGAGTAGAACACAAGTGAGTTGTGGGCGATATAAGTCATACTGCTTACCAGCATGTCATACTTTGGTTCGGCGGTATTGTTGGATGAAGCGGCCCGGACCGACATTACGCGTACGCTTACGCGAGACCGGTTCTCCCGACGTGCTTTGCACATAGGTGGCTTGCGGGTGACAGTTTCTCCAACTTTAGTTGAACCGAGTGTGGCTACGCCCGGTCCTTGCGAAGGTTAAAACAGCACCAACTTGAGAAACTATCGTTGTGGTTTTGATGCGTAGGTAAGATTGGTTCTTGCTTAAGCCCGTAGCAGCCACATAAAACTTGCAACAACAAAGTAGAGGACGTCTAACTTGTTTTTGCAGGGCATGTTGTGATGTGATATGGTCAAGACATGATGCTGAATTTTATTGTATGAGATGATCATGTTTTGTAACCGAGTTATCGGCAACTGGCAGGAGCCATATGGTTGTCGCTTTATTGTATGCAATGCATTCGTGCTGTAATGCTTTACTTTATCACTAAGCGGTAGCGATAGTCGTGGAAGCATAAGATTGGGAAGACGACAATGATGCTACGATGAAGATCAAGGTGTCGCGCCGGTGATGATGGTGATCATGACAGTGCTTCGGAGATGGAGATCACAGGCACAAGATGATGATGGCCATATCATATCACTTATATTGATTGCATGTGATGTTTATTTTTATGCATCTTATCTTACTTTGATTGACGGTAGCAGTATAAGATGATCTCTCATTAAAATTATCAAGAAGTGTTCTCCCTGAGTATGCACCATTGCGAAAGTTCTTCGTGCTGAGACACCACGTGATGATCGGGTGTGATAGGCTCTATGTTCAAATACAACGGGTGCAAAACAGTTGCACACGCGGAATACTCAGGTTATACTTGACGAGCCAAGCATATGCAGATATGGCCTCGGAACACGGAGACCGAAAGGTTGAGCGTGAATCATATAGTAGATATGATCAACATAGTGATGTTCACCAATGAAACTACTCCATCTCACGTGATGATCGGACATGGTTTAGTTGATTTGGATCACGTGATCACTTAGAGGATTAGAGGGATGTCTATCTAAGTGGGATTTCTTAAGTAATATGATTAATTGAACTTAAATTTATCATGAACTTAGTCCTGGTAGTATTTTGCAAATTATGTTGTAGATCAATAGCTCGCGTTGTTGCTTCCCTGTGTTTATTTTGATATGTTCCTAGAGAACATTGTGTTGAAATATGTTAGTAGCAATGATGCGGATTGCATCCGTGATCTGAGGTTTATCCTCATTGCTGCACAGAGGAATTATGTCCTTGATGCACCGCTAGGTGACAGACCTATTGTAGGAGCATATGCTGACATTATGATCGTTTGGCTAGCTAAATATGATGACTACTTGATAGTTTAGTGCACCATGCTTAACGGCTTAGAATCGGGACTTCAAAGACGTTTTGAACGTCATGGACCATATGAGATGTTCCAGGAGTTGAAGTTAATATTTCAAGAAAATACCCGAGTTGAGAGATATGAAGTCTCCAAAAAGTTCTATAGCTAAAAGATGGAGGAGAATCGCTCAACTAGTGAGCATGTGCTCAGATTGTCTGGGTACTACAATTGCTTGAATCAAGTGGGAGTTAATCTTCCAGATAAGATAGTGATTGACAGAATTCTCTAGTCACCATCACCAAGTTAGTAGAACTTCGTGATGAACTATAGTATGCAAGGGATGACGAAAACGAATCCCGAGCTTTTCATGATGATGAAATCGATGAAGGTAGAAATCAAGAAAGAGCATCAAGTGTTGATGGTTGACGAGATCACTAGTTTCAAGAAAAGGGCAAAGCAAAAAAAGGGGAACTTCAAGAAAAACAACAAGCAAGTTGTTGCTCATGTGAAGAAGCCCAAGTCTGGTCCTAAGCCTGAGACTAAGTGCTTCTACTGCAAAGGGACTGGTCACTGGAAGCGGAACTACCCCAAGTGATTGGCGGATAAGAAGGATGGCAAAGTGAACATGAGTATATTTGATATACATGTTATTGATGTGTACTTTACTAGTGTTTATAGCAACCCCTCAGTATTTGATGCTAGTTCAGTTGCTAAGAGTAGTAACTCGAAACGGGAGTTGCAGAATGAACATAGACTAGTTAAGGGTGAGGTGACGATGTGTGTTGGAAGTGGTTCCAAGATTGATATGATCATCATCACACACTCCCTATACTTTCGGGATTAGTGTTGAACCTAAATAAGTGTAATTTGGTGTTTGCATTGAGCATGAATATGATTTGATCATGTTTATTGTAATACGGTTATTCATTTAAGTAAAAGAATAAATTGTTGTTCTGTTTACATGAATAAAACCTTATATGGTTACACACCCAATGAAAATAGTTCATTGGGTCTCGATCGTAGTGATACACATATTCATAATATTTAAACCAAAAGATGCAAAGTTAATAATGATAGTGCAACTTATTTGTGGCACTGCCGTTTAGGTCATATTGGTGTAAAGCGCATGAAGAAACTCCATGCTGATGGGATTTTGGAATCACTTGATTATGAATCACTTGATGCTTGCGAACCATGTCTCTTGGGCAAGATGACTAAAACGCCGTTCTCCGGAACAATGGAGCAAGCAACAGATTTGTTGGAAATCATACATACTGATGTATGTGGTCCGATAAATATCAAGGCTTGTAGCGGGTATCATTATTTTCTGACCTTCATAGATGATTTGAGCAGATATGGGTATATCTACTTGATGAAACATAAGTCTGAAACATTTGAAAAGTTCAAAGAATTTCAGAGTGAAGTGGAAAATCATCGTGACAAGAAAATAAGGTTTCCACGATCTGATCGCGGAGACAAATATTTGAGTTACGAGTTTGGTCTTCAATTAAAACAATGTGGAATAGTTTCACAAATTCGTGCCACCTGGAACACCACAGCATAATGGTGTGTCTGAACGTCATAGCCGTACTTTATTAGATATAGTGCAAATCTATGATGTTTCTTACCGACTTACCACTATCGTTTTTGAGGTTATGCATTAAAGACAGCTGCATTCACGTTAAAAAGGGGCACCATCTAAGTCCGTTGAGATGACACAATCTGAACTGTGGTTTGGCAAGAAACCAAAGTTGTCGTTTCTTAAAGTTTGGGGTTGTGATGCTTATATGAAAAAGTTTCATCCTGATAAGCTCAAACCCAAATCGGAGAAATATGTCTTCATAGGATACCCAAAGGAGAATATTGGGTACACCTTCTATCACAGATCCGAAGGCAAGACATTCGTTGCTAAGAATGGATCCTTTCTAGAGAAGGAGTTTCTCTCGAAAGATGTGAGTGGGAGGAAAGTAGAACTTGATGAGGTAACTGTACCTGCTCCCTTATTGGAAAGTAGTACATCACAGAAAATTGTTTCTGCGACACCTACACCAATTAGTGAGGAAGCTAATGATAATGATCATGAAACTTCAGGACAAGATACTACTGAACCTCGTAGATCAACCAGAGTGAGATCCGCGCCAGAGTGGTACGGTAATCCTGTTCTGGAAATCATGCTGCTAGATCATGATGAACCTACGAACTATGAAGAAGCGATGGTGAGCCCAGATTCCACAAAATGGCTTGAAGCCATGAAATCTGAGATGGGATCCATGTATGAAAACAAAGTATGGACTTTGGTTGACTTGCCCGATGATCGGCCAACAATTGAAAATAAATGGATCTTCAAGAGGAAGACGGACGCTGATAGTAGTGTTACTATCTACAAAGCTCGACTTGTCGCAAAAGGTTTTCGGCAAGTTCAAGGGATTGACTATGATGAGACCTTCTCACCCGTAGCGATGCTTAAGTATGTCCGAATCATGTTAGCAATTGCCGCATTTTATGATTATGAAATTTGGCAGATGGATGTCAAAACTGCATTCCTGAATGGGTTTCTGGAAGAAGAGTTGTATATGATGCAACCAGAAGGTTTTGTCGATCCAAAGGGAGCTAACAAAATATGCAAGCTCCAGCGATTCATCTATGGACTGGTGCAAGCATCTCGGAGTTGGAATACACGCTTTGATAAGTTGATCAAAGCACATAGTTTTATACAGACTTGCGGTGAAGCCTGTGTTTACAAGAAAGTGAGTGGGAGCACTACAGCATTTCTGATAAGTATATGTGTATGACATATTGTTGATCGGAAATAATGTAGAATTATTCTGCAAAGCATAAAGGAGTGTTTAAAAGGATTTTTTCAAAGAAAACCTCGGTGAAGCTGCTTACATATTGAGCATCAAGATCTATAGAGATAGATCAAAACGCTTGATAAGTTTTTTCCATGAGTACATACCTTGACAAGATTTTGAAGTAGCTCAAAATGGAACAGTCAAAGAAAGAGTTCTTGCCTGTGTTACAAGGTGTGAAATTGAGTAAGACTCAAAACACGACCACGACAGAAGATAGAAAGAGAATGAAAGTCATTCCCTATGCCTTGGACATAGGTTCTATAAATTATGCCATGCTATGTACCAGACCTATTGTATACCCTACACTAATTTTGGCAAGGGAGTACAATAGTGATCTAGGAGTAGATCACTGGACAGCAGTCAAAATTATCCTTAGTGGAATAAGGATATGTTTCTCGATTATGGAGGTGACAAAAGGTTCGTCGTAAAAGGGTTACGTCGATACAATTTTTGGCACTGATCCGGATGACTCTTAGTCTTCATCTGGATACATATTGAAAGTGGGAGCAATTAGCTAAAGTAGCTCCGTGCAGAGCATTGTAGACATAGAAAATTGCAAAATACTAACGGATCTGAATATGGCAGACCCGTTGACTAAACTTCTCTCACAAGCAAAACATGATCACACCTTAGTACTCCTTGGGTGTTAATCACATAAGCGATGTGAACTAGATTACTGAATCTAGTAAACCCTTTGGGTGTTGGTCACATGGCGATGTGAACTATGGGTGTTAATCACATGATGATGTGAACTATCGATGTTAATCACATGGTGATGTGATCTAGATTATTGACTCTAGTGCAAGTGGGAGACTGAAGGAAATATGCCCTAGCGGCAATAATAAAGTTATTATTTATTTCCTTATATCATGATAGAGGTTTATTATTCATGCTAGAATTGTATTAACCGGAAACATAATACATGTGTGAATACATAGACAAACAGAGTGTCACTAGTATGCCTCTACTTGACTAGCTCGTTAATCAAAGATGGTTATGTTTCCTAACCATGGACAAAGAGTTGTCATTTGATTAAACGGGATCACATCATTAGTTGAATGATCTGATTGACATGACCCATTCCATTAGCTTAGCACCCGATCGTTTAGTATGTTGCTATTGCTTTCTCCATGACTTATACATGTCCCTCTGACTATGAGATTATGTAACTCCCGTGTGCCGGAGGAACACTTTGTCTGCTACCAAACGTCACAACGTAACTAGGTGATTATAAAGGTGCTCTACAGGTGTCTCCAAAGATACATGTTGGGTTGATGTATTTCGAGAATAGGATTTGTCACTCCGATCGTCGGAGAGGTATCTCTGGGCCCTCTCGGTAATACACATCAGTTAAGCCTTGCAAGCAATGCAACTAATGAGTTAGTTGCGACATGATGTATTAAGGAACGAGTAAAGAGACTTGCCGGTAATGAGATTGAACTAGGTATTGGATACCGACGATCGAATCTCGGGCAAGTAACATACCGATGACAAAGGGAACAACGTATGTTGTTATGCGGTCTGACCGATAAAGATCTTCGTAGAATATGTAGGAGCCAATATGGGCATCCAGGTCCCGCTATTGGTTATTGACCGGAGACATGTCTCGGTCATGTCTACATTGTTCTCGAACCCGTAGGGTCCGCACGCTTAAGGTTTCGATGACAGTTATATTATGAGTTTATACGTTTTGATGTACCGAAGGTTGTTCGGAGTCCCGGATGTGATCACGGACATGACGAGGAGTCTCGAAATGGTCGAGACATAAAGATTAATATATTGGAAGCCTATGTTTGGATATCGGAAGTGTTCCGGGTGAAATCGGGATTTTACCGGAGTACCGGGAGGTTACCGGAACCCCCCGGGAGCTATATGGGCCTTAGTGGGCCTTAGTGGAAAAGAGAAGAGGCAGCCTAAGATGGGCCGCGCGCCCCTCCCCTCCCTTGTTCCGAATAGGACAAGGACAGGGGGCCGGCCCCCTTTCTCTTTTCCCCCCTCCGCGAATCCTATTCCAACTAGGATTGGGGGGGGGGGGGGGAATCCTACTCCCAGAGGGAGTAGGACTCCTCCTGGCGCGCCACCTCTGGGCCAGCCGCACCCCCCCCCTTGAACCTTTATATACGGAGGTAGGGGCACCCCAGAGACAAACAAGTTGATCCACGTGATCATATTCTTAGCCGTGTGCGGCGCCCCTGCCACCATAGTCCTCGATAATATTGTAGCGGTGCTTAGGCGAAGCCCTGCGACAGTAGTACATCAAGATCGTCACCACGCCGTCGTGCTGACGGAACTCTTCCCCGACACTTTGCTGGATCGAAGTCCGGGGATCGTCATCGAGCTGAAAGTGTGCTAAAACTCGGAGGTGCCGTAGTTTCAGTGCTTGATCGGTCGGGCCGTTGAGACGTACGACTACATCAACCAAACGCTTCCGTTGTCGATCTACAAGGGTACGTAGATCACACTCTCCCCTCTCGTTGCTATGCATCACCATGATCTTGCGTGTGCGTAGCAAATTTTTTGAAATTACTACGTTCCCCAACAATATTTCCAACACCCGGGAGCCGCTAGCTCGGCTTTCCGCTTCTGTTTCCGATTGGAATTCCCTCCAGTTTCTTGGGCGACTGACTTGAGCTTGCCACTCCTGAGTCGATCCTCATCTTCACCATTAGCGTACTTGGTGGCAATCTCCATCATCCGATTCAGGGACATATCTCCGGTTCGACCGAATTTCAAATTCAGTTCTCTGTACTTGACGCCCTCCTTGAAGGCACAAACAGCTTGGTGGTCAGGCACATTCTCCACCGAGTGATGTAACGTGATCCACCTCTGGATGTAATCCCTCAAAGTTTCATTGGCTTTTGCACACAAGACCGCAGTTCTGTCAGTCCTGCCGGTCGCTTGCATGTGCCTTCAAATGTGGTGACGAACACTCGGGAGAGATCTTCCCAAGTGTAAATATTGCTGGGTGCTAACTGGTTTAGCCACGCTCTGGCCGAGCCCTCCAACATGAGAGGCAGGTGCTTCATGGCCACTTCATCATTGCCGCCGCCAATCTGGACGGCCACTCGGTAGTCCTCAAGCCAAGTATCGGGCTTGGAATCGCCAGTGAACTTACTGACTCCAGTCGCCAACCTGAAGTTGGGAGGAATCACAGCAGCCCTGATGGCTCTACTAAAGCACTCTGGCCCCGAAACATGTACTCTACTGCTGGTAGGTGCATCTCTGTCGCGACCTTCTTGGTGAGCCCTGTTCCTGTCGACCAAACCTTGGACGAGGATGGACCTCGCGTCAAAGCCTGGCCCTCTGGGGTCGACTGGAATCCTTCGCCCACCACTATGAGGGTGCCTATCATCCTGCTGGCGAGGCACATACGACCCGCTCCTCGGGGGAGGCGTGGGCACTCGACGTCGACCGTCATGATCGACTCGGTGATCATACTGCTCATGGTTCCCATACTAATCACGCCTGTCTCCACGTCCCTCACGCCTCGGGGGCGATCTCGGGCTGTGAGCCGACTAGACTGTGTCCGCGGCAACGGATCTGCTGTGAATCCTGTTCCGCGACTGAGAAACAGCGGAATTCTGATCTCCTGCTGCCCGGAGTAACGCTCTGATCTGCAACAAGCCTCTGCCAGCCTCCGACTGGGAAGGCTGAATCGACTCCGCTATATGGGCCGCAGGTGCTAAATTCTGAATCGGAGTTCGATATACCCGCGGGGGCGGGAAGAGCTGGCGTCGACTGGATTCGGGAACCCGTTGTCGCGCACGCTCGTCGAGTGCTCGCTGGAGTTTCTCCAGTCGAGTGCGCTCGGCCAAGTTTGCCAGGCGCGCGTCCTCCAAGGCGCGAGCCTCGGGGGTTTCTCCAACGATAGGAGTGTGCAGTGCATCCACGTTCCGGCGGCGAAGTTCTTCTCTCTGCAGCGACGTGAGAGGCTCGGGAAGATACTCCTCATGGGGACGCGACAGGTCACCTCCTCCCGCGCCTCCGTCGGTGCGGGTAAAACCGGGAGGACTGGGCGGTCCATTGACCATCAAAACCTCTGCCGCCAGATCGCTGTTGTCGCATTCGGATGCGGACTCTACGGAGCCAGTCGACAGGTCGAACAGGCCGTAGAGGGATTTGTCGGGCTCGATTGCCGTGAATTGAGGGGTGGCCAACTGACGTGCCACCGCGTGTCTCACCCACCGCTGAAGTCTCGACCGACCGGAGCGCTTGCGCCGGCGGGAAACGGGGAGGGAGGACAACACAGGAGCCGACCGGTAGGGGGTCGATGGTTGCCGCAGGAGAACGCCGCGGACGCACGCGCTAAAGTGCGTTGCCCCGCGGACAGGGAGTGCGTCCACGTCGAGCGGAGCCTCCTGAAGCCAAGCGGAGTCGTCGGCGATGAAAGTGAGCGCGCCGAGACGGATCTCGCGGCCCTCCACCAAAACTCCACCGAAAACCATGATGATTCAGGTCGAAAAAGATCACAACTCCTCCAACAAAACGCTAAAACACCTGCCCCACGGTGGGCGCCAACTGTCGTGGTTCTAAGTCTGACAGTAGTGTAGGGGGGTGAGTATGGATAGGCAAGAACTTAGCTATGGAGAAGTTGTAGGCACGCAAGGTTTACGAGTTCAGGCCCTTCTCGGAGGAAGTAACAGCCCTACGTCTCGGAGCCCGGAGACGGTCGACCGGATTATGTGAGTATGAATTACAGAGGTGCGAACCCTTGTCTCGGAGGAGGGGGTGGCTTATATAGAGTGTGCCAGGACCCCGGCCAGCCCACGTTACGAAGGGTTCAATGTACATTAAGGCAGGGCGTTACTGGTAACGCTAGTAATAAAGTGCTATGATGACCATAAAACCTACTTAATGACTGACCGTTAGAGTGCGGAGTGACTTTAGGTCTCCTGGCCGTCGAGTGGTTGGATCTTGGTCGAGTGATTGCTTCTTGGTCGGGTGTCTTCGAGTCTGTCGAGTGGAACACCTCCAAGTCGATTGAAAGGTGATTTCTTCTAGAGATGTCCTTGGGTAGGGCAGTTAGGACAGGTCCATGACCCTACCCTAGGTACATAGCTTCATCACTTCCTGCTAAAAAGCGATGCAGATATTAGCAGCAGCACTCTGCACTAAAGCGCGCTACTGTTAGCCATGTATAGCAGTAGCGTGGGATGACAGACGCTACTGCTACACGTTAGCTGTAGCGCCTTATCAGTAGCCCGTCCTCCTGCGCTACTGATAGGGAAAATACCCGCGCTACTGCTAGGGTTTTCCCTAGTAGTGAATAGATGAATTAGCTCTATCGCAGATCTAGGGTCCCACTAGACACCTGCTGTGGTACGAACCGCGCTCCACGCAAACCTCGCTACAGGCACCGAAAGAAGACATGATTGGCGTCTTCAGGTGCTCCATGCAGCGCGCAAGGGCCGGTGGACGGGCCCTTGCGTTTGGCTACGTTTAGGGATGTGGGAAGTTTGTTGCGAAACATTTGCCAAAGGAAGAGTTTAATCTTCAGTGGCAGTCACGCTTTCCACAACCCCTTGACCACAAGTTGCGCTGGCCTTTGACACGTTTTGTGGTATAAGGATTTAACCGTGAACTTACCCGAACCGGTGAGCACCCAGGTCACCGTGTCTGGCTGGTTCGTTAGACCAATCGGGCCAGTCATATCTAGCGGAGCCGCTAGACTAGTGTGCTCTTGCCCATTAAGTTCTCATTTAAAGTGGATTTCCGGTGGGGACAACGCCAGCACATCCGCCACCGCCATTGCCGGGTCAACAACAATGTCATACAGGTCACGAAATTCGGCCCAGAGGGGTTGGGAGCCAATCTAGTGATCTGTCCAGAAATGAGCGGGCCGGCCATTCCCTATAGAGAATTTAGCCACCATGGCAAAGGCCGGTTTGATCACCTACAGGTCATTCCAGAAGGGGAGCCCCGCTACCTCCCTTCAAAGAAATTCCCCTTAGGGAAATATTTAGCCCGCAAGAGATCGACCCACAGCCTAGTTGCACCTGGACAATCTTCCATATCCACTTGCACGTTAGGGCGATATTGAGGATCCTAGTGTTCGTGATCCCAAGGCCCCCCAAGGCTTTGGGTCTACACACCCACGCCCACTTGACCATGTGATATTTACGGTTAGGGCATGTTCCTTCCCAAAAGAACTTTGATTGGGGTGTGTCCATCTTTGCGTGAACCCACTCTGCAAGCAGAAAGAGGCCCATTGCAAACATGGGAAGGGAGGAGAGACTCGAGTTCGTGAGGACGAGTCAAGCCGCTTTCGATAGGAATTTCCCCCTCCAGGAGCAAACCCTGTCCCTCACCTTAGCACACAGAGGTTCCCAATCCTCTATTGTGGGTCGTTTGATGTCAACCGGGAGTCCGAGATACGTAAACAGAAATTTCCCAACTTTGCAGTTAAGCAAATCAGCTATACGCCTCCCCTTCTCCGGTGTCGTGGTAACGATTCCGACAATAAGAGAGGGGTAGGATAAAGGAGCATGATCTATCGAGATGCATATGGGTGACACAGTGGTTTTAGCGAGTTCGAGCCTCTCACGGTGGAGATAACAACCCTACATCTCGTGCTCCGGAGAGGCTTTGTTTTATCCGAGTATGTATCCAAAGATTACAATGTATGCAAGAAAGGAGAACGGATCCGCATGCCTGAGCTAAGTCCTGAGACTAGAAAGAGAGAGAGAGGGATAGAAGAAAAGAGCCCCCCGAGTGTGGTGGTGGGGGGTGGCTTATATAGAGTGCGCCACCCCCTCACCCATTATGTTACACGGTGGAGCATCAATGCCATAATGCCTGCCCACTACAAAATCGTCATGCTGACTATTGGTCTTTGCATATCCGAGTGAGTTACACGGTCGAGTGGAACGAGCTCGTCGAGTGAAGTGCCGTGCTCCGAGTGGTGATCGCCGTCCGAGTGACTTTCAAGTTGCGGTACATCTGGACGGTGATCTGGCCCAGGGGCCCAGTACAAAGTATACGGTGTCCATGGGTAGGGCCTTTAGGTCAAGCCTGTTACCCTACCCCTAATACATGTCCTCGTCATTAGCCCCCGAATCGGTCGAGGTTGAGCGAGTTGAGTCGAGGTGAATTCCCAGATGAGTCGAGTGCTGCGGAGGCACTTATGAACTCCCTCTGGTCACCCGGCGATCTTATCTCCGCATGTTGCCTTGACGGATTCCAGACTGTATGGTGTCCGAGTGAAATGAGCTCAAATGGGTTCGTGGAGGAGTGTTAAACTCACCTTATAGCAATTTTTTTGGAGTGATTTGGAGCGGGTCCTGCATTGAGTAACTGATTACTCGAAATTTCTTCACGCCTGGAACGTGTCTTTTTTTGTTGTTTGGCCGTCACTCGGACCGGGCGGACCATTCCGAGTGGATACCATTCCAGTGGGGGCACGCTGAGTGCACCCACTGGGTGTAGTCCCAAAGACTGCCGTCGACTGCGGGCAGTCGGCGGGAGTCTTAGAGCCTGTCTTTTTTGTTGTTGTTTGGCCGTCACTCGGACCGGGCGGACCGTTCCGAGTGGATACCAACAGTCAGCGGGAGTCTTAGAGCCTGTCTTTTTTGTTGTTGTTCATCACTCGGACAGGTAAGGCCGTACGGAGTGGAGATTACTCCAGTGGGGGCACGCTGAGTGCACCCACTGGGTGTAGTCCCCGAGACCGCCGTCGACTGCGGGCAGTCGGCGAGGGTCTGAGAGAACTAAAACTCTTCTTAGATGGTACTGATCGAACTTGTTCTTCTCTGACTCGGAGGTCGAGTAATTCTGGAGCTGGTTTTGCATCGAGCAAAATGTTTCTTTCCGAGTTCTCTTCCAGTGGGGGCACGCTAAGTGCACCCGCTGGGTGTAGTCCCCGAGCCTCTGTCGGACTAGATGAGTCGGGCAGAGGGTTTAAGTCTCCCGGTAAACCTCCACGCAGTCGACACGGTAAATATCTTGTAGTCTGAAATTGAGTGAATCGGATGCATCTTCAGGTGATTGACATGGTAAATAAGCTCAGCCTGGAGCTGAGTCAGTCGGAATGATCTTCGTGCACTCGGCACGGAATAAATTCAGCCTGGAACTCGGTCAAGCAGGTGAATCTTCGTGCTCTCGGCACGGTGAATGAATTCGGCTTTGAAACTGCCGAATGTAGAAAAAAGCTGGACACTCCAGGGAGAAATCTTTCCATTAGTACTTCTACCGTTAGATTTTGCGTGAAAGGGGTATTTGTAGGAGTACACTATATCTGCAGAGGAGCTTCATTTTCACCCTTTTGCATGAAATGGGTATTTGTCCGAGTGGACGTGCTTCCCGACTGATCGGGGTATGATGACTGCAAGGAAAAACTTGGCGGCACTCATATGTCTCCCGGAGGAGATAGACTAGTGGTCTGACATGGACGTGCCATGAAACCCGAGTGACGAGGCTAGTGTGTGGGCTGACTCTCCGGAGAGATGCCACTCATTATCCTGGGGGAACACCGGCACATGCCATCTCTGAGTCCAAGTTTGTGAAACTGATGCCTTGGAGTCTAGGATAATGTCCAAGTGTATCCGTAGAGGAGCGTCGGTTCACCCTTTTGCAGTCTGAAGATGACTTCAAGATATGATTTGGGCGATTGTCTGAGTGGATAGTACTACCCTTATAGACTTTCGGCGGAACGAGCATGTATGATCAGAAAGATATTCCTGATGCGATCAATTGGTTGATCGAATGGGCCTAACCCCTGAGGGCAGCATGTTCAACGGCTGTCCGTAGCCCCCGAGTGATGCTCGAAAGAGGTAATCTTGCTACAGAGTGTGATATGAGGTTTGATCATATGAGTAACTTAGTCGTTCTTGTGCTGGGGGTGTAGAGGTAAAGACATGTCCAAATGATGGAGACGCGCGAGGTGTCCGAGGTGCAATGATTGTTGGGGAACGTTGCAGAAAACAAAAAATTTCCTATGGTTTCACCAAGATCCATCTAGGAGTTCATCTAGCAACGAGTGATCGGATGCATCTACACACCTTTGTAGATCATGCGCGGAAGCGTTCAAAGAACGGGGATGAGGAAGTCGTACACAACGTGATCCAAATCACCGGAGATCCTAGCACCGAACGGACGGCAACTCCGCATTCAACACACGTACGGTCAGCGTGACGTCTCCTCCTTCTTGATCCAGCAAGGGGGAAGGAGAGGTTGATGAAGATCCAGCAGCACGACGGCGTGGTGGTGGGTGCAGGGCGTCACAGTAGCAGGGCTTCGCCTTATACTACGAGAGAGAGAGAGGTGTAGCAGGGGAGAGGGAGGCGCCAGGGCTCAAGGTGTGGCTGCCCCCTCCCTCCCCCTCATATATATAGGCTCCCCTAGGGGGGCGCCGGCTCTAGGAGATGAGATCTCCTAGGGGGGCGGCGGCCAGGGCTGGAGTGGCCCCCAAGGCAAGGTGGGGCACCCCCCCCACCCCTAGGGTTTCAACCCTAGGCGCATGGGCTGGGCCTAGGGCGCGCACCAGCCCACTATGGGCTGGTTCCCCTTCCCACTTTGGCCCATGGGGCCCTCCGGGATGGGTGGCCCCACCCGGTGGACCCCCGGGACCCTTCCGGTGGTCCCGGTACAATACCGGTGACCCCGAAACTTGTCCCGATGGCCGAAACAACACTTCCTATATATAATTCTTTACCTCCGGACTATTCCGAAACTCCTCGTGACGTCCGGGATCTCATCCGGGACTCCGAACAACATTCGGGTTACTGCATATACATATCTTCACAACCCTAGCGTCACCGAACCTTAAGTGTGTAGACCCTACGGGTTCGGGAGACATGCAGACATGACCGAGATGACTCTCCGGTCAATAACCAACAGCGGGATCTGGATACCCATGTTGGCTCCCACATGCTCCTCGATGATCTCATCGGATGAACCATGATGTCGAGGATTCAAGCAACCCCGTATTCAATTCCCTTTGTCAATCGGCATGTTACTTGCCTGAGATTCGATCGTCGGTATCCCAATACCTTGTTCAATCTCGTTACCGGCAAGTCACTTTACTCGTACTGTAATGAATGATCCTGTGACCAGACACTTGGTCACTATGAGCTCATAATGATGATGCATTACCGAGTGGGCCCAGTGATATCTCTCCATCATACGGAGTGACAAATCCCAGTCTTGATCCGTGTCAACCCAACAGACACTTTCGGAGATACCCGTAGTATACCTTTATAGTCACCCAGTTACGTTGTGACGTTTGGTACACCCAAAGCACTCCTACGGCATCCGGGAGTTACACGATCTCATGGTCTAAGGAAAGGATACTTGACATTGGAAAACTTTAGCAAACGAACTATATGATCTTGTGCTATGTTTAGGATTGGGTCTTGTCCATCACATCATTCTCCTAATGTCAAGATGCTAGGTCCTTTTTGTAACTTTTTGGTCTCACCGAAAGAGCAAATCGGTCCCACCGAGTTTGCCTGACCAACTCTCTGGTTATCTAATTACCAAAGTCGGTCTCACCGAGTTTGTGTAATCGGTCTCACCGAGATTACGTTATGCCCTAACCCTAACAAAATCGGTCCTACCGAGTTGCATGTCAGTCCCACCGAAAATCTCTAACAGTCACTAGGTTTACCTTTTCGGTCCGACCGAGTTGGTTGATTCGGTCCCACCGGGATTGGTAAATTGTGTGTAACGGTTGGATTTTGTGTGGAGGCTATAAATACCCCTCCACCTCCTCTTCATTCGTGGAGAGAGCCATCAGAACACATCTACACTTCCAACTCATATGTTCTGAGAGAGAACCACCTACTCATGTGTTGAGACCAAGATATTCCATTCCTACCATATGAATCTTGATCTCTAGCCTTCCCCAAGTTGCTTTCCACTCAAATCTTCTTTCCACCAGATCCAAATCCTATGAGAGAGTGTTGAGTGTTGGGGAGACTATCATTTGAAGCACAAGAGCAAGGAGTTCATCATCAACACACCATTTGTTACTTCTTGGAGAGTGGTGTCTCCTAGATTGGCTAGGTGTCACTTGGGAGCCTCCGACAAGATTGTGGAGTTGAACCAAGGAGTTTGTAAGGGCAAGGAGATCGCCTACTTTGTGAAGATCTACCGCTAGTGAGGCAAGTCCTTCGTGGGCGATGGCCATGGTGGGATAGACAAGGTTGCTTCTTCGTGGACCCTTCGTGGGTGGAGCCCTCCGTGGACTCACGCAACCGTTACCCTTCGTGGGTTGAAGTCTCCATCAACGTGGATGTAGGATAGCACCACCTATCCGAACCACGGGAAAAACATCCGTGTATCCAATTGCGTTTGAATTCTCCAAACCCTTCCCTTTACATTCTTGCAAGTTGCATGCTTTACTTTCCGCTACCTATACACTCTTTGCATGCTTGCTTGATATGTATTGTGAATGTTGAAATTATGCCTAAACTCCACTTAAACCGAAAAAGCTTAAAAATTGCAACTTTAGCATTAAGTGTCTAATCACCCCCCTCTAGACACATCTACTTCAAAGGTCCTACAAGTGGTATCAGAGCTTTGGTCTCCATTGCCTTGGTTTAATCACCATTGGAGGAAGATGGATGTGTCTACTTTAGGGAGTCTTAGACATAGAGTGCCTATTCTTGATGGAGAATATTTTCATGAGTGGAAAAATGAGATGCTTGTAATCTTCAATCAATATCATTTGAACAAGTATATTGCTAGCCCTTGTGCACCTCATATTGATCCTTTGCATCCTACCCTAGATGAAGATATTGACATGATTCACAATCTTAGAACTATTGAGCTCATCATTAGAGGATTGCCCAAAAATTTGATTGCTAGTTTGCCTACTCTTAATTGTGCCTATACTATATGGAAATTTCTTGAGGAACGATTTCATGATCATTCCTTGAAAAGTTTGGATGAAATTCTCCATAAATCTATTGCCTTGAGTAAGATGAACTCTAGTGATCCTAGTTTTGGTAATTGTCTATTTGAGCTTGCCAACCTCAAGCATGCTAGAGGAGATGTTGGAATCATTAGTGATATTATATCCGAAGCTATAAGAATTCATAAAAGTGACCACTTTGATGATCATTTATCTGATGAATTACCCTCTCTAGGAAATGATGAGTCACAAGATCATGATGAACATGGATACTATGATGATGATGATGATGATAGTGACTTCGATCTTGATGATGCAATGAGACATTTTGGTCTTACGGCAAATCTTCGGGGATATGCGTCAAGAGGAAAGGAATGGGTTCTTGATAGTGGATGTACTGATCATATGACCGGAGATGAAGAGATGTTCCGTGAGCTTGCTGAAAATGACGACCCTCGGAAATATGTCACCTTTGGTGATAATTCAAAGGGTAAAGTGGTTGGCCTTGGTAAGGTGGCCATCTCACATGATAGTTCCATTCAAAATGTCATGCTCGTTGAATCTCTCGGCTACAACTTATTTTCAGTATCTAGACTTGCTGATTTCGGTTTGAATGTCCTATTTACTGAGGTAGATTGCCAAGTATTTCGTCGAGACAATCATAAAATGGTCTTTACCGGTATGCGTAGAGGTGATCTTTACATTGTCGATTTCTCTAAAAAGACACAACCTAAAACTTGCTTTATTGCTAAATCCTCAAAAGGTTGGTTGTGGCATAGACGACTAGGTCACGTTGGCATGAGAAACCTTGACAAGCTTATTAAAGGAAATCATATCCTTGGAGTTAACGATGTCATATTTGATAAGGATAGACTTTGCAGTGCTTGTCAAGCAGGTAAACAGGTTGGAGGAAGGCATCCCGTGAAGAACATCATGACCACAAGGAGGCCACTCGAGCTACTTCATATGGATCTTTTTGGTCCCAACGCCTACAAGAGTCTCGGTGGAAATTCTTTTGGTCTAGTTATAGTTGATGATTTTTCAAGATTTACGTGGGTGTTCTTTCTTAATGACAAGTCGCAGGTCCAGTAGATCTTCAAAAACTTCGCTAGGAAGGCCCAAAATCAGTTTGACGTGAAGATCAAGAAGGTTCGGAGTGACAAAGGAACGGAGTTCAAGAACGCAAATGTGGACACCTTTCTTGACGAAGAAGGGATTTCACACGAGTTCTCGGCTACGTACACACCTCAACAAAATGGAGTTGTTGAGAGGAAGAACCGGATGCTCATCGAAATGGCAAGAATGATGCTTGATGAATACAAGACGCCGAAGCACTTTTGGGCAGAAGCGGTTGAGACAGCTTGTCACGCAACAAATCGCTTGTATCATAACAAGCTACTCGACAAGACGGCATACGAGCTCCTCACCGGTAACAAACCCCAAGTTGGATACTTTCGAGTATTCGGCTCAAAGTGCTACATTCTTGACAAGCATCGTCGTTCAAAGTTTGCTCCTAAATCTCATGAAGGTTTTCTACTTGGTTATGGCTCAAACTCTCACACTTACCATGTCTACAACAATTTCACCCGGAAGGTTGAAGAAACGGTAGATGTGAAGTTTGATGAATCTAATGGCTCGCAAGTAGAGCAATTGCCAATTGATGTAGGAGACAAAGACCCTTCAGAAGCAATCCAAGACTTGTCCATTGGCAAAGTTCGTCCAACGGAGGTGAAGGAGAGTACTTCATCCGTCCAAGTGTAAGCTTCTACTTCACGACAAGGTGAACCAAGAATCGAAACAGAAGCATCCACAAGTGGGACACACCAAGATGAAGAAGACAAGGAAATGCATCAAGACGAACATCAACAACCTCCTTCTCCACCACGACAAGAGAACGACGACGCCAACAATGAAGAAGGCCAAGAAGAAGAACAAGATGAAGAAGATGTTCAACGAAGACCCAAGAAAAAGCTCTCACGAGTTCGAGCAAGAATTGCCAAAGATCATCCCATTGAGCAAATCTTAAATGATATACAAACCGGGAGAATCACTCGCTCAAAAACTCGTTTAGCTAACTTTTGTGAAAACTATTCATTCATCTCTAGTGTTGAACCTATGAAGGTTGAAGAAGCATTGGAAGATCCGGATTGGATAAACGCTATGCATGAAGAGCTACACAACTTTGAGAGAAACCAAGTTTGGACATTGGTAGAGAAGCCCGACAACAACCATAACATCATTGGTACAAAATGGGTGTTTCGCAACAAGCAAGATGAAGATGGACAAGTGGTTCGCAACAAAGCATGTCTCGTCGCCCAAGGGTACACACAAGTCGAGGTATGGACTATGCTGAGACATATGCTCCCGTTGCTAGACTTGAGTCCATTCGCATCTTACTTGCCTATGCTAATCACCATAATATCACCTTGTACCAAATGGGCATTAAAAGTGCTTTTCTAAATGGTGAAATAGAGGAGGAAGTTTATGTCAAACAACCTCCCGGCTTTGTCAATCCTAAGAAACCTAATCATGTTTACAAACTTCACAAAGCTCTTTATGGTCTTAAACAAGCTCCTAGAGCATGGTATAAATGCTTGACCAAGTTCCTTATTGCAAGTGGTTTTGAAATTGGTAAAATTTATTCTACTCTTTTTACTAAAAGGGTTAATGGAGAACTATTTGTATGCCAAATTTATGTTGATGATATCATATTTGGTTCAACTAACCCTCTCTTTAGTGAAAAGTTTGGAAAGCTAATGTCAGAGAAGTTTGAGATGTCTATGATGAGTGAACTCAAATTCTTTCTCGGTTTGCAAATCAAGCAAACTAAGGAAGGTACATTTGTCTCTCAAACGAACTACACCAAGGACTTATTCAAGAAGTTCAATATGCAAGAATGCAAAGGTATGTCTACACCCATGCCTACTAGTGGACATAATGATTTGACCAAAGATGGTGAACCGATTGATCAAAAGGTTTGTCGCTCTATGATTGGTTCATTGTTATACCTATGTGCTTCACGTCCCAATATTATGCTAAGTGTGTGCATGTGTGCACGATATCAAGCTGCTCCTAAAGAATGTCATCTTAAGGCCGTGAAAAGGATAGTAAGATACTTAATTCATACACCAAACTTTGGCATTTGGTATCCTAAGAGATCTTCTTTTGATCTTGTTGGCTATTCCGACTCGGATTATGCCGGACAAGGTTGATAGAAAGTCCACTTCGGGTACTTGTCAATTTCTTGGTAGATCTCTTGTGTCTTGGACTTCCAAGAAACAAAACTCGGTATCCTTATCCACCGCCGAAGCGGAATACATTGCCGATGATTCATGTTGTGCTCAATTACTTTGGATGACCCAAACTCTTAAAGATTATGGGATCTATGTGAAACATGTTCCACTACTTTGTGACAATGAAAGTGCTATCAAAATTGGTCATAATCCTGTACAGCATTCTCGAACTAAGCATATTGAAGTTCGTCATCATTTCATTCGAGACCATGTTGCTAAGGGTGACATTAATCTTAAGCATGTTCGCACCGATAAGCAATTAGCAGATATATTTACTAAACCTCTTGATGAGAAAGTATTTTGCAGGTTGAGAGGTGAATTGAACATCATTGATGCTTCGAACTTGCAGTAGAAACTCCATTGGATACATGCAAGACATGAGCTTATGACTAATCCATGATATATCTCTTATGATGACTATCTTATGTCTTGGATATATTTGTACCTTGCATGTTGTCTAACCCATGTAGGTGCTTGGTTGAATCTAATTCCATGAGATTGCGACTCACTCACATCTTGAGCAATCTCTACATCACCAAGTCTCTACACAACGGTGGTTGAAGACAAGGAAGCACAAAACCATTCAAACATATCCTTTGACAAATTCTATGTTGAGCTTCATGATTGTCATTTTTGGATACACAAGTGCTCTTCCTTGCAAGAACTAACCCATGTAGGTAGATGAACCCAAACTCCAAGTGGTGCTCCCAACTCTTGATGATCTACATCAACCTTGAGCACCCACACAAGTTCAACTACATGAGCAAGAACCACACCACCACCCAAGGTATGTTATTCCATCTTAGAGAAGCTTTAATCCAAGACATGAGTCAAAGCAACTCAACAAGATGTGAATACATCAAGATGCTTAACCGAAAAATGGCAACCCCATTTTGAGCTTAAACGATGAGTATGACCTATGATCAAGTGTTCTCACTTGACTCCTAAGTCAATATACTCTAACATAGGTGACGATGTCACCGCCCAACTCTAGATGAAGTTCTCTTGTGTTCTTTTTGTGTTTGTCTCATGCATGTTTAGTTTCTTTCTCTTTTTCAAAAACAAAAAAAAACTTCATCTAGATTTTTCAGTTTCCTCTTTTCTTTCTGTTTATGTTCTGCATTTTCTGCATTTAATTCCTTGCAAATCCTTCAGGTAATCCATTGCAAATCTTTGTGAGATCCTACATGTCTAGTGAGCTGAGGTGACAAGTGTTTTTCTCTGTGTGAACTCGGTTTCACCGACTTGTAATTTTCGGTCCAACCGAATCTTTTCGGTACAACCGAAACATGCCACTCGGTGCCACCGACTTCGCAACAGGAAAAACAGTTTGCCACTTGTTCTATATTTCTTCTGATCCAGCTCTACTCAATGAATCTTGTCCTCTACAAGCATCACAGTTTTATCCATTGCTTTGTGCTGAGTCTCAAGGACCAAACCTATAAGACGGATTCCAGAAAACCCTTCTTGGAAATTGATGTCAAAGGGGGAGAGAGAGATCACATCAAAGCTCAAGGGAGAGTCTCAAGGACCAAACCTACAAGAGAGAAAGTATTAAGGGGGAGAGAGAGATTTCCAAGGGGAGAGAATACTCAAGGATCCTAGATGTCCCAGATGCTTGATGTTCAAGAGGAGAGATGTCACATGTCTTTTTGGGGGAAAGACATGTTCATATACGCTTATTTGCATTAAGTTCTATCCATTTGTATCTCTCAGCTCTGATTTTCTGTTCCGTATCTTCTCCCAATATCCCATGTAAAATTCAGGGGGAGCAAGACACCTAAGGGAAAGAAATCAGTCAAATTCATTACATATCTTTACTCTTGGGGACATGTTGAATCCAATGTGGTACCTTGTACTCACTCTCTACATGTCATCCCAGTCTTGGTACTCTTGTGGCTTCCTTGGTTTGCTCTGGCTAGTGGAGGTACCTGTGTTATCTAACTTTGTTTGTGCAGGTTCATTCCATCCTAAGCCAACCAAAGACTACAAGGTAAGTGTATGCACCAAAATCATGAGTATGAGGAAATCTTGCTTATGTACATACTGTTTGCAAGAAGGACTCATGAGCATGAAGGTATTTTCCTTGATAATCTGTTGCTCTGATGCATATGGCCAAGCTACATGTAACACATTGCCTACTTTGTCATGGTTATGCTCTCACATGCCTCTATATTCCACATTTACATGACTGCATACATGTAGGGGGAGCCTATGTTTGTTACATGTCCTTCCAAAGCTTTACTTGCTGTTCTTTATATCTTTATCTAAAGCTTTGATGTATGTTGCCATCAATTACCAGAAAGGGGGAGATTGAAAGCACAAGTGCTCCCTAGGTGGTTTTGGTAATTAATGACAACATATCTCTTGTTGGACTAACGTTTCTATATAGTATGTTTCATATAAGTTCAACAATGGAGTGGCATGGACTAAAGGTTGTGGGAAGTTCTCCAAGATGCTAAGGACAAAAGGATTGGCTAAAGCTTCAAGCTCAAGACTCTTCATTTTACATTTTAGTGATCCAAGATCACATTGAGTCTTTAGGAAAAGCCAATACTATCAAGGAGGGATGAGGTGTTGCTTAATGAGCCTCTTGCTTCATGTGCTTAGTGATATGCTCCAAAACCCTCAACTACTTTCCCAAATCCACATATGACCTAAACCCTAAGCCAAACTCGGTCCTACCGATTCTTTCTATCCGGCGCCACCGAGTTTCACATGTCATAAGCCACTGCCAAACCCTAGCAATTCGGTTCTACCGATAGGGATCTCGGTCTCACCGAGATGGGATTGCAAACTCTCTGTTTCCCTTTCATAACATTTCGGTCTCCAGAAAGAGCGGATCGGTCCCACCGAGATTGCAATGTAAACTCTATGTTTCCTTTTTGTAACTTTTCAGTCTCACCGAAAGAGCAAATTGGTCCCACCGAGTTTGCCTGACCAACTCTCTGGTTAGCTAATTACCACAGTCGGTCTCACCGAGTTTGTGTAATCGGTCTCACCGAGATTACGTTATGCCCTAACCCTAACAAAATCGGTCCTACCGAGTTGCATGTCAGTCCCACCGAAAATCTCTAACGGTCACAAGGTTTACCTTTTCGGTCCGACCGAGTTGGTTGATTCGGTCCCACCTGTTGGGGAAAGTTGCAGAAAACAAAAAATTTCCTATGGTTTCACCAAGATCCATCTATGAGTTCATCTAGCAACGAGTGATTGGATTGCATCTACATACCTTTGTAGATCACACACGGAAGCGTTCAAAGAACGGGGATGAGGAAGTCGTACACAACGTGATCCAAATCACTGGAGATCCTAGCGCCAAACGGACAACACCTCCGCGTTCAACACACGTACGGTCAGCGTAACGTCTCCTTGTTCTTGATCCAGCAAGGGGGAAGGCGAGGTTGAGGAAGATGGCACCAGCAGCAGCACGACGGCGTGGTGGTGGTGGAGCTGCAGTACTCCGTAAGGGCTTCGCCAAGCACTGTGGAGGAGGAGGGGTGTTGGAGAGGGAGAGGGAGGCACCAAAGGCAAAGGTGAGAGGTCCTCCCTTCCCCCCACTATATATAGGGGGCCTAGGGGGGCGCCGGCCCTAGGAGACGCAATATCCTAGGGGGCGGCCGCCAAGGGGTGGGGGGCTTGCCCCCCAAGCAAGGGGGCGCCCCCCTTTAGGGTTTCCCCCAACCCTAGGCGCATGGGCCCTTAGGGGAGTGGCGCCTCAGCCCACTTTGGGCTGGGTCCCTTCCCACTTCAGCCCATGGGGCCCTCCGGGATAGGTGGCCCCACCCGGTGGACCCCCGGGACCCTTCCGGTGGTCCCGGTACAATACCGGTGACCCCGAAACTTGTCCCGATGGCCGAAATAGCACTTCCTATATATAATTCTTTACCTCCGGACCATTCCGAAACTCCTCGTGACGTCCGGGATCTCATCCGGGACTCCGAACAACATTCGGGTTACTGCATATACATATCCCTACAACCCTAGCGTTACCGAACCTTAAGTGTGTAGACCCTACGGGTTTGGGAGACATGTAGACATGACCGAGATTGCTCTCCGGTCAATAACCAACAGCGGGATCTGGATACTCATGTTGGCTCCCACATGCTCCTCGATGATCTCATCGGATGAACCACGATGTCGAGGATTCAAGCAACCCCGTATACAATTCCCTTTGTCAATCGGTATGTTACTTGCGCGAGATTCGATCGTCGGTATCCCAATACCTCGTTCAATCCCGTTACCGGCAAGTCACTTTACTCGTACCGTAATGCATGATCCCGTGACCAGACACTTGGTCACTTTGAGCTCATAATGATGATGCATTACCGAGTGGGCCCAGTGATACCTCTCCGTCATACGGAGTGACAAATCCCAGTCTTGATCCGTGTCAACCCAACAGACACTTTCGGAGATACCTGTAGTATACCTTTATAGTCACCCAGTTACATTGTGACGTTTGGTACACCCAAAGCACTCCTACGGCATCCGGGAGTTACACGATCTCATGGTCTAAGGAAAGGATACTTGACATTGGAAAAACTCTAGCAAACGAACTATACGATCTTGTGCTATGTTTAGGATTGGGTCTTGTCCATCACATCATTCTCCTAATGATGTGATCTCGTTACCAATGACATCCAATGTCCATAGTCAGGAAACCATGACTATCTATTGATCAACGAGCTAGTCAACTAGAGGCGTACTTGGGACATGTTGGTGTCTATTATTCGCACATGTATTACGATTTCCGGATAACACAATTATAGCATGAATAAAGACAATTATCATGAACAAGGAAATATATTAATAATGCTTTTATTATTGCCTCTAGGGCATATTTCCAATAGTCTCCCACTTGCACTAGAGTCAATAATCTAGTTACATTGTGATGAATCGAACTCCCATGGAATTCTGGTGTTGATCATGTTTTGCTCTAGGGAGAGGTTTAGTCAACGGATCTGCTACATTCAGGTTCGTATGTACTTTACAAATCTCTATGTCTCCATCTTGAACATTTTCACGAATGGAGTTGAAGCGACGCTTGATGTGCCTTGTCTTCTTGTGAAATCTGGGCTCCTTGGCAAGTGCAATGGCTCCAGTGTTGTCACAGAAGAGTTTGATTGGCCCCAACGCATTGGGTATGACTCCTAGGTCGGTGATGAACTCCTTCACCCAAATTGCTTCATGCGCTGCCTCCGAGGCTGCCATATACTCCGCTTCACATGCAGATCCCGCCACGATGCTCTGCTTGCAACTGCACCAGCTTACTGCCCCACCATTCAAAATATACGCGTAACCGGTTTGTGACTTTGAGTCATCCAGATCTGTGTCGAAGCTAGCGTCGACGTAACCCTTTACGACGAGCTCTTCTTCACCTCCATAAACGAGAAACATTTCCTTAGTCCTTTTCAGGTACTTCGGGATATTCTTGACCGTTGTCCAGTGTTCCTTGTCGGGATTACTTTGGTACCTTCCTACCAAACTTACGGCAAGGTTTACATCAGGTCTGGTACACAGCATGGCATACATAATAGAACCTATGGCTGAGGCATAGGGGATGACACTCATCTCTTCTATATCTTCTGCCGTGGTCGGACATTGAGCTGAGCTCAATTTCACACCTTGTAACACAGGTAAGAACCCCTTCTTAGACTGATCCATATTGAACTTCTTCAATATCTTTTCAAGGTATGTGCTTTGTGAAAGACCTATGAGGCGTCTCGATCTAAGCAGCTTCTCCAAGGTCCTTCATTGAAAAACTCTTATTCAAGTAGGCCTTGATGTTGTCCAAGAGTTCTATATCATTTCCCATCAAAAGTATGTCATCTACATATAATATGAGAAATGCTACAGAGCTCCCACTCACTTTCTTGTAAACGCAGGCTTCTCCATAAGTCTGCGTAAACCCAAACGCTTTGATCATCTCATCAAAGCGAATGTTCCAACTCCGAAATGCTTGCTCCAGCCCATAAATCGAGCGTTGGAGCTTGCACACCTTGTCAGCGTTCTTAGGATCGACAAAACCTTCCGGCTGCATCATATAACATTCTTCCTTAAGGAAACCATTAAGGAATGCCGTTTTGATGTCCATTTGCCATATCTCATAATCATAGTATGCGGCAATTGCTAACATAATTCGGACGGACTTCAGCTTCGCTACCGGTGAGAAAGTCTCATCGTAGTCAACCCCTTGAACTTGTCGATAACCCTTAGCGACAAGCCGAGCTTTATGGATGGTCACATTACCATCCGCGTCTGTCTTCTTCTTAAAGATCCATTTATTTTCTATGGCTCGCTGATCATCGGGCAAGTCAGTCAAAGTCCATACTTCGTTTTCATACATGGATCCTATCTCGGATTTCATGGCTTCCAGCCATTTGTCGGAATCCAGGCCCGCCATCGCTTCTTCATAGTTCGAAGGTTCACCGTTGTCTAACAACATGATTTCCAAGACAGGGTTGCCATACCACTCTGGTGCGGAACGTGTCCTTGTGGACCTACGAAGTTCAGTAGCAACTTGATCTGAAGTTTCATGATCATCATCATTAACTTCCTCTCTAGTCGGTGCAGGCACCTCAAGAACATTTTCTTGAGTTGCGCCATTTTCCGGTTCAAGAGGTAATACTTCATCAAGTTCTACTTTCCTCCCACTTACTTCTTTCGAGAGAAACTCTTTCTCTAGAAAGGATCCATTCTTGGCAACAAAGATCTTGCCTTCGGATCTGAGGTAGAAGGTATACCCAATAGTTTCTTTAGGGTATCCTATGAAGACGCATTTTTCCGACTTGGGTTCGAGCTTTTCAGGTTGAAGTTTCTTGACATAAGCATCGCATCCCCAAACTTTTAGAAACGACAGCTTAGGTTTCTTCCCGAACCATAATTCATACGGTGTCGTCTCAACGGATTTCGACGGAGCCCTATTTAAAGTGAATGCGGCAGTCTCTAAAGCATAGCCCCAAAAAGATAGCGGTAAATCAGTAAGAGACATCATAGATCGTACCATATCTAATAGAGTGCGATTACAACGTTCGGCCACACCATTTCGCTGAGGTGTTCCAGGCGGCGTGAGTTGTGAAACTATTCCACATTTTCTTAAGTGTGTGCCAAATTTTTGACTCAAGTATTCTCCTCCACGATCTGATCGTAGGAACTTGATTTTCCTGTCACGTTGATTTTCAACCTCACTCTGAAATTCCTTGAACTTTTCAAAGGTCTCAGACTTGTGTTTCATCAAATAGATATACCCATATCTACTCAAGTCATCAGTGAGGGTGAGAACATAACAATAGCCATCGCGAGCCTCAACACTCATTGGACCGCACACATCAGTATGTATGATTTCCAATAAGTTGGTTGCTCGCTCCATTGTTCCTGAGAACGGAGTCTTGGTCATTTTACCCATGAGGCATGGTTCGCACGTGTCAAATGATTCGTAATCAAGAGACTCTAAAAGTCCATCAGCATGGAGCTTCTTCATGCGTTTGACACCTATGTGACCAAGGCGGTAGTGCCACAAGTGTGTGGGACTATCATTATCAACCTTACATCTTTTGGTACTCACACTATGAATATGTGTAGCATTACGCTTGAGATTCATTAAGAATAAACCATTCACCATCGGAGCATGACCATAAAACATATCTCTCATATAAATAGAACAACCATTATTCTCGGATTTAAATGAGTAGCCATCTCGTATTAAACGAGATCCTGATACAATGTTCATGCTCAAACTTGGCACTAAATAACAATTATTGAGGTTCAAAACTAATCCCGTAGGTAAATGTAGAGGTAGCGTGCCGACGGCGATCACATCGACCCTGGAACCATTCCCGACGCGCATCGTCACCTTGTCCCTCGCCAGTCTCCGCTTATTCCGAAGCTCCTGCTTAGAATTACAAATGTGAGCAACTGCACCGGTATCAAATACCCAGGAGCTACTACGAGTTCTGGTGAGGTACACATCAATTACATGTATATCACATATACCTTTTGTTTTGCCGGCCTTCTTGTCTGCTAAGTATTTGGGGTAGTTCCGCTTCCAGTGACCACTTCCCTTGCAATAAAAGCACTCAGTCTCGGGCTTGGGTCCATTCTTTGGCTTCTTCCCGGCAGCTTGCTTGCCGGGCGCGGAACCTCCCTTGCCGTCCTTCTTGAAGTTCTTTTTACCCTTGCCCTTCTTGAACTTAGTGGTTTTATTCACCATCAACACTTGATGTTCCTTCTTGACTTCTACCTCTGCTGATTTCAGCATTGAAAATAACTCAGGAATGGTCTTTTCCATCCCCTGCATATTGAAGTTCATCACAAAGCTCTTGTAGCTTGGTGGAAGCGACTGGAGGATTCTGTCAATGACCGCATCATCCGGGAGATTAACTCCCAGCTGAGTCAAGCGGTTATGTAACCCAGACACAGTGAGTATGTGCTCACTGACAGAATTATTTTCCTGCATCTTACAGCTGAAGAACTTGTCGGAGACTTCATATCTCTTGACCCGGGCATGAGCTTGAATAACCATTTTCAGCTCTTCGAACATCTCATATGCTCCATGTCTCTCAAAACGCTTTTGGAGCCCCGGCTCTAAGCTGTAAAGCATGCCGCACTGAACGAGGGAGTAGTCATCAACACGTGTCTGCCAAGCATTCATAACGTCTTGGTTCTGTGGGACGGGTGCGTCACCTAGCGGTGCTTGTAGGACATATTCTTTCTTGGCAGCTATGAGGATGATCCTCAGGTTCTGGACCCAGTCCGTATAGTTGCTGCCATCGTCTTTCAGCTTGGTTTTCTCTAGGAACGCATTGAAGTTGAGGACTACGTTGGCCATTTGATCTACAAGACATATTGTAAATACTTTAGACTAAGTTCATGATAATTAAGTTCATCTAATCAAATTATTCAATGAACTCCCACTTAGATAGACATCCCTCCTGTCATCTAAGTATAACATGATCCGAGTTAACTAGGCCGTGTCCGATCATCACGTGAGACGGACTAGTCAACATCGGTGAACATCTTCATGTTGATCGTATCTTCTATACGACTCATGCTCGACCTTTCGGTCTTCTGTGTTCCGAGGCCATGTCTGTATATGATAGGCTCGTCAAGTCAACCTAAGTGTTTGCATGTGTAAATCTGTCTTACACCCGTGGTATGTGAACATTAGAATCTATCACACCCGATCATCACGTGGTGCTTCGGAACATGGAACTGTCGCAACGGTGCACAGTTAGGGGGAACACTTTCTTGAAATAATTATGAGGGATCATCTTATTTACTACCGTCGTTCTAAGTAAACAAGATGCAAAAACATGATAAACATCACATGCAATCAAATAATAAAAGTGACATGATATGGCCAATATCACACAGCTCCTTTGATCTCCATCTTGGGGCTCCATGATCATCTTGTCACCGGCATGACACCATGATCTCCATCATCATGATCTCCACCATCGTGTCTCCATGAAGTTGCTCGCCAACTATTACTTCTACTACTATGGCTAACGCGTTTAGCAATAAAGTAAAGTAATTTACATGGCGTTTCTCAATGACACGCAGGTCATACAAAAATAAAGACAACTCCTATGGCTCTTGCCGGTTGTCATACTCATCAACATGCAAGTCGTGATTCCTATTACAATAGCATGAACATCTCATACATCACATATATATCATTCATCATTCATCACAACTTTGTCCATATCACATCACAAAACACTTGCTGCAAAAACAAGTTAGACGTCCTCTAATTGTTGTTGCAAGTTTTACGTGGCTGCAATAGGGTTCTAGCAAGAACGTTTTCTTACCTACGTGAAAACCACAACGTGATTTGTCAACTTCTATTTACCTTCATAAGGACCCTTTTCATCGAATCCGCTCCAACTAAAGTAGGAGAGACAGACACCCGCCAGCCACTTTATGCAACTAGTGCATGTTAGTCGGTGGAACCGGTCTCACGTAAGCGTACGTGTAAGGTTGGTCCGGGCTGCTTCATCCCACAATACCGTTGAAGCAAGATAAGACTAGTAGCGGCAAGAAAGTTGACAACATCTACGCCCACAACAAATTGTGTTCTACTCGCGCAAGAAGAACTACGCATAGACCTAGCTCATGATGCCACTGTTGGGGAACGTTGCAGAAAACAAAAAATTTCCTACGGTTTCACCAAGATCCATCTATGAGTTCATCTAGCAAAGAGTGATTGGATTGCATCTACATACCTTTGTAGATCACGCGCGGAAGCATTCAAAGAACGGGGATGAGGAAGTCGTACACAACGTGATCCAAATCACCGGAGATCCTAGCGCCGAACGGACGGCACCTCCGCGTTCAACACACGTACGGTCAGCGTAACGTCTCCTTCTTCTTGATCCAGCAAGGGGGAAGGAGAGGTTGAGGAAGATGGCACCAGCAGCAGCACGACGGCGTGGTGGTGGTGGAGCTGCAGTACTCCGTCAGGGCTTCGCCAAGCACTATGGAGGAGGAGGGGTGTTGGAGAGGGAGAGGGAGGCACCAAAGGCAAAGGTGAGAGGTCCTCCCTTCCCCCCACTATATATAGGGGGCCTAGGGGGGCGCCGGCCCTAGGAGATGCAATATCCTAGGGGGGCGGCCGCCAAGGGGTGGGGGGCTTTCCCCCCAAGCAAGGGGGCGCCCCCCTTTAGGGTTTCCCCCAACCCTAGGCGCATGGGCCCTTAGGGGAGTGGCGCCCCAGCCCACTTTGGGCTGGGTCCCTTCCCACTTCAGCCCATGGGGCCCTCCGGGATAGGTGGCCCCACCCGGTGGACCCCCGGGACCCTTCCGGTGGTCCCGGTACAATACCGGTGACCCGGAAACTTGTCCCGATGGCCAAAATAGCACTTCCTATATATAATTCTTTACCTCTGGACCATTCCGAAACTCCTCGTGACGTCCGGGATCTCATCCGGGACTCCGAACAACATTCGGGTTACTGCATATACATATCCCTACAACCCTAGCGTTACCGAACCTTAAGTGTGTAGACCCTACGGGTTCGGGAGACATGTAGACATGACTGAGATTGCTCTCCGGTCAATAACCAACAGCGGGATCTGGATACCCATGTTGGCTCCCACATGCTTCTCGATGATCTCATCGGATGAACCACGATGTCGAGGATTCAAGCAACCCCGTATACAATTCCCTTTGTCAATCGGTATGTTACTTGCCCGAGATACGATCGTCGGTATCCCAATACCTCGTTCAATCTCGTTACCGGCAAGTCACTTTACTCGTACCGTAATGCATGATCCCATGACCAGACACTTGGTCACTTTGAGCTCATAATGATGATGCATTACCGAGTGGGCCCAGTGATACCTCTCCGTCATACGGAGTGACAAATCCCAGTCTTGATCCGTGTCAACCCAATAGACACTTTCGGAGATACCCGTAGTATACCTTTATAGTCACCCAGTTACGTTGTGACATTTGGTACACCCAAAGCACTCCTACGGCATCCGGGAGTTACACGATCTCATGGTCTAAGGAAAGGATACTTGACATTGGAAAAACTCTAGTAAACGAACTATACGATCTTTTGCTATGTTTAGGATTGGGTCTTGTCCATCAAATCATTCTCCTAATGATGTGATCTCGTTACCAATGACATCCAATGTCCATAATCAGGAAACCATGACTATCTGTTGATCAACAAGCTAGTCAACTAGAGGCTTACTAGAGACATGTTGGTGTCTATTATTCACACATGTATTACGATTTCCGGATAACACAATTATAGCATGAATAAAGACAATTATCATGAACAAGGAAATATAATAATAATGCTTTTATTATTGCCTCTAGGGCATATTTCCAACACCACCGAGATTGGTAAATTGTGTGTAACGGTTGGATTTTGTGTGGGGGCTATAAATACCCCTCCACCTCCTCTTCATTCGTGGAGAGAGTCATCAGAACACATATACACTTCCAACTCATATGTTCTGAGAGAGAACCACCTACTCATGTGTTGAGACCAAGATATTCCATTCCTACCATATGAATCTTGATCTCTAGCCTTCCCCAAGTTGCTTTCCACTCAAATCTTCTTTCCACCAGATCCAAATCCTATGAGAGAGAGTTGAGTGTTGGGGAGACTATCATTTGAAGCACCAGAGCAAGGAGTTCATCATCAACACACCATTTGTTACTTCTTGGAGAGTGGTGTCTCCTAGATTGGCTAGATGTCACTTGGGAGCCTCCGACAAGATTGTGGAGTTGAACCAAGGAGTTTTTTAGGGCAAGGAGATCGCCTACTTCGTGAAGATCTACCACTAGTGAGGCAAGTCCTTCGTGGGCGATGGCCATGGTGGGATAGACAAGGTTGCTTCTTCGTGGACCCTTCGTGGGTGGAGCCCTCCGTGGACTCGCGCAACTGTTACCCTTCGTGGGTTGAAGTCTCCATCAACGTGGATGTAGGATAGCACCACCTATCCGAACCACGGGAAAAACATCCGTGTCTCCAATTGCGTTTGAATTCTCCAAACCCTTCCCTTTACATTCTTGCAAGTTGCATGCTTTACTTTCCGCTGCCTATACACTCTTTGCATGCTTGCTTGATATGTATTGTGAATGTTGAAATTATGCCTAAACTCCACTTAAACCGAAAAAGCTTAAAAATTGCAACTTTAGCATTAAGTGTCTAATCACCCCCCTCTAGACACATCTACTTCAAAGGTCCTACAACTGCAGAGCAGGATGAAGTGTTTCAAACTTAGGCGAGTGCTGGACTGCAGCTAAGTCCCCGAGTGGGAGGGCTACTCTCCTCTCGGTAGGATTTTTTCAAACTTAGGCGAGTGCCTGACTGCAGTTAAGCCCTCAAGAGAGAGAACTTAGGCGAGTACTGGACTGCAGCTAAGCCCCCGAGTGGGAGGACTGCTCTCCACTTGGTAGGATTTTTTCAAACTTAGGCGAGTGCCTGACTGCAGCTAAGCCCTCAAGAGAGAGAACTTAGGCGAGTACTGGACTGCAGCTAAGCCCCCGAGTGGGAGGATTGCTCTCCACTCGGTAGGATTTTTTCAAACTTAGGCGAGTGCCTGACTGCAGCTAAGCCCTCAAGAGAGAGAACTTAGGCAAGTACTGAACTACAGCTAAGCCCCTGAGTGGGAGGACTGCTCTCCACTCGGTAGGATTTTTTTAAACTTAGGCGAGTGCCTGACTGCAGCTAAGCCCTCAAGAGAGAGAACTTAGGCGAGTACTGGACTGCAGCTAAGCCCCCGAGTGGGAGGACTGCTCTCCACTCGATAGGATTTTTTCAAACTTAGGCGAGTGCCTGACTGCAGCTAAGCCCTCAAGTGAGAGAACTTAGGCGAGTACTGGACTGCAGCTAAGCCCCCAAGTTGGAGGACTGCTCTCCACTCAGTAGGATTTTTTCAAACTAAGACGAAACGGATTCGCAGGTAAGTCACCCACTGGGGGATTTTGCTTACAAGTATAAGCAACAACAATTATTTCAGAGAAAACTGTTAAAATCTGTGTGGTGATGAGGTGACCAACCGATGGCGACGCGCGGGGCGGCCGAGTGGTGATGAGGTGACCAACCGACGGCGACGCGCAGGGCAGCCGAGTGGTGATGAGGTGACCAACCGATGGTGACGCGCGGGGCGGCCAAGTGGTTATGAGGTGACCAACCTATGGCGACGCGCGGGGCGGCCGAGTGGTTATGAGGTGACCAACCTATGGCGACCCGCGGGGCGGCCGAGTGGTTATGAGGTGACCAACCTAGTGGCGACACGCGGGGCGGCCGAGTGGTTATGAGGTGACCAACCGATGGCGATGCGCGGGGCAGCCGAGTGGTGATGAGGTGACCAACCGATGGCGACGCGCGGGGCGGCCGAGTGGTTATGAGGTGACCAACCTATGGCGACGCGCGGGGCGGCCGAGTGGTTATGAGGTGACCAACCTATCGCGACGCGCGGGGCGGCCGAGTGGTTATGAGGTGACCAACCGATGGCCACGCGCGGGGCGACCGAGTGGTTATGAGGTGACCAACCGATGGCGACGCGCGGGGCGGCCGAGTGGTGATGAGGTGACCAACCGACGGCGACGCGCGGGGCGGCCGAGTGATGATGAGGTGACCAACCGATGGCGACGCGCGGGGCGGCCGAGTGGTGATGAGGTGACCAACCGACGGCGAGGCGCGGGGCGGCCGAGTGGTGATGAGGTGACCAACCGACGGCGACGCGCGGGGCGGCCGAGTAGTTATGAGGTGACCAACCTCTGGTGACGCGCGGGGCGGCCGAGTAGTTATGAGGTGACCAACCTCTGGCGACGCGCGGGGCGGCCGAGTAGTTATGAGGTGACCAACCTAGTGGCAACACGCGGGGCGGCCGAGTGGTTATGAGGTGACCAACCGATGGCGACGCGCGGGGCGGCCAAGTGGTGATGAGGTGACCAACCGATGGCGACGCGCGGGGCGGCCGAGTGGTGATGAGGTGACCAACCGATGGCGACGCGCGGGGCGGCCGAGTGGTGATGAGGTGACCAACCGATGGCGACGCGCGGGATGGTGGTTCAAGTAGACGCGTCCCGCGAAGTGAGGATGCGCGGGCGTCCGACTGAAGTAGACGCATGCCGTGCAGCGGCGATGCACGGGGCGTCCGAGTGATGTAGACGCGTCCCGCGGAGTGGCGACGCGCGGAGCGTCCGAGTGAAGTAGACGCATGCCGTGCAGCGGCAATGCGCGGGGCGTCCGAGTGATGTAGACGCGTCCCGCGGAGTGGCGACGCGCGGAGCGCCCAAGTGATGTGGACGCGTCCGGGCGAAGTAGATGCGTCCTGCAAAGCGACGACGCGTGAGTAACCGAGTGTCGAGGACGCGTCCAACCAAACGACCGAGTGAGAATACATGAATGAGCAAGTGCCTGCACGTTAGTCACCTGAACGTCTCCAAGAAAACGATGCGTGCCCGAGTGTTGCATATGTCGAGTGTAGACGTGCACTTGTCCAAGCGTACCAAAGTACCCACCCGGAGTAGCGGACCGGGTGGGCCAGCTTGAAGTCAACGTAAGCTGCGTGTGCGCTAGAGGCTGGTGCAGGTGGCTGCGGAAAAGAATTAATCAACGCACCTTGTTTGAATGGCTGATTAATGAGGCAGCCAATTAATCCGGCGTTGAAGATTCCTTCCATTTTCAAATATCCCTGCATGCAGTTAATTGATGGAAGAAACAGCCCACGTCCTGACCATGTAGGAGTACACAGAATCTGCATGTAAGAGGCATTAATTAGCGCTAATTAAGCCAAAGGCGTTACCGTTCGTGCATTGAAGGAGTTGTCCCCATGTCCAACGCATTGAAGGCGTAACCCTAAGTCCAGAATCTGCATGCAAATGGCGTTAGTACTAATTAAGCCGAAATTGAAGCATTGCATGCGATGGGCGTTTCCTTTTCCCACAGGCAGCCCGGGCGTAGGATCCCGGTGGCGTGGAGGCCGTCGGCGGGAAGTTGATCGGGCGGAGAAGCTCCGCGCTGCCGGCCAGGTTCGTGCCTCTGCGGAGCGGAAAGGGAGGAGTCTCCCGTCATCGGTCGAGCCTATGCCTGCACGGCGCGGATGCCACCGTCAAGCTGGTGATCGGCTGGGGAAGCCCCGCGACATGGAGGCCGCCGGCGGGCAGTCGATCGGGCAGAGGAGCCTTGCGCTGCCGGCGAGGCGGGTGCCTCCATGGCATGGAAACCGTCGCCGGTCAAGCGAACGGGCGGAGGAGCTTTGCAGCGCTGAATAAGTATGAATTATCTCTCCTCCTTTTTTGTTTAATGATTGATCACGCTTTGGTGATATCCACAGGAAAAAAGATCAACCCATTGTTAGATAATTAATTCAAAGAAAGACTAGATCAAATAGATACTTCCCTGATCCTTTTGTTTGTACGAATGGCGCGATGACCAGAACTCTAGCGGCCAATTTCTCTGCCGATGGTAGTTGATTCGATGTTGAAGATTGAAGAAAGAACCATTTGCATCATGGCTTGATAGATGCCATGCCCCACGGTGGGCGCCAACTGTCGTGGTAACGATTCCGACAATAAGAGAGGGGTAGGATAAAGGAGCATGATCTATCGAGATGCATATGGGTGACACGGTGGTTTTAGCGAGTTCGGGCCTCTCACGGTGGAGATAACAACCCTACGTCTCGTGCTCCGGAGAGGCTTTGTTTTATCCGAGTATGTATCCAGAGATTACAATGTATGCGAGAAAGGAGAACGGATCCCCATGCCTGAGCTAAGTCCTGAGACTAGAAAGAGAGAGAGAGATAGAAGAAAAGAGCCCCCCGAGTGTGGTGGTGGGGGGTGGCTTATATAGAGTGCGCCACCCCCTCACCCATTATGTTACACGGTGGAGCATCAATGCCATAATGCTTGCCCACTACAAAACCGTCATGCTGGCTATTGGTCTTTGCATATCCGAGTGAGTTACACGGTCGAGTGGAATGAGCTCGTCGAGTGAAGTGCCGTACTCCGAGTGGTGATCACCGTCCGAGTGACTTTCAAGTTGCGGTACATCTGGACGGCGATCTGGCCCAGGGGCCCAGTACAAAGTATACGGTGTCCATGGGTAGGGCCTTTAGGTCAAGCCTGTTACCCTACCCCTAATACATGTCCTCATCATCCGGCTCTACCCCCATGGAGAGCACTTCACATTTGTGGAAGTGGATCTTGAGCCCAGACATGAGCTCAAAACCAAGGAGGATCGCTTTGACAGTTGCAATGCTATGTTGATCAGGCTGAAACATCAGTAGCGTGTCATCCGCGTAATGCAAATGAGTTACTCCCCCAGGAATAAGGTGACCAACCAACCCTTTGATATGGCCAGCGGCGGTCGATTTCCGTAGCATAGCAGATAGCGCATCCACCGCGAAGTTGAACAAAAACGGAGACATCGGGTCACCCTGCCTAAGCCCGCGTTTGTTCTGGAAGAAGTGCCCTACTTCTCCGTTCACCGAGACTGTGGTCTGGCCACCCGAGACCAACTGCATTACTCGATGAACCCAAACAGCCGAAAAGCCACGGCTAAGGAGCACCTGACGCAGGAAATCCCATTTTACCCGGTCGTAACTTTCGAAGTCTAGCTTCAGGAGAATGGTCGGTTCCTTCGTGCGTTTGAGCTCATGAACAATTTCCTGGAGGGCTAGCGGACCCTCCAGTATGTTGCGACCATGAATGAAAGCGGATTGGTTACGATGAATCGAGCGATGGGCAATCGGACCTAGGCGCGTGGAACAAGCTTTCGCACAAATTTTAAAAGGTACGTTGATGAGCGCAATTGGGCGGAATTGTCTAATGTTATCGGCCCCGGGAACCTTAGGAATAAGCGATAGGACTCCAAAATTAAGACGTGTTATATCTACCATCCCACGCATGAAACCGTTGCAGATCTCGAAGATGGGGCCTTTGAGAATAGGCCAGAAACGCTTGAACATTGCCACCGGCCATCCATCCGGACCCGGAGCCGTGTCTGATTTCATGCCCATCAAGGCATCATCAATTTCTTTAGGGAGGAAAGCGAGCCCCAACTTGTCATTCTCGTGGTCCAGAACACGTTGGGGGGCCTCCCACACGTCCGCGTGAAGGCCAACTCTCTATTCCTCGCAAGACCCCATTAAATTGGGATGACCTTGATCGATAGTTTGGTAGAGAAGGGTCCTAAGAGGGCGTCTATCCAAAAGGCACGTAAAAATACTGACCCTACATTTTGGAAAAAGCATGAAATAGCAAGGGAAATAGATACTGACCTTGTATTTTGGAAAAAGCATGAAGTTAAAAGAAAAAACAATTTGATGAGTTAAGCCTGATGATGCATTACTTGCTTCGCAATCTGCACAAGAGTTGCTTAGGATAATGTACTTCCTACCTGTTGTTGATCAAGCTATAATAATAATAATAATAATAATAATAATAATAATAAATAATAGTAGTAATAATAATAATAATAATAATAATAATAATAAGAAGAACAACAACAACAACAACTAGATATTGTCTTCCTCATCGTCACTTAATATGTTGAGGGCCTCTGACTTCGCGCCGGGCCTCCATTTCAGATGCAAAGATGCCAAAATTGATGCAGACAACCAAATACACATGTGCTGCTAGTATCATACGAGCACTCTACATTCTCCATGCGCTATATCTGTTACCGAAAAAGTCTTCTATCCCACTTTATAAATAAAGCCACAACCATTACAAATGAAGTATACAAACGCGCACAACCCAGCCGAGGATACCTGCTATACAAGGAAAGCACCAATAGTTACAACAAGAACAAAAAACATGGACTAAGTTAAGCCAAACTAAGCACAAAACTAAGGAAGCTTGCTAGTTCCTGTCAATAAGCCCAAGTCTTCTCAGACCTCCTCAACATGCCTCACCAACCAAGCTGACACTCCAAGGCACAATACACACGACGAGCCAGGTGAATAGGAAACCCTCAGTTTGACGGAGGAAGGTCCAATAAACGATGCCTCCGAGGAGGGGATTGGCGTCCGCAGACGTTATCATCGTCGTCCTAACAAGATCAAGCACGACATTCGCCGGTGCCCCACCAACCAAGTCGAGAGAGCATCACTGCACAAATAATCACACCCGATGCAACTTGACTAAAGAATACCTTCGACATCCTACCCATATGACATCGATCCCAGCAACCCCCTGGTCCTAGGATGACCTCGCACACCAAGGCGACTGCTGTTTAAAAGAGGCCAAGGTCACATAGGGGTAAATTTACGGTGACAAGAAGCACATAGGGGAACCTTGGTACCGAATTTAGATGAGCACAACCGAAGAAAATGCCATGGACGGAGGACGCAACAACGTCGACGATGTCGGATGTCCTGGGGAGGATGGACGGGAAGCAACACTTCAAGGAGGAGAACGGTGTCCGCATACGTCATCGTTGCCAGCAACGGCCAAGGCATTGTGCAGCTTTCGCTGCACCGTCCTCCCCAAGGCATTGTAACAAGACCACCATGTCGAGGAAGAACGAATCCAGCCTGAAGCCCCGAGGGCTCCACCAGTCCTTGTACAGCCACCCGGCCAAAGCCGGTTTGGGCCCATACCAGCTACGGAACCATGACCGGACGAGCGGATGCCGACAACCCAGACCTCTTGGTCACGGTCAACAACCCGACACATGACCCAGTAGTGCAGAACCGGGCAATAGCACCGGTTCGTAAGGGCCTTTAGTGCCGGTTCAGTAACCAGCACTAAATTGTAGGCACTAAAGCCCCCCCCCCTTTAGTACCGGTTCAGCATGAACCGGTGCTAAAGGGCAACCACGTGGCACGAGCCAGCTTCGTGGGCGCATAGGACATTAGTACCGGTTGGAAACACCAACCGGTACTAAATGTTTTGGTGTGTTTTGGTTTAATTTTTTATTTTTACTTTAATTTTGTGTTTTCAATTTAATTTAGTGATTGTTTTACATTATAATGAGTTGTTAAATCATTAGGTGATTAGTTTGACTGGATGCGTGTGGATCCTAGCTAAGTCATCAAGTATATGTCATACCCATATTATATATACTTGATCACCTACTTAAGTGATCGAGGTAATATGGATATGGCATATACTTCATCACTTAGCTAGAATCCATCCTGTTGAAACTAATATGCAATTTCTTTCATAAATGATATAATAACTCATCATCATCATATTAATTAATATAAAAACTCTTGCATCATATATATCATCACCAACGGTTTTCATAGCAAAGATATCATCGAGTTCAACATGGTAATGATATTATAAGCGTTCATAACACCACAAAAGCAAATCACTCTTTGAGATTAAGTTCAGGACGAAGAACACGGACATGAGAGGACAAGTACTAAGAGCATAAACTAGCTAATTAATCACTCCTGCTGCTCTCTCTCAGGTAAAATAGCATAGAACATGTATAGCTTTGCTGATTCATCATATTGGAGCATGCAGATGAACCTGCCTCCTAATCATGGGTTACACTTCTGATTGCTGCCCCCTAGTACTTCTCTGTGATCGTTCGCAATTTTGCTCCAGTCTTTTACTATTAAGCATTCCTCGCTATTAGAAATCCTGAATGCACTAAAGTGCATTGTAGGATATCTTGGCCGTAAGCTAACAATATTCATGGTACCTTTAGTCTCAATCCAATCAGGCACAACATTCATCGGGAGTCCCTGTTGAAGAACATCGTATAGTAACATACTTAGCAATGAAGTTTAGCTTAAAAAAATAATGTATGCAAAAGATGCACCGAGGAGAAATAGTAGAAATCTTACCATCTTTCCTAAATATATGTGACCGTAGTTCAGTATGAACACTATTGGCCGCACGTTTTGAGTACTAACATTTCTAAGTGCAGGAAAGAAATTTGTCTTGACAGCATCAAGATCCTCAAGCCATGAAACATAATGACTTGTCTCCTCGCAGTTTAGTTCAGCCCCGGGACAGTGGACGGTCCTGTCTACCAAGCACCGGACATGTTTGCTTGATTGGAAGTAAGCTGTCAATATAAATTGAGATCTATTAATTATTCAACTGGTTCAAATAATCTCATATCGAAGACATAAATATGGTTGAGAAACTCACATAATGGTAGAACTGGAGGCGTCTGCACATCGACCCAGATGTCTCTATTACCTTCAATATCATCTTCCGGACGAATATCAAAGGTGATAACCATATCAGGCTCAAATGCATAAGCCTTGCATAGTGCTTGCCAAGTTTTGCATTCAAAATAGGTGTATGTGTCTGCATTGTATAATTTGACGTTGAAGGTATAACCATGCTCAGTCTTCAAGTAAACTCTTTTTACCTCCATAGTTTCGTTAGGACTGAAACCTATCTTATCCAAGATAAAAATTCTTGCATGGCAGGGGATACGCTAGTAGAATAGTGAAAAATTAAAATTAAAAGGTGAAGCAAATGAAGCATAAGTCATGCTTAATTATGAAAAAAGACTTGTCGTTGTGACTTACTATATCCACTTCGAAGTTCTCATCCAGCTTGATGCTGAAGCGTCTATCATCAACTAGAAAATTTCTGCCGCACAGGCCGCGCTGGTCTTCGCAGTATTCGCATATAATGAAATCGTGTTCGTCGTTAGACGACATTTCTATGTTCATAGGTGAAACATTAAACACTTATTAGTTCTATTAATTCAACTAATTCTGTTAATTCAACTAGTTCAACTAATTCATTGAACGAATTCAACTAAGCACTTAGGAAGAATATACCTAATTAATTGAACTAATTCAACTAACTAGTTCATCTAATTAATTCAACTAAACTAGTTCTATTAATTTTCTTACTAAAAATAAGATAGCTGGTTCTATACAATAAAATGTTAATTAGATAATGAAATCTCATATAACTAAATTAAATATATATCTAACATATAATTTATATCTAATATCTAACATATATGTTCATATATAGGTGAAACATTAAACACTTACTAGTTCTATTAATTCAACTAAATAAACTAGTTCTATTAATTCAACTAAGCATTTACTAAAAATAAACTAGTTCTATTAATTTCTTACTAAAATAAAGTAGGTAGTTCTATATAGTAATATTTTGATTAGATCATCAAATCTCATATACCTAAATTTTCTTACTAAAAATAAACTTGTTCTATTAATTTTCATACTAAAAATAAACTAGTTATATTAATTCAACTAGTTCAAATCTCATATATATACCTAATTAATATCTAGCTATACTAATTCAACTTGTTCAACTTGTTCTAATTCATGTAAAATATATTTGACATTAATATTTAACATCTTTTCCATATAATTCATCTAACATTAACATTCTAACATTATTATCTACGTAATTTATCTAACATTAATCTAAACAACAGAAAATAGAAAATAAGTAAAAACAATGTGTGTGTATGTGTGTGTGTGGTGTGTGTGTGTGTGTGTGTGTGTGCGACCGGGGGGCGGCGGCGTACAGGCGGCGGCGGGGGACGACGGGGACGGGCGCGGCGGGCGAGAGGTGGCGGCGACGTACGTGCGCGGCGGGGGTGACGGGCCGGGCGGTGACGGCGACGACGGGTGGCGGGGGCGACGGCGGTGACGGCGACGACGGGTGGCGGGGGCGACGGCGGTGACGGCGACGACGGGCGGCGGGGGCAGCGAGGGCGGCGCGCGATGGGGCGACGGGCGCGGCGAAGAAGTTGGATCGAGAAGAACTACTGGTGGTCAATGAAACTAATTTTTTTGTAGGTTCCATATATATATATATATGAGGGGTCTTTAGTGACGGTTGGAGCCACCAACTGGTACTAAAGGCCAATTTTTGCCAGGCCAAGGGGCGGGAAACGGCCCCTTTAGTACCGGTTCGTGCCACGAACCATTACGAAAGACCCCCCCCCCCTTTAGTACCGGTTGGAGCCACCAACCGGTACTAAAGGTTGTGCGCTGCCACCGGCGGTGCACAATGTTTAGTCCCACCTCGCCGAGCGAAGGGCAGCCGCACTGGTTTATAAACCCAGTCGCGGCTGCTCCTTCGAGCTTCTTTATATAGCAGGCTTTTGGGCCTAATTAACTAGGGCGCGCTGCCCTGTGAGCCTGCTGGCCCTTCTGGGCCTGCATTTGCACATCCTAGGTCTGGCAGGCCCACTGGGCAGCGCGCCAACAGATTTTTTATATAGTTTTTTATATAGTTTTTTTCTTTTCTGTATTATTTATTTTCTTCTATTTATTTTTGAGAAATTTTTTTGTATAGTTTTTTTAATTTTCTGCATTATTTCTTTTCTTCTATTTATTTTCTTCTATTTCCAGTTTGTACACGAAGTGCGTCCAGTTTTTGCCGTGACCCTCTCTACTCTTTCGGACATGCTATGCGGGTGAAATGATGATACCATGCCAAGTTTCAACATTTTCAGGATTCATTTTGTAGTGATTTTCAATTTCACGGTCATTTAGCTCTCTAAACAATTAGGTAAATGACCGAAAAACAACAAATGATGTCAGAACATGTTGGAAATTGATGACGTCGCTTTGAATGCTGCATACTGAACACAAAAGAAGTCCGGAGTTCAAATAAGTTTAAAAAATATTGAAGTGGCCGTGTAACAGATGAGTTCTCGTCCGAAACCCTGATACTCCGAAAGAGTTTGTCCAGTTTGTACACGAAGTGCGTCCAGTTTTTGCCGTGACCCTCTCTACTCTTTCGCGCATGCTATGCGGGTGATATGATGATACCATGCCAAGTTTCAACATTTTCAGGATTCATTTTGTAGTGATTTTCAATTTCACGGTTATTTAGCTCTCTAAACAATTAGGTAAATGACTGAAAAATAACAAATGATGTCAGAACATGTTGGAAATTGATGACGTCGCTTTGAATGCTGCATACTGAACACAAAAGAAGTTCGGAGTTCAAATAAGTTATTAAAAATAAAAAAGGTGCAATGCTGGTTAATTTGCTTCAAGCCTTTCAGAATAGTGTAGACTGCACTGCACATAGCTCAGTGTAATCTATGCTATTCCGCAAGGCTTGAAGCTAATCAACATGCAGGTGAGCATTGCAACTCTTCGTCATTGTGTGTGCACTCATGGCTTATAAACCGCTCATACTGCCTCTCTCTTGGCGAGGTGAGACTAAAAATCAGTTTACTAAGAAACTCTAGTACCGGTTCATGGCATGAACCGGTACTAAAGGTCTTCGGGGGGGCCCCAGCCTGACCATAGCCTGACACAGCCTCATTAGTACCAGTTCTTGGCATGAACCGGTACTAAAAGTTGCCCACGAACCGGTACTAATGATGCCCGCCCAACTAGCCGTTGGAACCGGCACTAATGGTCACATTAGTGCCGGCTCAAATTCAAACCGGCACTAATGTGCTTCACATTTGACCCTTTTTCTACTAGTGACCCCAAATGCCGAGAACAGGGTAGTTGGTCCTCGGGTAGGATCCCCTGGCACATGTCCGACAGAGGAGGACGCCGGCACCTAGGCCAAACCCCCCTCGAGAAGAAGGTGGCGGCCACATCCCCATGGCCGCGACCCCCACCAGGTCAACATGCCCCGCTTGACCCCAAGCTGGGTAGAAGCAAGCTCCATCACAACGCATCCCACGACGCGAGGAGGGGCAAGGCGCCGACCCGCCCAGACCAGCACTATGATGACGCACCACCGCCTCCCAGCCAAGTAGTCGGTGGATCCGGCCGTCCTTGTCGTCGCACGCGTGGCACGGGCTTCGCCCGTTGGAGGCCCTCTGGCGACGGCAAGGGGGAGGAAGCGAGGGGAGGGGGAGGCGGCCGATCTAGGGCTCCCGTGACGCACATGCGAGGCACATCGCGGGAGTGGAGTGGGGTGGCTGGTGATCGCTATATCGGTTGAAATTAGCCATTGAACACTTGAACAATACGAATACAACATGGATTGAACTTTCTTTTCTGAAAAGGCGTGTACATCATTGCAACATCAATTGAAGTGAAGCACTAAAAATTTGTGCTTCATCTGTCACCTCAACTGAAGCACCAAAGCAGCGGGACAGAATGGCTATTTTTTAAAATAATACATTTTAAATTAAATTTTAAAAATAATATGCCGTAATTATATTTTATAAAAATATTACCCAGTCGGCCTACTGTTGACCGATTAGATCCAGTCGGCCTACTACTGGCCGATTGGCCCCTAGTCGGCCCACTGCTGGCCGATTGACACCCAGTCTGCTTCCTCTAGGCCAACAGGTGCATGCACCCATTTATCTGTTGAATAAGTATTTAAAAAATGTTGAAGAAGTATTTGAAAAAATAATGATCATGCATATAAAAATGTTAATCAAGCATTTGAAAAAAATGTCGAACAAGTATTTGAAAAATGTTGAACAAATATTTGAAAACTGGTCAATAGGTATTTGAAAAATGTTGAAGAAGTATTTTAAAAATGTTGATCATGTATATAAAAGTGTTAATCAAGCATTTGCAAATTGTTTTGAACAAGTACTTGAAAAAATCTTGAACAAATGTTTTAAAAAATATTGATCATGTATATAAAAATGTTGAACAAGTATTTGTAAATTTTTTGATCATGTATATAAAAATATTGAATATTGAACAAGTATTTGAAAAAATTTGAACAAGTATATAATTTTTTTTGAACAATTATTTAAAAAATTGAACAAGTATTTGAAAAAATAATATAGAAAGAAAAGAAAAAAGAAAGAAATAATGGAGAAGACCGGCTCAGTCACCTCCAGTTGGTCGCGATCCCTTTTCTAACCAGTAACTGGAAGCTGATGGTGTGGCATTTTTTCAATACTTGTTCAACATATTTTCAAATAATTGTTCAACATTTTTATATACATGATCAACATTTTTACAAATACTCGTTCAACATTTGTATATACATCATTAATATTTTTTCAAATACTTGTTAAACATTTTCTGCAAATGCTTGATTAACATTTTTATATACATGATCAACATTTTCTAAAATACTTCTTCAACAGTTTTCAAATACCTATTCAACAGTTTTCAAATATTTGTTTAATATTTTTTAAATGCTTGATTAACATTTTTATATGTATAATCAATGTTTTTTCAAATACTTCTTCAACATTTTTCAAATAACTATTCAACAGATAAATGGGTGCATGCACCTGTCGGTCTAGAGGAAGCAGACTAGGTGCCAATCGGTCAGCAGTGAGCCGACTGGGGCCAATCGGCCAGCAGTGGGCCGACTGGATCCACTCAACCGGCAGTAGGCCGACTGGATCCACTCAACCGGCAGTAGGCCGACTGGGGCCCAATTGGCCAGCAGTAAGCCGACTGGATCCAATCGGTCAGCAGTAGGCTGACTGGGGCCAACCGCTTTGAGTTCACGACTAGCCATGTCGGTCCGGATTCTCTGTCATATGAATGCTAGCGACACTATCATATACGTGAGCCAAAAGGCGCAAACGGTCCCGGGCCATGGTAAGGCGACACCCGTGGGAATACCGTGCGTGGGGCCGTAAAGTGATATGAGGTGTTACAGACTAGATCGGTGTGACTTGAAATCGGGGTCCTGACAATTGTTAACAAATCACCTAATGAAATACACATTTCCATCTATTAATCAAATATAAAGGATACAAAAATCACACTCATTATTTAATATCTTTTTAGGGGAACTCATTATTTAATATCACTCATTAAGCTTTCAATTTGCACGTACATGCATGATTGCATGCCATTTGAGCGTGGTAGGTATGAAGGCTCCTTTTTTTTCTTCTAAACACCAGCTCGACTCAGACAACACACACAATATATATATATATATATATATATATATATATATATATAAGGGAGGAATAATTACGCCGTACATAATATTTATGAAATTTAATAAAAAATGTATTATTTTTAAAAATTAATGACACCTGAACTGAAGCACTGTTGCTCTGTTCTGAACAGTTTGGTTAAGACAGGATTTTGCCGCCAAGCAGCCAAAGCCACCATTATTACAACCTTGCTTAGAGGAGGCGACGTGCACACAGAGAGCAAGGAGGTGGATCCCACCTTCTTCCGACAGAAGAACTGCCCTTTCGTCGTGAATCTGCCGATTGCTGGGGGATACGAGGATGTGCCAGTGGTTCCATCTAAGAAGTTCTTGGAACAAGAATTCTGCGCACTGGTTCTTCAGGTGCAAGCAAATGGCTATGTGCAACCAGTCAAATTTTAGACTAGATCTGTTGGAAAATTGGAGAATGTGTATGCTTTTATGTTTCCGCAAGAGGCTTTCTTCACGCCAACGGCTTATTGTCCAGGATACATCGTGTAAGCTTTACTATACTATATCATCAAACTTCTTAGTATCATCTTGCATTTTGGTCAGATTGGAGAGCTCTCATGTATTGTGTTTGTTTGTTTGTTTTGGGCAGCCATGGGGAAGAAGGCCTATGGAGCAAATTCATATTCAATATTCCTTTTCATTCATTTGCTCGTTTCGGATCACCTATATTCAACAAAAGAGGCCATCCTGTCGGGATATCCTATCAAGACACGGAGGCATGGCCCGTGAGTTTCCTGCGTCAAGCTTTTTTCAGGGGGGCAAAGATCAGGAGGTACAGTGTGATACACACATGAATATAGTGTTACATATATGTTGTACTACTTACTCAAAATACTGAAATGCGAATGGGTTACATAAATATGACTTCAATAGTTACAAGTACAAAATCAACACTCCGTACCCAGCTAGTTATAGCTTTACATATTAGTTCTACTTTTGGTTTCAGTAAATTTGGCCACAAACTCATTTTCCTTACATTTTTCTCACTCTATATGTATAGCGCATTGGGTAGTGTTTCCTATGTATTACTCCCCCCGTTCCGAATTACTTGTCTTGGATTTGTCTAGATACAGATGTATCTAGACTCATTTTAGTGCTAGATACATCCGTATCTAGACAAATCTAACACAAGTAATTCGGAACGGAGGGAGTAGATGGGAATTCAATCCCACCTGAAGGACCAGTCCCGCTCAAGGCCCAGTTATGCCTGAAGGCTCAGTTATGCCTGAAGGCTCAGTCCTGCCCATCTAAGAGCAGCAAGCTGTAAATGGTAAGTAGTACTTGAACAATTCTGGAATATACAGTTTGAGAGGGGAAATTACTTGCTGCTACCAATTTTTAATCCAGAGTTGACTGCTGTGCAGAGCAGGAGATAGCGCGTCGGCGGCAAATGGAAAATGTCAACATCCTTGGGCAGCTGCATGCACAGTGGAGTTTACTGTTGTTGCAGCCTAATGTAGTTATCAGTTTAGTTTCTATTGTTAAACTGTCATCTGACTTGTTATTGCAGCCTAGTGTGTTCTTGTTGGTTTGGTCTCTGAACGTTGAACTACTGTGACTTGTTTGCAGCCTAGTGTAGTCCTCGATTTAGTCCCTAGTGTTGAACTATTAATGCGATATTTGTTGTTGCAGCCTAATGTACTTGTCGATTTAGTTTCCGTTGCTGAAATATCATGTGTCTTGATAGAAACTTTATCCTTGGAGGGACTATTTGTGTGTTACCCTTGTGTTCCCTTATTTAGATACTCCCTCCGGCTAGGTGTATAACTCACCTTATGAAAATCAAGTAATCCCAAAACACTTAGGCGCGGTGCATTAACTCTTATCTTATTTCTTCTTTCTTGACATAAATAAAGGAATCAACCAATAAGAGATGTGAGACGTGTATATTTTCAATGACTTGAGACTACCAAACATGACACTCAGTGGTCAGTTCATTGCATGCAATATTATTAGTTACTCCCTCTGTAAACAAATATAAGAGCATTTAGATCACTACTTTAGTATTCTAAACGCTCTTATATTTTTTTACAGAGGGAGTAGCAAATGAACATTAAGTTCTCTCGTTTTCCCCTCCGCCTTGCTCACGGTGCACAACCTAAGATGACTAATGCACCTGAACAAAGAGAGTAGGTGATATGAAATTATAAGTTATATTTTTTATACCATTGAAAGCTAATTGTTTGACAAGGATGCAGAAGCTACTAGAATTTTTTACGGGAAGTTGTGATGCGCTTTATTATTTCCTTAATTTCAAATAATAGTTACATTGTTTGCAAGATGGTTTAAGAGAAAGCTAGGGGGCTCATCGACCCAGTCACAAAGTAAATAATATCCTAGCAATCTCATGCGCCACAACAGTTTCAGTTCATGGACTATGTTTAAACTCAACGTTTCTGATTTCTATTTTCCAGACCATGCAATCCGCATATAGCTGCTGCATCTTTTAGATAAAAGGTACAAGGCCCGACTTCAAATTAATGAAGTCATCTACCGGCTAGGATATAATGGTGCTGAACTAGGCAAAGACTTGACCAAAAACTGGAAAATACATGTCAAATTCACTACAACCAAGAGCAGCAGAGAATAGGGCAGCAAGAAGGACTGGGATCAAGCCGCCGGAGATCTTGCAGAGCTAGAACGGCAAGCCGAGGCCACCCAACGACAGCAAAAGCCGTGAACATGAAGATCCAGACCGCGTGAAGGAAACCATCAACTCCACTACCCACTGGCGGTCAGCGACCAACCAGCAAATAAGGGGAGGAGCCACTAAAGGATGCAGAAGAACCCACACGCCACCACCAACGCCGACAACCAGGAAACCTAGCACTGCTGCCGCCACCCACCACCCATCACCACACACCAGGTCCACAACCCCCAAACCCCCCTTGGACGTCGCCTCTAGGAAGGGCTGAGACGCCAGAGCGCCTCCATCGTCCGGCCAAACCGTCCTCAAGAGGGAGAACGACACCGGAGTGCCGCTGGCGCCCAGGTCGACGAGAAATCGATCAGGGGTTTCCCCCGTTCCAAGTCTCCACTACCCCATCCTCGAAGCCCAGATCTGACGAGCCAGCCACTAGATCGGCGAGAGGAGACCACCGCAAGGGGAAGAGCCCGGGAGGAAGAAGAGCATCCTGCTGCTGCAGCAAGACCTCCCGCCCTCACGCCACCCACGCGACCGGGAGGGACGGCTAACACCCGCGCATGTCATCTACCGGAGAGATCGGCGCCACCATCTCCACCCAAGGCTGTCGCCCTGGCTTCCAAAGCCCCTCACGTCGGCACGAGGCAGCAAATCCTCGCCAACCGGAAGACGTGCGGCAGCCGACAGGATCCTTGGGTGGCGGCGGGGAGGGAGGACACTAGTGCAGAACCGGGCAATAGCACCGGTTCGTAAGGGCCTTTAGTGCCGGTTCGGTAACCGGCACTAAATTATAGGCACTAAAGCCCTCCCCCCTTTAGTACCGGTTCAGCACGAACCGGTGCTAAAGGGCAACCACGTGACACGAGCCAGCTTCAGGGGCAGGGAGCCCTTTAGTACCGGTTGGTGTCACCAACCGGTATTAAAATGTTGGGGGGGGGGGGTTTGGGTTTATGATTTCTTTTTCATTTAATTTTGTGTTTTCCATTTAATTCTTTTTCGTTTGCTGGTATTTTACGATACTACATATTTTACACGTTATGCATATATACAAATAGAATTTCTAGTAGAACCAATCATAATATATATATATCATCGAATGTCTCACAACCACCATTAATTAATTCACACATATATACACACATGTATATATATATAATTTCTCCTAATTGGTGCCTTCGGAGCTAGTGGCATTAGCCTAGCTAATTGGTGCCTTCGGAGCACGATAACAATTGGAAGTGGTTCATGGGGGCGGTAGCGGGTAATAGTATTCTCCTTTGGGATCTATGACCTAGTCGAGCAAAAATCCCGCTATTTCCTCTTGAATTGCTTCTATGCGGTCCTGTGATAGGAGCTTGTCCCGCACCTCTTTGAACTGCTAGGAGCTTGTCCCGCACCTCTTTGAACTGTTAAGAAGGAGATCAATATGCATGTGTATTAGTTGTGTGACTAGATATCGATAATGGTGTAAAAATTGTGAATAGTGTTCTGACAATCGATATCGTACCCACTCCTGTCTTTGAGATTTGCTCCTTTCGGACGCCATCATGCGAATGCTCTCGCAAACGTAGTATGCACATAGATCATTCCCCGGCGCCTGCCTTAGGGCCTTTACGAGAATGGAATTTTGATCACATAATAACTAATCAAGCATGATAATTAAAGAGATGGCAGCTAGCTAGTACTACTTAATTACTTACCTTGGGTCGATACCATTTCAGACTTTGTTTCCATGAGCCTGGAGTGACCCTGATGAACTTTGCCCAAGCCCTGCCCGCCGACAAAGAAAATGAATAAATGGGTTATTAAATAGTTGTTATCAGGAAATGATGAACTAATTAAATAGGCCGAGATATAGTTAATAATGATTGAAATTACCTATTGACTATCCCGTTCATGATGCTGTAGTCACTTGCTTTCTTAAGTAGCGAGTCTAGTACTTCAACTGTTCCTTCATCAACTTTAATGATTAACAAGATCCAGTGATATCTGCAAGCACACACGTTTGCATGTCTTAATTAAGCGGGCATATGTAAGCAAAAACATGTAGCTATAGCTAGTAGGGAAAAACAAAATTTGTAGTACAAGACAGTGTGACTCACTGGAAGTTGTAAGGAAGTAGTATATCTTCATTGTATTTGAGTTCCTTGAAGAACTGTAGCATGCTCTCCTCTACACATTTTGCGTGATATGGATCTAATTTCCATGTGTATTCATTAATGGTATTTGGGTCAACGAACCCAATGCCATAGCGTCCACCTTTTTTCATTTCATAAATCTTCATCCTGCATAATACCACAGAAAAGAATATAGTGAGGATAATTACAGGTAATTATTGATCAAAATGATCAACTAGCTTGAGACTTAAATTACAGAAAGGAATCACTTACAGACAATAGTAACTGACGATAGATTTGTCGAGTGCGTCTTTATTGTATAGCTGAAAAAGTTCTGAATACTCAACGGTCACAGCTTTCTTATGGTAGTAATGCTCCTCGTTGACATTCACCATGAGGGACTCTCGATTGGAAATCTTGGTAATGTCCATGTACCATTGATGCAATTCATACATTCTCGTTGGGAGCTTATTGACCTCCTCTGGCTCGACCAAAGGTTGGCCCCGGGCATATTTTCGTTTTATTTCTGTTGGAAATATGCCCTAGAGGCAATAATAAAAGCATTATTATTATATTTCCTTGTTCATGATAATTGTCTTTTATTCATGCTATAATTGTGTTATCCGGAAATCATAATACATGTGTGAATTCATAGACACCAACATGTCCCTAGTAAGCCTCTAGTTGACTAGCTTGTTGATCAACGGATAGTCATGGTTTCCTGACTATGGACATTGGATGTCATTGATAACGAGATCACATCATTAGGAGAATGATGGGATGGACAAGACCCAATCCTAAACATAGCACAAGATCGTATAGTTCATTTGCTAGAGTTTTTCCAATGTCAAGTATCTTTTCCTTAGACCATGAGATCGTGTAACTCCCGGATATCGTAGGAGTGCTTTGGGTGTGCCAAACGTCACAACGTAACTGGGTGACTAGAAAGGTACATTACAGGTATCTCCAAAAGTGTCTGTTGGGTTGGCACGAATCGAGACTGGGATTTGTCACTCCGTATGACGGAGAGGTATCTCTGGGCCCACTCGGTAATGCATCATCATAATGAGCTCAAAGTGACCAAGTGTCTGGTCATGGGATCATGCATTACGGTACGAGTAAAGTGACTTGCCGGTAACGAGATTGAACGAGGTATTGGGATACCGACGATCGAATCTCGGGCAAGTAACATACCGATTGACAGAGGGAATTGTATACGGGGTTGCTTGAATCCTCGACATCATGGTTCATCCAATGAGATCATCGAGGAGCATGTGGGAGCCAATATGGGTATCCAGATCCCGCTGTTGGTTATTGACCGGAGAGCCATCTCGATCATGTCTACTTGTCTCCCGAACCCGTAGGGTCTACACACTTAAGGTTCGGTGACGCTAGGGTTGTAGAGATATGAATATGCAGTAACCTGAAAGTTGTTCGGAGTCCCGGATGAGATCCCGGACATCACGAGGAGTTCCGGAATGGTCCGGAGGTGAAGAATTATATATAGGAAGTGTAGTTTCGGCCATCGAGAGAGTTTCGGGGGTCACCGGTCACTACAAGAAATATGTCAATTTATGACCTTCTGTCAGTGACCCTCGAAGAATTGGTCATAGATTTATGACCATTTTAGACCAATTGGTCAAAAGCTGTTCAGGGGGCTCCAAACCCTAAACCATTGCGACCATTTTGGTCAGAAAGGTCGTAATTTCCTTACACGAAATGATCACAAAGCAAACAGTGCTAGTCCGCTGCCTTATTTCTAGTTGTTAATGACCAATATAGATGGTCATAGCCTTGTAGATTGTGGTGGGTTGTGATGACTAGGCGCCATCTCATCAGTTTTGCGTATGTGTCATGTCCATGTGGCAGTTTTTGCCCTAGGTTGTGAAGCAACCTATATTTCTATCATTCCCAAAATTCCCAAAAAAATCTCATAAATTCTTTGGGGCATATCTTCATCAAATATGTAAAAATCCTTCATTGCCTAGTTCAAAACTAATTCAACAATATTCATTTTCCAATTCTGTTCACAACAACACTTTATGAAGGAAGTGCTATTTATATATTCTTGATTGCCCTCGGAATTTTTGGGCACTCTTTCCTATCCAAATCATTACCGCATGACAAAATTCAGCTCCATTTGCCTAGCAAATCTTCCTCGGCAAATTTCCAAAGTTTTTGTCCACCTAGAAGCATTGTGAAGGAAGTACCTTTTTTATATCTCTAAATGACATGAAATTTATACAGTTCCTTCATATGCCCAAATTATCACCCTCCTCCAAATTGCAGCTCAGTCAAATCATCTATGTGAGCCCAGGTTCAATTTATATTTTATGGCCAAATTGGCACGTTGCAAAGCAAGTGTTATATAGACCCCTCCTATTACCCTCAAACTTTTCGGGCACTCTTCCATACCCAAATCATTGCCACATGATAATATTCAGCTCAATTTTCCTAGTAAATATTTCTCAGGAAATTTCCAAAGTTTCTACCTCGAGAGAAGCTTTGTGAAGTAAGTACTACCTAGACTTACCCAAATGATCTGAAAATTTACCAGCGCATGACCATACCTATGTAACTTACCTACACCAATTCTTAGCTCATTTCATTCATCCAATCTCTCTCACTAGTTTTCCCAAGTTTTTGTCCATAGAAGAGCATTGTGAAGGAAGTACTACTTTGGCATGTCAAAATGATATCAATTTTCTACAATGCTTTCCTATGCCCAAATAACCATCCTCCACCAAATTTCAGCTCAATCCATTCATTATTTTGAGCCCAGCTTCAACATTCATATTTTTGTCCAGTGTGGTAGTTTGCAAAGCAAGTACCACCTTGGCTCCTCCTTTTGAGCTGAAATTTTTTGAATACATTCTCCTTAGTAGATGATCATCCTCGGCCAAAACTCACGCCCATTGTCCATGTGCATTTCCCGTACCGCTAATCAAACACTTGGCTGCTTATTCATGTTTGAGAATCGATCGATCTCCTCATGAGAATCTTATGTTGTAATTTTCTTCCTAGCACCTACCTAGGGAGTGCCCAACCCACTAGACATGCATATGCCGCCCAAAACACATGGCAATGCCAGGGTCACGCGGTGACCACGCGGCGGGCATGCGAGTTTACGCGCTCTAGAGTTAGGGCCCTCGGCCACCGCGCAAACCTCGACGTATCGCCACCAAACCATATATTTATAATTAAATAGGTCCTTATGTATCTAGAAATGATTTTTGGAAAAAATAAATAGCAAACTATGAGACAACTGCAGTTCAAATTTGACCCGCTTCCTACTGAATCGGCGGAAATTTGTCTTTTTCACGAGAGGTGGATCAAAAATTTTTACACCCAACCATTTTATCAATTGTGAATTAAATATTGCCTAGTATTTTAGAAAAATGATTTGGTCCAATTTTGCAACAATTATTTGGGAGGTCCTTCACAAAAAAACCTCCTTTTGGGCACTCGAAAAATGGAAAATGGTTTTTTCGTCCAAAGAAAATGAAAACTTCCTTAGGCAATATTGTTTGTCATTCCAATATGCACCCTTGTGCACAATATGAGATCATTTGAACAAACTATGCCATGAATGTGGCCATAAGATTGATCATTTGGCTTGAAAGCCATTGATCTCCACACATGATAGCTCGTTTCTGAGAACACTTTTTTATAATAATTTCCGTATTACAAGTTTGTTATTTTTTCTAGGAACTTGGCCACATATGATGACATAAAGCGAAGGTTTTCCAATTTTTCGATTTTTTTGAATTTTTTATGCCCGTTTCAAAATACGGTCAAAACAGCGGGAATGACCGTTCCTAGCTAGTGGTTGAATCTTGGGATTTTTTTGGTGTTTCTCTGATTAAATAGATACTTATGTACTTAGAAATGATTTTTGGACAAAATAAATAGCAAACTATGAGGCACCCGCAGTTCAAATTTGACCCGCTTCCACCTGAATCGACGGAAATTTGTCTTTTTCACGAGATGTGGATCAAAACTTTTTACACCCAACCATTTTTTCAATTGTGCATTAAATATGGCCTAGTATTTTATAAAAATTATTTGGTCCAATTTTGCAACAATTATTTGGTAGTTCCTTCACAAAAAAACCTCCTTTCGGGCCCTCGAAAAAAGGAAAATGGTTTTTTCGTCCAACGAAAATGAAAACTTCCTTAGACAACATTGTTTGCCATTCCAATATGCACTCTTGTGCACAATATCAGATCATTTGAACAAACTATTCCATGAATGTGGCCATAAGATTGATCATTTGGCTTGAAAGCCATTGATCTCCACACATGATAGCTTATTCCTGAGAACACTTTTTTATAATAATTGTCGTATTACAAGTTTGTTATTTTTTCTAGGAACTTGGCCACATATGCTGACACAATGCGAAGGTTTCCCAATTTTTTGATTTTTTTTGAATTTTTTATGCCCGTTTCAAAATATGGTCAAAACGGCGGGAATGACCGTTCCTAGCTAGTGGTTGAATCTTGGAATTTTTTGGTGTTTCCTTGATTAAATAGATACTTATGTACCTAGAAATGATTTTTGGAAAAAATAAATAGCAAACTATGAGGCACCTGCAGTTCAAATTTGACCTGCTTCCAACTGAATCGACGGAAATTTGTCTTTTTCACAAGAGGTGGATCAAAACTTTTTACACCCAACCATTTTGTCAATTGTGAATTAAATATGTCCTAGTATTTTAGAAAAATGATTTGGTCCAATTTTACAACAATTATTTTGGAGGTCCTTCACAAAAAAACCTCCTTTCGGGCACTCGAAAAATGGAAAATGGTTTTTTTGTCCAAAGAAAATGAAAACTTGCTTAGGCAACATTGTTTGCCATTCCAATATGCACCCTTGTGCACAATATGAGATCATTTGAACAAACTATGCCATGAATGTGGCCATAAGATTGATCATTTGGCTTGAAAGCCATTGATCTCCACACGTGGTAGCTCGTTTTTGAGAACACTTTTTTATAATAATTGCCGTATTACAAGTTTGTTATTTTTCCTGGGAACTTGGCCACATATAATGACACAATGCGAAGGTTTCCCAAATTTTTGATTTTTTTTGAATTTTTTATGCCCGTTTTAAAATGCGGTCAAAACGACGGGAATGACCGCTCCTAGCTAGTGGTTGAATCTTGAAATTTTCTTGGTGTTTCTCTGATTAAATAGATACTTTTGTACCTAAAAATGATTTTTAGAAAAAATAAAAAGCAAACTATGTGGCAGCTGCAGTTCAAATTTGACCCGCTTCCAGCTGAATCGGCGGAAATTTGTCTTTTTCCTATTCGAGGAATAGCACTACTAATTATTTGGAAACTTAACAAACATTGTCATAAAAAGAGAAGGAAACTTACCACCGGGCGTCGTGGTGCTGCGTTGGAGCTCACACTGCAATGGAACTTCGCCGGGCGCCATGGTGCTGCGTTGGTAGCGCTTATTGTTAATCAATTACGACCATTTTAGATGGTCATAACGTCATTAAAGCATGCACTTCGTTCTGATTAGTCTATGGGTATGTCACGCGGATCAAGCATTAGAGACCGTCGGATACTAGCAGATCCAACAGCCCACACCCCTCACCCTCTCCCCTGCCCACACCTACCCGGAAGCAGCTCCCCTCACGAACACCACATACCGTTGAGGGCGCTGACATGTGGGCCTAATTCCTCGCGGGCCCACCTATCAGTGGCCGACCCCGCCGCGACCTCCCCTCCCACCTCAAGCCGCTCCTCCTCGCCTTCGTCGGCGACCACCTGCTCCCGCCGCTCCTCATCGCCTCGCTACTCGCCTTCCCCTCCCTCGTCGCAACCGTGATTCCCACCACTGCCGCCCACCACTGCCGCCCCCACCCACCGCCGACCTCGTCTCCGCCATCCCCCTCCCCTCGCCTTCATCCCCCATATCCACTAGTCCCGATCCGGCGTGTGAGCGTGCCGGTGCGGGCGTGCCTCGATTCGATCCAGCGCCTTCCTTCCTCCCTCCCATGACCACGCCTTCCTCCCTCGAGTCAGAGAAGGTCCGGCGGCGGCCAGATCCGCCACCGCCACAGCGGGCCTTCCGGATCCACACCGTCATCGAGTTGGATTCGCGCCTCGTCGCACGGCCTCGTCTGCCTCCGCGGCTGCGCCACGGGCTTCTACTACGTCGCCCAGTCCAGCGTCGGGTGATGATGATGGGTGGATCCCCTTCTTCTTCCTCCTCTTCTGGTCTCGTTGATCTCGTCGATCTGACTGACGCGTGCGTGTTCCGTGTGTGCCGGCCACAGTGTGCTCCGATCTGGTGAGGGGCGCCAAGGACAAGCTGCTCCGGGTCAAGGGCCCTGTCAGGATGCCCACCGAGATGCCCACCAGGAAGTCGCCATGCGGAGAAGGTGACTGACCCGCCTCCCTCGTCGGCTCCCATGGAAGGGTGTACCTGCATCGCCGCCCGAAGCCGGCAAATCATCTGACGCGTGAGTGCCTTCTCTCCTTCTCCCTCCTCTGCTTCTTCCTTCTTCCCCCGAACTGATGTGTGATGTGCACGCAGATGCAGTTGAAGGGGCCAGGCCATGGAGAGGCTGCAGGGCCATGGACATGCCAGAGAGGAGGACATTCTTGGCCGATGTAGAAGCTAAGGGAGAGGAGGGCTCTGACCTTGACTGATGCCATGCAATGGAAGGTAGCTCTCTCTCTCTCCCCTCTTCTTCCTCTTTGTGCAAGTTAGCAACCCCGAAGATCGATCTACCCAATTGGATTACACACTATGGAAATGTTAGGTTTATGGAAATATGTATTGTTGCTCCTGATTGAACCAGTTGACCAGTACATTGCTGTCACAACATTATTTTCAGATATGGAAACTTCTATAGTACATTTCTTTCCTTCTAAATGTGAATTCATGTACATCATCAAGCATTTCACATTTGCTGTCACAACATTCTGTTAGCTAAAATGAAATCAGACAATGAGCTTTGTTTGTTCTTGTACTCTTTGTATGTTCCTTTGGTTCTTTTTTAATTTGATGACAATGAACCAAAATAACCAGTTACCAGTAGCTATGTGTGCATTGCCAAGTACAACTGTTCTACTTTGTATGGAATCTTCTATAGATATTATTTCTTTTAAGTGTTGCTGGCTATATTAAGTTATACTCGGAGGCACTGTAGCATTAGTGTGTTGTTTCGCTTTTGTTCTTCTCTATTTATGCTTACAAGTCAGGTTGTTTTTGTCGCATCCAGGGGCACAATGCTGGTACTGGTAGGCAAGCTAGCACCCATGGATTCGTGAACTGGCTTGGATGTGTACTTGGTCGCCGGGGTTGGATGAGGACGACGGCAACAAGGTGAGACCATCGTGATCCACCCTCCTACTTCCTTCTCGTGATTCCCTAACTGCTCAACATGTTGATCTGTTCTGAACATCTGAAGCTTGCTGTGTGTAGGGTGACTAGTGATGTTCAGTGTTTATTGTGTGTGTTTTCTACACACACACATGGTCCTTACATTTCAATCTCCTCTGCTGCTTACTGACAGAGTACTACGCACGTATAGTAGTTGAGTAGTAGTGTGTAGGGACTCTTGAGGAAAGTTTACGTACTTAAACATTATGCTTAAAATAAAAGTTGTAATTCCCTTGTAGTAGTATGTTTATGAATGGCTGCATGAAATGACTGTCCAGTACTTCAAATATTTGAATCGGGGTTAATGTAATCACTTGCTGCATCCTATTTGATTGACCGGAGATGCTAATAGGAAAGCAAAGCAAATAGGAAAAGCATGTGCTGCTACTTTTGCTTATCCTCCGCACATAAGTAAAGCGAAGCATCCTATTTTGATTTCTTCATTCATGATGCATAAAATTCTGGTATTGTGTTCATATAGCTAATCTACCGGTGTTGTGCATAAAATTCCAGGATCTTTGCGTGTAAGTTCTGCCTGTAGTGCCTATCTTTAGTAAGATTAAATTACTACTATTACTGATGAATGGTTGAGTTCTAAAACTTGAAGTAGCACCTACTTTATGGTCTTGTAGTGTTTAAAACTGATAATTATGATGCATTGGTCGTCCATATGGCCTTCTTTTTTAATGCATATATATGATGTAGTTGATAGGCCTTGATCTCAACCTCTCAAGTTTATGTTCCCTGGTGTGTAGTTAACTTGTCATTTTTATTGGCAAGCGTGTAATGAATTTATTAGAATTTTTCTCCTATTGCCGTGTACAGTATGTAGCAAAAAGGTCTATATTACTAAGGATTTATAATGTAGAAGTATAGAAACCATAAATTCAAGCTTCTGCTGTAGCATGCTCAATATATATTGTTATAGAATAGTGTTCTACAAAAGGTTGAAACACCATGGTCTCAGTCATTTGTAGGAAATAGAAACACTAAGGCTGACATGCACTTCACTGTTTCATTTGTTTTTTCTAATTTAATGTTGTGGATAGTAAATTTGCGATTGTGCGCCCTTTGTGAAAAATTTGCATTTTACGTTTCCATGCCCTGTAATGCTGAAGCATGGTTCTCTGATATTCTGCACCACTGAAAGGCTGATATCTTGTATAAATTTTGCTTTTGGCAGGTAATCCTTTTCCCTGCCATGTTCAGGTGCATCACTCTGATGCCGATGAAGGGTGAGATCTTTGGTCTACACTATGGAGAAGACCCTGAACCCTGGTGTGTTCCTCAAATCGGGACTGATAGAAACCGAAGGGCTACTCGAAGCTGTCAAAGGGCACTTGTAGAGCTTATGGTTGCGATTACACTTGTAGAGACTTGTAGAGCTTGTGGCTGTGATTACCTATGTATCTAAGTTATATGATGTAACAGACTTATTTTGGCTGATATTTGAAGTATTATCTGTGCTTTCTGGTTGTTTTGATTTGAATATTGGTTATTTATTTATCGATGAATAGAAAACATGGACCCACATATTAGAACATGACAATCGGGACCCATTTGAGTACTGGACCCATCTCCTAAAATAATACGAACAGTTGAGCCAGAAAGGCCTTGACCCAAAAACAAAAAAGGCTGAAATATTAGGCCAGGCCCATGTAGCAGACCGGAATGACAAAAAAATGATAACTAAAAAGGCCGAATTAATGGGCTCGGCCCATGTAGAAAACTGAATTGGACCGGGCTGAATCTTGTGCCACATCAGCTTGCCACGCTGGATGCCTACGTGGACTGGGGTGGTTGCTAGTGACCAAAACAGAACAATAGGCTTATTTTGGTCATAAACGTTTGCGACCATTCCAGAAGAAAGGTCGATATAGTCAGTTTACGACGGCTAGCTTTTGACCTTATGTTTTTGGTCACAAAAAGGTCACAAAATGGAACTTTGTGACCATTCAGTGACCAATAGTGGTGGTCACAAGTTGACATATTTCTTGTAGTGGGTATTGTACCGGGGCCACCGGATGGGTCCCGGGGGTCCACCGGGTGGGGCCACCCATCCCGGAGGGCCCCATGGGCTGATGTGGGGAGGGGAACCAGCCCATAGTGGGCTGGTGCGCCCCCCTTGGTCCACCCCCTATGCCTAGGGTTGGAAACCCTAGGGTGGGGGGGCGCCCCACTTGCCTTGGGGGCCACTCCACCCTTGGCCGCCGCCCCCCCTACGAGATACCATCTCCTAGGGCCGGCGCCCCCCCTTGGGGAGCCTATATAAAAGGGGGGAGGGAGGGGCAGCCGCACCCTTGACTGTTGGCGCCTCCCTCTCCCCTGCTACACCTCTCCCTCTTGAAGTAGAACGGCGAAGCCCTGCTGCGGTGACTCCTGCATCCACCACCACGCCGTCGTGCTACTGGATCTTCATCAACCTCTCCTTCCCCGCTTGCTGGATCAAGAAGGAGGAGACGTCACGCTGACCGTACGTGTGTTGAACGCGGAGGTGCCGTCCGTTCGGCGCTAGGATCTCCGGTGATTTGGATCACGTCGAGTACGACTCCCTCATCCCCGTTCTCTTGAACGCTTCCGCTCGCGATCTACAAAGGTATGTAGATGCAATCCGATCAGTCGTTGCTAGATGAACTCATAGATGGATCTTGGTGAAACCGTAGGAAATTTTTTGTTTTCTGCAACGTTCCCCAACAGTGGCATCATGAGCTAGGTCTATGCGTAGTTCTCTTTGCACGAGTAGAACACAATTTGTTGTGGGCGTAGATGTTGTCAACTTTCTTGCCGCTACTAGTCTTATTTTGCTTCAACGGTATTGTGGGATGAAGCGGCCCGGACCAACCTTACACGTACACTTACGTGAGACCGGTTCCACCGACTAACATGCACTAGTTGCATAAGGTGGCTGGCGGGTGTCTGTCTCTCCCACTTTAGTTGGAGCGGATTCGATGAAAAAGGGTCCTTATGAAGGGTAAATAGAAGTTGACAAATCACGTTGTGGCTTTCACGTAGGTAAGAAAACGTTCTTGCTAGAACCCTATTGCAGCCACGTAAAACTTGCAACAACAATTAGAGGACGTCTAACTTGTTTTTGCAGCAAGTGTTCTGTGATGTGATATGGCCAAAGTTGTGATGAATGATGAATGATATATATGTGATGTATGAGATCATGTTCTTGTAATAGGAATCACGACTTGCATGTCGATGAGTATGACAACCGGCAGGAGCCATAGGAGTTGTCTTTATTTTTTGTATGACCTGCGTGTCATTGAGAAACGCCATGTAAATTACTTTACTTTATTGCTAAACGTGTTAGCCATAGTAGTAGAAGTAATAGTTGGCGAGCAACTTCATGGAGACACAATGATGGAGATCATGATGATGGAGATCATGGTGTCATGCCGGTGACACGATGATCATGGAGCCCCAAGATGGAGATCAAAGGAGCTATGTGATATTGGCCATATCATGTCACTATTATTATTTGATTGCATGTGATGTTTATCATTTTTTTACATCTTGTTTACTTAGAACGACGGTAGTAAATAAGATGATCCCTCATAATAATTTCAAGAAAGTGTTCTCCCTAACTGTGCACCGTTGCGACAGTTCGTTGTTTCGAAGCACCACGTGATGATCGGGTGTGATAGATTCCAACGTTCACATACAACGGGTGTAAGACAGATTTACACATGCAAACACTTAGGTTGACTTGACGAGCCTAGCATGTACAGACATGGCCTCGGAACACAGAAGACCGAAAGGTCGAGCATGAGTCGTATTGAAGATACGATCAACATGAAGATGTTCACCGACGTTGACTACTCCGTCTCACGTGATGATCGGACACGGCCTAGTTGACTCGGATCATGTTATACTTAGATGACTGGAGGGATGTCTATCTGAGTGGGAGTTCATTGAATAATTTGATTAGATGAACTTAATTATCATGAACTTAGTCTAAAAACCTTTACAACATGTCTTGTAGATCAAATGGCCAACGTTGTCCTCAACTTCAACGCGTTCCTAGAGAAAACCAAGCTGAAAGACGATGGCAGCAACTATACGGACTGGGTCCGGAACCTGAGGATCATCCTCATAGCTGCCAAGAAAGATTATGTCCTACAAGCACCGCTAGGTGAAGCACCTGTTCTCCCTGCAGAACAAGACGTTATGAACGCTTGGCAGACACGTTCCGATGATTAATCCCTCGTTCAGTGCGGCATGCTTTAGAGCTTAGAACCGGGGCTCCAAAAGCGTTTTGAGAGACACGGAGCATATGAGAAGTTCGAAGAGCTGAAAATGGTTTTTCAAGCTCATGCCCGGGTCGAGAGATATGAAGTCTCCGACAAGTTCTTCAGCTGTAAGATGGAGGAAAACAGTTCTTTCAGTGAGCACATACTCACTATGTCTGGGTTACATAACCACTTGACTCAGCTGGGAGTGAATCTCCCGGATGATGCGGTCATTGACAGAATCCTTCAGTCGCTTCCACCGAGCTACAAGAGCTTTGTGATGAACTTCAATATGCAGGGGATGGAAAATACCATTCCTGAAGTATTTGCTATGCTAAAATGAGCAGAGGTAGAAGTCAAAAAGGAACATCAAGTGCTGATGGTGAATAAAACCACTAAGTTCAAGAAAGGCAAGGGTAAGAAGAACTTCAAGAAGGACGGCAAGGGAGTTGCCGCGCCTGGTAAGCAAGCTGCCGGGAAGAAGCCAAAGAATGGACCCAAGCCCGAGACTGAGTGTTTTTATTGCAAGGGAAGTGGTCACTGGAAGCGAAACTGCCCCAAATACTTAGCGGACAAGAAGGCCGGCATCACAAAAGGTATATGTGATATACATGTAATTGATGTGTACCTTACCAGTACTCGTAGTAGCTCCTGGGTATTTGATACCGGTGCAGTTGCTCACATTTGTAACTCAAAGCAGGAGCTGCGGAATAAGCGGAGACTGCGAAGCACGAGGTGACGATGCGCGTCGGGAATGGTTCCAAGGTCAATGTGATCGCCGTCGGCACGCTACCTCTACATTTACCTACGGGATTAGTTTTAAACCTCAATAATTGTTATTTAGTGCCATCTTTGAGCATGAACATTGTATCAGGATCTCATTTAATTCGAGATGGCTACTCATTTAAATCCGAGAATAATGGTTGTTCTATTTATATGAGAGATATGTTTTATGGTCATGCTCCAATGGTGAATGGTTTATTCTTAATGAATCTCGAGCGTAATGCTACACATATTCATAGTGTGAATACCAAAAGATGTAAAGTTGATAATGATAGTCCCACATACTTGTGGCACTGCCGCCTTGGTCACATAGGTGTCAAACGCATGAAGAAGCTCCATGCAGATGGACTTTTAGAGTCTCTTGATTACGAATCATTTGACACGTGCGAACCATGCCTCATGGGTAAAATGACCAAGACTCCGTTCTCAGGAACAATGGAGCGAGCAACCAACTTATTAGAAATCATACATACTGATGTGTGCGGTCCAATGACTGTTGAAGCTCGCGGTGGCTATCATTATGTTCCAACCCTCACTAATGACTTGAGTAGATATGGGTATGTCTATTTAATGAAACACAAGTCTGAGACCTTTGAAAGGTTCAAGGAATTTCAGAGTGAGGTTGAGAATCAACGTGACAGGAAAATCAAGTTCTTGTGATCAGATCGTGGGGGAGAATACTTGAGTGACGAATTTGGCACACACTTAAGAAAATGTGGAATAGTTTCACAACTCACGCCGCCTGGAACACCTCAGCGTAATGGTGTGTCCGAACGTCGTAATCGCACTCTATTAGATATGGTGCGATCTATGATGTCTCTTACCGATTTACCGCTATCATTTTGGGGCTATGCTTTAGAGACTGCCGCATTCACTTTAAATAGGGCTCCGTCGAAATCCGTTGAGACGACACCGTATGAATTATGGTTTGGGAAGAAACCTAAGCTGTCGTTTCTAAAAGTTTGGGGATGCGATGCTTATGTCAAGAAACTTCAACCTGAAAAGCTCGAACCCAAGTCGGAAAAATGCGTCTTCATAGGATACCCTAAAGAAACTATTGGGTATACCTTCTACCTCAGATCCGAAGGCAAAATCTTTGTTGCCAAGAATGGATCCTTTCTAGAGAAAGAGTTTCTCTCGAAAGAAGTAACACTGCTGGAATCTGGCACTTTGCCATCTGCCATGGCAGATGGCAAAGGCATGGTCGGCAGATGGCAAAGGCTTTGCCAACTATTGGGTATACCTTCTACCTCAGATCCGAAGGCAAAATCTTTGTTGCCAAGAATGGATCCTTTCTAGAGAAAGAGTTTCTCTCGAAAGAAGTAACACTGCTGGAATCTGGCACTTTGCCATGGCAGATGGCAAAGGCATGGTCGGCGGATGGCAAAGGCTTTGCCATCTGCCAGTAGATGGCAAACAGTTTGTCTGAAACCCTGCCGGCAAAGGCTTCTTTGCCATCTGCTGACTGATGGCAAAGAGCCTGTGGCTTTGCCATCAGCTGGCAGATGGCAAAGCCTCTTAACGGGGTTAGCCCCGTTAGAAGGCTAACGGCATACTTTGTCGTCAGCCAGCAGATGGCAAAGGCTGCCGGCTCTTTGCCGTCTGCCAGCAGATGGCAAAGTATGCAGGCTCTTTGCCGTGTGTCAGCAGATGGCAAAGGCTGCATGCTTTGCCGTCTGCCAGCACATGGCAAAGAGCTTTGCCATCTGCTGGCAGATGGCAAAGAGCCCAAATAGGCCAGCCCAAATGTTACATGTAGATGGCACATGGCCTCTTTGCCATCTGCCAGCTGATGGCAAAGCTCTTTGCCATCTACCTGCAGATGGCAAAGTGACTATATTGCCCCATTTAATTTTGTTTTTCTTATATCAATTCATTTTCACAGAAAATCAAACACAAATATATTTATATGACCAATATAGCATATTCAACACATATTACCAATAGTCATGAACACATATATCCAATACATGTTACCAATAGTAGCAAGTTTCATCCGTACATATACATAGTTTCATCAATATTACACAGTTTCATCCATAGGTAGCAAGTTTCACAAGGTCAAAACAAAAACTAAATACAAGCACTCCATCAACCCAACCTTCCGTGATCTTAAGCAAATCTGTAAAATGGGAAAGAAGAAAGTTAGAAGAACAAGACTAGAAGAAGAAGATTATTATGATGCAACTAAAATGTGAAGATTATTATGATGCAACTTATATCTGTAAAATAGGTCATTTTGGAGCTAAGTATGGTTATTATGCCATTTTTGAGCTAGCTAAGCATAATAAGTCATTTTGGTGTAAACCATGCTAAGGTCATTCTAGAGCTAAGTAAGGTTATTATGTCATTTTGGAGCTAGCTAAGCATGTGAAGTCATTTAGGAGCTAAAATATGTCATTTCTTAAGCATATTATGTCATTTTAGAGTTAGCTAAGCATATTAAGTCATTTTGGAGGAAAAGATGCTAAGTATAGGTCATTTTAGAGCTAGCCTAGGTTAAATAGGTCATTTTGGAGCTAAGTAAGGTTATTAAACATGTACAAAAAAGAATAGGCCAACATGTCTTACATCAAAGTCATAATCTTTTCCTTTAAAAAAAAGAATAGGCATACATGAGTACTGCAAATACGTCAACCTACTAATACTATATGGAAGAGTCGGAGCACGTACCCAGAAAAAAGGAGTCTGGGCACACAAAAAGAAAAAGGAGTCTGGCCAGAATACGGATCATCAACTTAATGAAGTTGGACCCCTTTTTTCTGTGTTCCCAAAATCATCACGTACTCCTGCTTTAGATAGTGCTTCACGTTGGAACAAAAAACATCCCCTACCAAGATTAATTTAAAGAAGAAAATATGTGTGCTGTCAAAAAAATAATAAGAAAAGATGCGTACGTACGCAACAAAGAGTGTGGGAGAAAAAGTTGGCAAACCACCTTTTGTTAAAAAATATTAAAAATAAGGAATATGCTAACGGTAATAAATCATTCCCCTAGAAATACGTGGGCATCTGTAGGTGCAAATAATTTATATTTTCATTCTCTCAAATTTATGTATGTTCTATTTATTTTGCAATGCATGATGATTTATGTTCTGATTACAATGGTTGAAATTCTACATATGGATGAAAAAAACATGGCATGGAAATTCTTCAATGTAAAATAAGTATTTGTCGTGACAGAAAGTCATGAATAAAACCACATCAAAGCAACACAGTGTACATCCTAAGATAAGAGACATAAGTAAACATGCTATTAATTTATTTTGAACTTTGACCAGTAAGATATGCTAAGGTATAGGAATTGAACAAGTAAAATTTCTTTATGCCATACACCATTTTGCTATTTTTCTGGCATATCATAAATGAAAAATCATAGTAAAAATCATGAACTGTAAACTGCAAATACTCGATTGTAAAATATATTTTGGAGCAGATGGAATATTATGTAATAATATTAGGAGAAGGACATGTAAACCAACATCGAAAAGTCAGCACCTCAAGACAAATCTATGAACATGCCGATCATTTATGCACGATGAGTTCAAATTTATAGTAGTAATTGTGTTGAAGGATACTGATTGATTTACGAGTGAATAACCGAGTCAAATTTTAATTCTAGAAAGAAATGAGGGAGATGAGAGAGAAACATGCAACTATTATGGAAAGGTGGATGATTCTCAAGTACATATGGACATCTCAGTCATCTATGCTCCATAAGTTTAATTTGCAATAGTAATTGTGATGACGGAGACCATTGGAGTGGCGAGCAAACAAATCGAGTAAAATTTTATTTCTTAGAAGAAATGAGGGAGGTGACAGAACGCACTAAAAGAGGGTTGAGTAAAAAGTCAGGATAAAGTAAATTATGTTAATTCGAGGTAGAGTGACCTCATGAGATATGATGCTAAGGGGCTCACAGAGTCGATGACCAAGGGATGAAGACAATATCGAAAAAGAGAATTCCCCACATTTTTCCAAATGGACTAAACACAACTGCCTTTGACAATATACTTCTAGCAATGGAAATAAATAAATGGTTGTGCCAAGCAAAAAAAATCTTTACATATATATAAATGATAGACAGCCATAAAAAACTAGATCAAATTAAAAAAGTTACTTATATATGAATATCATTTTTCCCAGAAAAAATAGTTCGTCGAATTAGCCGAGTCGTTCCTGTTCCTCTCAGCCCACAAATTAGTGTATTCATGAAATGTAAACTTTCAAATAAGTCCATACAATTTCTATCCTCAAAATACTATTAATCTTGGTACCACACAAATCACACAGTGAAAAGTGTGCAAGTGTCTCTTAGCCAGCCTACAAACGATTGTACCCTTATAAACCATCACAAATAACCTTAACAGAAATTAAAACAATTAATTTGCAAAATAGCAGAAGTCATGATCCGGAAAGGACAGAACTAAATTCATTGTAGTGTTCTTCCATGTGAACCTAACAGTGTGAAACAGTGAACCCAAAATCATAGGTTACTTCTTACATGCTCATGCAAAGACTGGAAACTAGTCCATCTACGGTGGCATTACATAACACAAGGTATTTACCAGACCTGGCTTAGATGGCATAGCAGAATTACCTGACGATTTCTAAAAAAGTTCAAAACATGTCTGTGATGAGATCATTGCATTCAAGGTCCAACATCACAACACATGCCCGGTATCTTGCAACTGTTTCCAAGATAGAAACTCTCCTGCTAAAGTAATGGCTATTAACATCAGCGAGTCCACCAAATGTACCAACAATCAGATGAAATATCGTCTGCAAGAAAGTAAAAAAGAATACTCAAATACTAAACAAACATTTTAAGCTCAGTCAAAGTAATTTATTCAGCATTTTTTTGTGAGCACAGGGTTACCCTTAAAACATCATCACTATATGGAGCTTCAGGTGCAGTTATTCTTGTAATTTCACAGAAGCAGGTTGCCAAGAGAACTTTAACATCTTGATCCTGATGTTTCAGCAATTCTTTTCTGACAACTGCTATTAGACATGGTTGGATAGCTTCCATCACCGAGGACCCTGGTGACTGCTCTATTCCATGTAGGCACTAGAACATAAGGGCGCGCGTTGCCACGCCCATCCAACTTCCAGAAAAGCAATAGAAATAGGTAAGAAAATCTTATTGGTATAAGCTAAGTAAATTTGAACACTTTGTATTGTCCCTTAACATAGGTGACATGTCATATTTATTCAGGGATACTAATTAATGAATCCACATTCTACAAGTTTCAGTTTCTGTACGAAAATATGTTTATATACACATCAGTACAACAATTGTTTGCTACTTCCAGCAAAGAATTATAAAATTCAATTGCAAAGAGATTTGCATTGCAAATACTACGAAATAGTTTCACGGCACGGTACGAAGATCAACACTATATCGGGATGAGCACGTCAATTTGTGAAGAATTTTTGAAGAATGAATCTTGACAAACTACCAGAAAATGAAAGAAAGGGATCCAGAAGCAGTAAAAAAAAATATAAATAGCTTAATCTATGTTAGATAGAACCCTGTCTAAACCTTGGTTGCTCGCTAAATTCTATGATGCCAAATAGTAACGGACATCATTGCGCACATTCAAGAAGCATACCAGAGCAGCATAATCTGAACACGAAATCTGAAATGAAGGAAAATGATAAAGATAAATATCCTGCTGAATTTGAGCTAGTTTATCTATTCTACATCAGTGGTAGGCTGGTAGCAGAAACAAAAAGAGCATTGAGCTGCAGCATATGAGCCAAACAAAAGGGAATAAGCACAAACCCGCGGGGCAGGGCAGGGGCGCCAGGAGGTCGGGGAAGGGGCGCAGCCAAGCCCGCGCAGAGTAGGGGCGCACGCAAAGGAGTGCGTCGGCACGGCTGGATCCAGGAGGGCGAGAAGGAGGGGCGGGGCGGCTGGGCTCCGGTCGGCGAGAAACGGCGAGCTCGAGGGTGGTGGGGTGGTGGGGCGGCGGGGTGCTGGGTGCGGTGGTGGGGTGGTGGGGCGGCGGGTGGAGCGGGCGCGGGCGGCGGGGTGATGGGGTGGTGGGGCGGCGGCGGGGTGGTGGGGGTGCTTGGGTGGCGGCGGGTGAGATGCGTGGGAAGGAGGGAGAGGAGGGGAGAGAGGGAGAGGAGGGGAGAGAGGGAGGGGATAACCCCACAGTTTTTTTATCTGGAAAAAAATAACCCCATCTCTTTGCCATCTGCCAGCAGATGGCAAAAAATCTTTGCCGTCTACTGGCAAATGGCAAAGAGGTGGGGCTGGTACGCCGTTACACGTTTGATGGCCACAGTATTTGCCAACCTCTTTGCCATCTGCTGGCAGATGGCAAAGATTATTTGCCATCCACTAGCAGATGGCAAAGAATTGGCTGATGGCAACCATGTTCTTTGCCGTCTGTCAGTTCTTTGCCATCTGTTTTTTATAGGCAGATGGCAAAGACGTTCTTTGCCATCAGCTGGCAGATGGCAAAGAGCTGGCTGATGGCAAATTCCCTGTTTCCAGTAGTGTAAGTGGGAGGAAAGTAGAACTTGATGAAGTATTACCTCTTGAACTGGAAAGTGGCGCAACTCAAGAAAATGTTCCTGAGGTGCCTGCACCGACTAGAGAGGAAGTTAATGATGATGATCATGAAACTTCAGATCAAGTTGCTACTGAACTTCGTAGGTCCACAAAGACACGTTCCGCACCAGAATGGTACGGCAACCCTGTCTTGGAAATCATGTTGTTAGACAACAGTGAACCTTCGAACTATGAAGAAGCAATGGCGGGTCCGGATTCCGACAAATGGCTGGAAGCCATGAAATCCGAGATAGGATCCATGTATGAAAACGAAGTATGGACTTTGACTGACTTTCCCGATGATCGGCGAGCCATAGAAAATAAATGGATCTTTAAGAAGAAGACAGACGCGGATGGTAATGTGACCATCTATAAAGCTAGGCTTGTCGCTAAGGGTTATCGACAAGTTCAAGGGGTTGACTACGATGAGACTTTCTCACCCATAGCGAAGCTGAAGTCCATCCGAATCATGTTAGCAATTGCCGCATTCTATGATTATGAGATATGGCAAATGGACGTCAAAACGGCATTCCTTAATGGTTTCCTTAAGGAAGAATTGTATATGATGCAGCCGGACGGTTTTGTCGATGCTAAGAATGCTGACAAGGTGTGCAAGCTCCAACGCTCGATTTATGGGCTGGTGCAAGCATCTCGGACTTGGAACATTCACATTGATGAGATGATCAAAGCGTTTGGGTTTACGCAGACTTGTGGAGAAGCCTGCGTTTACAAGAAAGTGAGTGGGAGCTCTGTAGCATTTCTCATATTATATGTAGATGACATACTTTTGATGGGAAATGATATAGAACTCTTGGACAGCATTAAGGCCTACTTGAATAAGAGTTTTTCAATGAAGGACCTTGGAGAAGCTGCTTACATATTAGGCATCAAGATCTATAGAGATAGATCAAGATGCCTCATAGGTCTTTCACAAAGTACATACCTTGATAAGATATTGAAGAAGTTCAATATGGATCAGTCTAAGAAGGGGTTCTTGCCTGTGTTGCAAGGTGTGAAATTGAGCTCAGCTCAATGTCCGACCACGGCAGAAGATATAGAAGAGATGAGTGTCATCCCCTATGCCTCAGCCATAGGGTCTATTATGTATGCCATGTTGTGTACCAGACCTGATGTAAACCTTGCCGTAAGTTTGGCAGGAAGGTACCAAAGTAATCCCGGCACGGAACACTGGACAGCGGTCAAGAATATCCTAAAGTACCTAAAAAGGACTAAGGACATGTTTCTCGTTTATGGAGGTGACGAAGAGCTCGTCGTAAAGGGTTACGTCGACGCTAGCTTCGACACAGATCTGGATGACTCTAAGTCACAAACCGGATACGTGTATATTTTGAATGGTGGGGCAGTAAGTTGGTGCAGTTGCAAGCAGAGAGTCGTGGCAGGATCTACATGTGAAGCGGAGTACATGGCGGCCTCGGAGGCAGCACATGAAGCAATTTGGGTGAAGGAGTTCATCACCGACCTAGGAGTCATACCCAATGCGTCGGGGCCGATCAAACTCTTCTGTGACAACACTGGAGCTATTGCACTTGCCAAGGAGCCCAGGTTTCACAAGAAGACCAGGCACATCAAGCGTCGCTTCAACTCCATTCGTGAAAATGTTCAAGATGGAGACATAGATATTTGCAAAGTACATACGGACCTGAATGTAGCAGATCCGTTGACTAAACCTCTCCCTAGAGCAAAACATGATCAACACCAGAATTCCATGGGTGTTCGATTCATCACAATGTAACTAGATTATTGACTCTAGTGCAAGTGGGAGACTGTTGGAAATATGCCCTAGAGGCAATAATAAAAGCATTATTATTATATTTCCTTGTTCATTATAATTGTCTTTTATTCATGCTATAATTGTGTTATCCGGAAATCGTAATACATGTGTGAATTCATAGACACCAACATGTCCCTAGTAAGCCTCTAGTTGACTAGCTCGTTGATCAACAGATAGTCATGGTTTCCTGACTATGGACATTGGATGTCATTGATAACGATATCACATCATTAGGAGAATGATGTGATGGACAAGACCCAATCCTAAACATAGCACAAGATCGTATAGTTCGTTTGCTAGAGTTTTTCCAATGTCAAGTATCTTTTCCTTAGACCATGAGATCGTGTAACTTCCAGATACCGTAGGAGTGCTTTGGGTGTGCCAAACGTCACAACGTAACTGGGTGACTATAAAGGTACATTACAGGTATCTCAGAAAGTGTCTGTTGGGTTGGCACGAATCGAGACTGGGATTTGTCACTCCGTATGACGGAGAGGTATCTCTGGGCCCACTCGGTAATGCATCATCATAATGAGCTCAATGTGACCAAGTGTCTGGTCACGGGATCGTGCATTACGGTACGAGTAAAGTGACTTGCCGGTAACGAGATTGAACGAGGTATTGGGATACCGACGATCGAATCTCGGGCAAGTAACGTACCGATTGACAAAGGGAATTGTATACGGGGTTGCTTGAATCCTCGACATCGTGGTTCATCCGATGAGATCATCAGGAGCATGTGGGAGCCAACATGGGTATCCAGATCCCGCTGTTGGTTATTGACCGGAGAGCCATCTCGGTCATGTCTACATGTCTCCCGAACCCGTAGGGTCTACACACTTACGGTTCGGTGACGCTAGGGTTGTAGAGATATGAACATGCAGTAACCCGAAAGTTTTTCGGAGTCCCGGATGAGATCCCGGACATCACGAGGAGTTCCGGAATGGTCCGGAGGTGAAGAATTATATATAGGAAGTGCAGTTTCGGCCATCAGGAGAGTTTCGGGGGTCACCGGTATTGCACCGGGACCACCGGATGGGTACCAGGGGTCCACCGGGTGGGGCCACCTATCCCGGAGGGCCCCATGGGCTGAAGTGGGGAGGGGAACCAGTCCATAGTGGGCTGGTGCGCCCCCCTTGGCCCACCCCCTGCGCCTAGGGTTGGAAACCCTAGGGTGGGGGGCGCCCCACTTGCCTTGGGGGCCACTCCACCCTTGGCCGCCGCCCCCCTAGGAGATCCCATCTCCTAGGGCCGGCGCCCCCCCTTGGGGAGCCTATATAAAAGGGAGGGAGGGAGGGGCAGCCGCACCCTTGACTCTTGGCGCCTCCCTCTCCCCTGCTACACCTCTCCCTCTTGCAGTAGAACGGCGAAGCCCTGCTGCGGTGACTCCTGCATCCACCACCACGCCGTCATGCTACTGGATCTTCATCAACCTCTCCTTCCCCGCTTGCTGGATCAAGAAGGAGGAGACGTCACGCTGACCGTACGTGTGTTGAACGCGGAGGTGCCGTCCGTTCGGCGCTAGGATCTCCAGTGATTTGGATCACGTCGAGTATGACTCCCTCATCTCCGTTCTCTTGAACGCTTCCACTCGCGATCTACAAAGGTATGTAGATGCAATCCGATCACTCGTTGCTAGATGAACTCATAGATGGATCTTGGTGAAACCGTAGGAAAATTTTTGTTTTCTGCAACGTTCCCCAACAATTTCCTCCTCTCTAGTCGGAGACATGGGCTCGATATCGAGGAGTTGTCCAACAGTGATCCCGATCGATTTAGCCTGCGCAATATGCTCCTCGGTTATTACCACATTGCCCACCCCGGGAATGTTAATGGTTTTCCCACAATAATATTGGGTGCGCCTACTCTCATGTGTTGTTCGCACAACAAGCGGGGGGATTGATTGCGCAGCCTGTTCTCCCAGCTGGGGAACAGTTTTACCACTCCTTTTTCCAGCTGATTTGCTCGAGCTCGAGCTCGCCTCTTTCTGTAGACGTGCTCGATTTAACTTCCTAAGGTGGCGCTCATAGTCTGTGTCAACAGGCTTGGGAGCTGGTGGTTTAGCCATATGAATGAAGTGGTCAATCTTTTCCACAGGCACTTTCTCCCTTGGCGGCGGTGGCGGTTTCGGTGCAAAATGGGCTTCCACCTCGGCCTTCGATATGGCTACGTTTTCCTCCTCGGACTTGTCGTAAGGCCTCTGCGGAAGAGGCGCGAGGCTTGGACCATATTGAAATCGCTTGCCTCCGCCTGTACCTGTAGTACTACTTCGACTTGTACCGCTACGCACCATAGCTGAGGCGGCTCTCTTCCGTGATTGCTGAGGCGGCGAAGACGGCTGACGTGGCTGAGTTGGAGGAGGAGGAGTTGCCTAAAGCTGTGCCAGACTTGGAGGAGTGGCCCGAAGCTGTGCCGGACTTGGAGGAGGAGTGGCCTGACGCTTTGCCGGACTTGGAGGAGGAGTGGCCTGACGCCATGCCGGACTTGGAGGAGGAGTGGCCTGACGCGTTGGTGGACTTGGAGGAGGAGTGGCCTGACGCGTTGGTGGACTTGGAGGAGCGGGAGTCTGCTGACTCGGTGGCAGACTGCGACGAGGAGTCGGATGACGCGGTGTCGGTGGCCTTCGAAAGATGATGCAATCCTTTCTCCATAGGATGATACGATGGTTGGTGAAGTACTATTAATCCCAGTATTTAGTTTGCTAAACTGGCCTAATGAGAAGTACTCCGCCCTCGGGATAGGAGGTTGAAGCCGTAGGCTGACCCGCTCGAAGTCTTGAGATAGGATGTATCATGTTAAAGCACGACAGAAGCACTTCTTTTTTCTAAGACCAATTTTTGGATTGGCACCGAACACTTGATCTTGTTCGGACGTCATGTTTTTACTCACGTTTATTGGTTTTCCAAGCTTTTTGGCACTTTTAAACTATTTGTGCCTTTCCAGCATTAGTCTCGCAGTGCAATGCCAGACACCTTTAGGGATTCGGCAAAAACATTCTCAGATATTGCTATATATGCATTGGTTTCGAATTGTGTCTTCGGTCAATAGTTGGGTTGCCCGGCTCCTGCACTTGCTTCCTACGTTCCGTTTTGTTCGGCTAGGCGTGCAAAGGGAGAACCACTGTGATTGTGCTTCCAGCTCACATGGTTAAGCACCTCAGTGGAGAAAGCCAAAAACTGACTGTCACAATAAGCGTAAACTGGTCAGCGATCCGATGACTATGTTAAATGACGGGCCGTTCATAACATTGGCCGAAGTGTTTACGGCTTGACCCCGACTGTCGCCAAACACTACCGGGGGCTATTAACTGGCCTCCCAAACTAAATCCTCGATATTTTGCTCTTACATTAGAGCTAAGGTTTAATGATCATGCTTAGCATGACAACCCAAAGAAAGGAACCGATAGCGGGACTATTTTCTTTGGAAGACATTTCTTCTATTAAACAGTAATATAACTCTCTGCGTACCTTTGTTTATAAAACCGTATGGCCAGATTGCCTTGTTTGTTGTAAATCTTTGCCCTCATAAAGGTTTTATAAAGTAGGACAAACACTCCTCGGCTACTGGCCGAGGAGGTGGAAGCCGATGGTCGGTTAACAAAGTTTTGTACAATGCGGATCTGAGCATTAATGACGTAAAGTACTTGGATACATAGAGTTATTACACATAATTTGTGATTTTACTATGGATCTTGATCCTTAATTCGGCCACCCGTGCTCGCATTAAGGCTCGGGGGCTACTGGGCTTCGGGCTTATTATTTACAAATATTTAAGGGGCACATCGATCCCCTGATCTGGTGTTGCCACCCGACCAGTGTCTCGGGGGCTACTGCATTGCTTGTCCAATGCAGAAAATTTTATGTGCAATATAGTTTCCGAGGAGATTTTGATCCTCAGGTTGGTCGGCCGCACCCAACCTGAGTCTCGAGGACTGAGCACGCCGCTTTTAGTGTCCCGAAGTATTCGGCCGAGCTTGGACTTGATCCTCAGGCCGATTTTGCAAATCAACCTGAGTCTCAGCGGCTACTAGGATCAGCGGTCTTATGTCATCCTTCAGGTGCATCTCGGGTTTTAGACCGATACACACCTTGAGGGCTACTGGCTATATATCTCGGCAGAGAATAAATTGCACCAACAAAAAATATTCACAAAAATCGGCCCACATTCGGGGTGGTGCACCACTTCGGAAGCAGTCTGGCATAAAGCTTGGGCGCTAGTGGCTGGCTCCGTAGAGGGCATTTCCGGCGTTAAGCTCGGCTAAACTCCTTCAAACTTTTTTGAACCAAGGTGATACGACACCTCGGATATAGTCCGGCGTTGGAGCTCGTATACACGGTCCGGCGTTGGAGCTCGGATACATTCCGGCGTTAGAGCTGGGAAGCGGTCCGGCATTGGTGCTCGGCTGCAAAAGATACCTCGAATACAATCCGGCGTTAGAGCTCGGACGCAAGAGGATACTGCCTCCCGGGAACAACTTCAAACCCGAGGTGTGGCATAAAAATAATAAGGCATTGATAAAGGCCGGAAACTTAAAGGGGCTCCTCGGATACCCGGCGTATAAACTCGTCGAATGTATTTCGGCGATCCTCAAGATCGAAGATGAGAAGATTTGTTGAACCAGTTTTCAAGATCGACGACCGAAGATGAAGAACAGTTCGGAAGAATCAAGGAGCGTCCCTAACTTGAAGACCGGTTCAGAGGGCTACTGACGGTGTCCTGGACTAGGGGGTACTCACCACATCGTCTCCCGATCTATTAGATTGGGCCGAGGCCCCCCATGGCCGTATACTCATGGGCCAGTTCGGACAGCTGCCGCATACAAGGAAGATTCCACAAAGACTTTGCGATCAAGACAAGGACTTCTCCCCACCGGAGTATTCGGCTAGGACTCTTGTTAACCTAGGCCTCTGGTGCATTATATAAACCAGGGCCAGGCTAGTCGATAGAATATACAACATACACATCAACAATCATACCATAGGCTAGCTTCTAGGGTTTAGCCTCTCTGATCTCGTGGTAGATCTACTCTTATACTACCCATATCATCAATATTAATCAAGCAGGATGTAGGGTTTTGCCTCCATCGAGAGGGCCCGAACCTGGGTAAAACTTCGTGTCCCTTGCCTCCTGTTACCATCCGGCCTAGACGCACAGTTCGGGACCCCCTACCCGAGATCCGCCGGTTTTCACACCGACAATTGGCCTCCCCTAGTGTGTGCTCATCGTCACCTCCAGGAATGTCAAGCTCTAGCCCCGAATATTGGTCCACCACCTCATCAACCAAGACACGAGCATAGCCTGCTGGAATCGGGTTGCAATGGAAGGTTGCCTCGGGGGGATTTGTAAAAGCAAGGGCGTCCGCCACCTTCATGGATATGTTCTTCATTTTGAAGTGTAGCTCGCAGTTAGTGTTCTCCATGATGTCATCCACTGGGTAGCTATCCAGCAATGCGTCGCCCGGGGCGTAACCCACGCTGCTTCTCGGCATGGATGGGACGGTGCTATCCATTGGTGGATCATCCGCTAGCTGCTGAGACCCCCTTTGCTGGCTAAGTGAGTCGATCTGCTCCTGCTGCCGCTGGAATTTGATTTCCAAGTCCGCGTGCGCTGATTCTAGGCCTTGAAGGCGTTCATAGTCTAGCTTCCTTTGCTCCTCCTCCATCTCCCTCTTCTTCTCCTCCGCAATCTTCTTTCTCGCACGGGTTCTGTAGTCTGCGTTCCAGTTCGAAAACCCCTCATACCACGGAATAGCGCCCATGCCTCGTGTTCTTCCCGGGTGTTCAGGATTTCCCAGGGCACGCGTAAGCTCGTCGTTCTCTCTGTTGGGCTCGAACAACCCAGATCGAGCCTCTTCTATTGCAACAAGTAGCTTATCTTCGGCTCCGTCCAGACATGCCTTCTTGGAAACTTTGCCTGTCTTCGGGTCCAACTCCCCCCCCCATGCGCATAGAACCAAGTCCTGCACCTGGGGGGCTAGCGCAATGTTTTTGGAGTGACACCTGCATCCACCATCTCTTTCTTAGACTTATCCCACTTAGGCAATCCCACCGCATAGCCACCTGGCCCCAGCTTATGGAACTTATCCTTTTTGCGGCATTGGCCTTGTTTATTCTCGACCGTTCCTTAGATAATTCCGAATCCTTGAATTTTTACGAAATCGTCCCAATGAGCACTTTGGTTCTCTAGTGTTCCCTCGAATACTAGAGTCTTCCTTCCTCCATTGACGTACTTGGCCCATTCACGAATCTTGTGGTTCTTGAATGCAACAGCCATCTTCCTAAGAGTAGCGTCCTTGACTTTCTCCACATCTGCATTTGTGAAATGATCTGGTAGGGTGAAATGTTCCATGAGCGTTTCCCAAAGCAACTATTTTTGTCTGTCGTCGACAAAAGTAACTCCTGGACGTGGCTTTGATGTCTCTCTCCATTCTTGAAGGGAGATCGGGAGTTGGTCCTTCACAAGAACTCCGCACTGACGAACAAACTTGTCCACAATCTTCTTAGGCGCGAATGGTTCGCCATTAGGTCTGATTGCCTCGATATTGTACTTTACGCCCTCCTTCAACTTTTTGTTCGGGCCTCGTTTCGTCCTGTTGCCTGAAGATTTCCTCGATCCGGATGGCTGAAAGAAGAAAGATCGATTCGTTAATATATCTTCAAGTCATTTAAAACATGTGATGATCACCAAATGCCTACTTATATAAATATATATACCTCGCCGGTGTTTGTTGTTTCAAGATCAACATTTTCTTCGTCATGTTCATAGTTCACGACTTCATCAATTCGGTCGTCGCGATCGAATATCATATCACCCTCCCCGGTGTTGTTTAGATATTCGGAGCCGTCATAATCTTCTTCATTCTGATCATCATCTGGCCCGCGAGGATTGCGTATGATATTGAACAGGGCCTCTTCTTCCTCTCTGCCGGAATTGTCCGCCATAGGTTTTGTTTAACTAATCCAAAAGAAATATATTCAAATTACAATGCATGGATGCAATCAATTAATAAGGAAAAACTGAATCAATCATAGTACATAATAAGCATCATTGAATTAATCTCGAATACATCGTCTCGAATAATAGATATAATCTCGAATACATTGTCTTGAATAATAGATATAATCTCGAATACGTCGTCTCGAATAATAGATATAATCTCGAATACATCATCTCAAATAATAGATATAATCTCTAATACATCGTCTCGAATAATAGATATAATCTCGAATACATCGTCTCGAATAATAGATATAATCTCAAATACATCGTCTCGAATAATATATAATCTCGAATACATTGTCTCGAATATTATATATCGAGTACATCACTGGCTAAGTAGCTAATAAAGATCGAATACTACAGAAGAGTCTAGGACACTCGTCGTTCCTGCGGCGTGGGCGGTGGACACCCAAAGAGAAGGAACCCTCACAGGATCATAGCTGAAGTGAGATCCTTGAAGAAACTGCCAGGTATTGGAGAACCTGCCGCCCTCTAACGCAACCATGTAGCAATGGACGTGCTCGTCCTCCTCCCTGACACGGCGACGTACCACCTCCGGCGGGGCCGGCTCCCTCCGCACCAACACTGGCCCACGTGAACGCCACCAAACGAGATCAGGGTCAACGACGGGACCCGGGGCCGGGTTCCTCATCAAGCGGCGCGCCCCTCCAGGCAGCACCTCCCAGTGCCGGCCCGACGGAGCCCAGTCCCGGACATGGGTCAGCCGGACGTCGTCGCGGACGGGTCGACAGCGAGGATGCGGGCCGGGCATCGTCGAGAACAAATACTAGCTATATGCCCGCAAAAAGTAACATTTTTTTAATGATTGGATTTTGATAACTAAAATTTCTAACATTTCTATATAACTAACATTCCTATAACATTTCTAACAATGCTATATAACTAACATTTCTATAACATTTCTAATATTTCTATAACTAAAAAATAGAAAAAATATTATAACATTTCTATATATATAACTCACATTTGTATAACATTTCTAATATTTCTATAACTAAAAAAAGAAAAATTTCTAACTTTTTTATAACTATTTCTATAACTAAAAAACAGAAAAATTTCTAACAATTCTAACTATTTTATAACTATTTCTATAACTAAAAAACAGAAACATTTCTAACAATTCTAACATTTCTAACAATGCTATATAACTAACTATTTCTATAACTAAAAAAGAAAAATTTCTAACAATCCTATGTGTGTGTGTGTGTGCTCACCGGCGAGGCGAGAGGCAACAGGGATGGCGACGGGCGCGGCGACGATGGGGATGGCGATGACGGGGACAGGGACAGGGCGGCGACGATGGGGACAGGCCGGGGCGGCGACGACGGGGCGGCGATGACGGGGACGGGGACGACGCGGGACGGGCCGGGACGGCGCGGTGGTGACGACGGGGACGACGGGGCGGCGACGACGGGGACGGGGGCGGGGCCGAGGGTTATGGAGACGGGGGCGGCGGGCGACGGGGCAGAAGCAGAGGAGAAACTGAAATTTTTGAAGTGTTTAGTCATATAGGATGGACCTTTAGTACCGGTTGGAGCCACCAACCGATACTAAAGGCCTGTTTTGGCCAGGCCAAGCGGCGGGAACCGCACCCCCTTTAGTGCCGGGTGGTGGCTCCAACCGGTACTAAAGGCCCCCCCTGTAGTACCGGTTGGTGCTACCACCCGGCACTAAAGGGGGTGCGCTGGCGCAGGTGCGGTACGAAACGTTTAGTCCCACCTCGCTAGCCGAGGGGCGTCCGCACTGGTTTATAAGCCCCAGTGCGGTAGCTCCCTCGAGCTCCTCTCCAAAGCAGGCCTACTGGGCCTAAATGTTGTGCTGCCCTGTGGGCCTACTGGGCCTTTGCGGGCCTGCATCCTGGCCCAACAATAGGTTGGGTTTCTAGTCGTATGCAGGCCGCTGTGGCGCAGTAGGTGGGCTTTTTTTCTTATTTTTTTGCATTATTTATTTTTGTTTGAGTTGTTTTTAGCTGTATTTAGAGTTTCTTTGTGAATATTTTTGCTTTAGGTACAAAAAATTACAAACTTTCTATTTGTACCGGTAGTTTACAAATTTGAATAGTTTAAATTTTGATTTATTTGAAATTTGTGTGAATCACTAGTTTGTGAATAACTTAACTTTGAGAATAGATTTTTCAGTGATTCTTTTTTATTATGTTTAATATTAGTGTGTTTTATCATTATATTCAATTTGGTAATGCTTAGGTTATTTAAAAAAATGAAATGCCTTTTGTAACGGATGAGTTTTCATCCGAAACCCTGATACTTCCAAAGAGATTGTCCATTTAGTACACAAAGTGCATCCAGTTTTTGCGGTAACCCTCTCTACTTTTTTGCACATGCTATGTGGGTGAAATTATGATACCATGCCAACTTTCAACCTTTTCTGAGTTCATTTGAAATGCTTTTCAATTTCTGGGTCATTTAGCTTAAAAAATCAGTAAAGGCATGAAAGAATTTGTTTGCACGTCAAATTTCTTCGCGTTTCAAATGCCAAAACACATAACTACCCTAACTATTACAGAGATTCCCTCCTGGGTGTGAAACACAGAAGAAAGTGATGATAGTGAAGCCGATCACATCCCAGATCTTTGGGTGTGAAACTTTTTCTTCGCGTGTGTCCCTTTGCGCCGTAACCATGGAAAATCTTCATCATTTAACGGGATGCTCGGGTCAATATTCACTGTGAATGGAGCAATTTCATCAAACTTTTCATAATCTTCTGACATGTCTGTCTTGTCATCCACTCCCACGATGTTTCTCTTCCCAGAAAGAACTATGTGCCGCTTTGGCTCATCGTACGATGCATTCGCTTCCTTATCTTTGCTTTTTCTTGGCTTGGTAGACATGTCCTTCACATAGAAAACCTGTGCCACATCATTGGCTAGGACGAATGGTTCGTCTGCATATGCAAGATTGTTGAGATCCACTATTGTCATTCCGTACTGCGGGTCTTCCGTTACCCCGCCTCGTGTCATATTGACCCATTTGCACCGAAACAAAGGGACCTTCAAACCACGTCGATAGTCAAGTTCCCATATGTCCTGTATATAACCATAATATGTTTCCTTTCCTGTCTTGGTTTCTGCATCAAAGCGGACACCACTGTTTTGGTTGGTGCTCTTCTTATCTTGGGCGATCGTGTAAAATGTATTACCATTTATCTCGTACCCTTTGAAAGTCATTATATTCGAAGATGGTAACTGGGACAGCAAGCACATGTCATCTTCAATAGAGGTGTCATGCATGGTACGTGTCTGCAACCAGCTGGCGAAACTCCTAGTTTGTTCACGTGTAATCCAGTCATCAGACCGCTCCGGGTGTTTGGAGCGTAGCAAATTCTTGTGTTCATCCATATACGGAGCCACCAAGGCGGAATTCTGTAGAACTGTGTAGTGTGCTTCAGTGAGAGATTGTCCGTCCATACATATTATTTGTTCCCCTCCTAGCGTGCCTTTTCCATCCAGTCTGCCCTTATGCCGCGATTCAGGAACACCAATCGGCTTAAGGTCAGGAATAAAGTCAATACAAAACTCAATGACCTCCTCATTTTCATGGCCCTTGGAGATGCTTCCTTCTGGCCTAGCACAGTTATGAACATATTTCTTTAAGACTCCCATGAACCTCTCAAAGGGGAACATATTGTGTAGAAATACAGGACCCAAAACGTTAATCTCTTCGCATAGGTGAACTAGGACATGCGTCATGATGTTGAAGAAGGATGGTGGGAACACCAACTCAAAACTGACAAGACATTGCACCAAATCATTCTCTAACCTTGGTATGATTTCTGGATCGATTACCTTCTGAGAGATTGCATTGAGAAATGCACATAGCTTCACAATGGCTAATCGAATGTTTTCCGGTAGAAGCCCCCTCAATGCAACCGGAAGCAGTTGCGTCATAATCACGTGGCAGTCATGAGACTTTAGGTTCTGAAACTTTTTCTCTGCCATGTTTATTATTCCCTTTATATTCGACGAGAAGCCAGACGGTACCTTAATACTGAGCAGGCATTCAAAGAAGATTTCCTTCTCTTCTTTGGTAAGAGCGTAGCTTGCATGACCCTGATGTATGCCGTCTTTTCCGTGCATATGTTGCTGGTCCTCCCGTGCCTCAGGTGTATCTTTTGTCTTCCCATACACGCCCAAGAAGCCAAGCAGGGTCACACAAAGATTCTTCGTCACGTGCATCATGTCGATTGCGGAGCGGACCTCTACGTCTTTCCAATAGGGCAGGTCCCAAAATATAGATTTCTTCTTCCACATGGGTGCACGTCCGTCAGTGTCATTCGGAACAGGTTGTCCACCAGGACCCTTTCCAAAGACCACCTTCAAATCCTTGACCATATCATGTACATCAGCACCAGTACGGTGGCGAGGCTTCATCCGGTGATCCGCCTCACCTTTGAAATGCTTGCCTTTCTTTCTTACGAGATGCCTGCTCGGAAGAAATCGACGATGTCCCAGGTACACATTCTTCTTACAATTAGCCAAATATATACAGTCGGTATCGTCCAAACAGTGCGTGCATGCGCGGTATCCCTTGTTTGTCTGTCCTGAAAGGTTACTGAGAGCAGGCCAATCATTGATGGTCACGAACAGCAACGCCTTTAGGTCAAATTCTTCCCCCATGTGCTCATCCCACGCACGTACACCTGTTCCATTCCATAGTTGTAATAGTTCTTCAACTAATGGCCTTAGGTACACATCAATGTCGTTGCCGGGTTGCTTAGGGCCTTGGATGAGCACTGCATCATAATGAACTTCTGCTTCATGCACAACCAAGGAGGAAGGTTATACAAACATAGAGTCACAGGCCAGGTGCTATGGTTGCTGCTCTACTCCCCAAAAGGATTAATGCCATCTGCGCTTAGACCAAACCATACGTTCCTTGCGTCATTTGCAAACTTCTTCTCGTACTTTCTTTCGATTTTTCTCCACTACGACCCGTCAGCAGGTACTCTCAACTTTCCGTCTTACTTACGGTCTTCTCTGTGCCATCGCATCGCCTTGACATGCTCTTTGTTTTGGAACAAACGTTTCAACCGTGGTATTATAGGAGCATACCACATCACCTTGGCAGGAATCTTCTTCCTGGGGCGCTCGCCCTCGATATTACCAGGGTCATTGCGGCTGATCTTATAGCGCAATGCACCGCATACCGGGCAAGCGTTCAAATCCTCGTACTCACCATGGTAGAGGATGCAATCATTAGGGCATGCATGTATCTTCTGCACCTCTAATCCTAGAGGGCAGACAGCCTTCTTTGCTTGGTACGTACTCTCGGGCAATTCGTTGTCCTTTGGAAGCATATCCTTTATCATTACCAGCAACTTTCCAAATCCCTTGTCAGATACACCATTCTCTGCCTTCCATTGCAGCAATTCTAGTGTGGTGCCTAGCTTTTTCTTGTCACCTTCGCAATTCGGGTACAATAATTTTTTGTGATCCTCTAACATGCACTGCAACTTCTTCTCCAAATCACTTGTGCAGTTTCTCTTTGCATTGGCAATGGCCTGACCTAGATCATCAACGGGCTCATCCGATGCCTCTTCTTCAGCTTCTTCCCGCATTGCCGGCTCAGCTTCTTCCTGCATTACCAGCTCAGCTTCTTCCCTCATTGTTGTATCATCGTATTCAGGGAACCCATGGCCAGGATAGCTGTCGACGTCCTCTTCTTCTTCATTGTCTTCCATCATAACCCCTCTTTCTCCATGCTTGGTCCAAACATTATAGTGGGGCATGAAACCGGACTCAAACAGGTGGACGTGAATGGTTTTCTTGACGTAGAGTAATTGCGACCATTCTTACAACCAGCACATGGATAATGCATAAAACCATCCGCTCGCTTGTTTGCCTCAGCCGCAAGCAGAAAAGTACGCACGCCATTAATGAACTCGAGAGAGCATCGGTCATCGTACATCCATTGCCGGCTCATCTTCAATACACAGCACCGAAAACATCAAATTAATACAATACATAAAGTTTATACATAAAGTTCATACATAAAGAGCATACAATACTTCAATGCAACAAACAAATAACTCTCTATCTAAAGAATTTAAATGCAACAACAAATGCGATCAAGATCGCAACTAAGGTAACAATTGATCCAACAGCATAATGATACCAAACCTCACCATGAATGGCACATTTTCTAAACTTTCTAATCTTCAAGTGCATTTTCTCCATCTTAATCTTGTGATCATCGACGACATCGGCAACATGCAACTCCAATTCCATCTTCTCCTCCTCAATTCTTTTCAATTTTTCCTTCAAATCCTCGTTTTCTCTTTCAACTAAATTTAACCTCTCGACAATAGGGTCGGTTGGAATTTCGGGTTCAACTACCTCCTACATACAAATATCTATGTCAACTTGATGGGCATAATTTGTCATAAACACGAAATGCAATGAATAGTTTTAAAAGAGAATATACCACATCCGAATCATAACCCGGACGAGGGCCGACGGGGACGGATATCAAAACCATGGCACTATGCATAACAAACAACGTATGGGTAAGATAATTATACGAGTAACTATATATCCAAATCACACAAACATCATTTTTTATATAAAACTTCATGAACAAGAGGCTCACCACCAGGTGGTGCCGGCGACGGGACGTTGCGAGCGATCGACGGTGGTTACGACAGAGATTTAGAAGGTACTAAGTAAACCACACCTACATATGCAAAACTAAGTGTTATTTTTGACCTCAAATTGCATATAAATCAAATACTAGCACATATATATAATTCCTCACAAATTACTAAACTCAAAAATCAATCACTATATAAAGCATTGCACGAGCTAATCTAGCAATGAGAGATAAAAGGAAAGAGTTGCTAACCTTTGTGATCATTTGAATGGATGGGGGCCTTCAAATCTTGAGCAAAATGTGTGATGAGTTTGAGAGGAAGAGGGAAAAAAACAGAGAGAGGAGAGGGGAAAGGGGAAGAACAGAGCGAGCTCGGGTGGACGAAGGGTCTATGTAGGACGACCTTTAGTACCGGTTCGTGATACGACCCGATACTAAAGGTGCTGGAGGGGCCCCGGACTGACAACATCCTGCCACCACTCACTTTAGTACCGGTTCGTGGCACGAACCGGTGCTAAAGGTTCGCCACGAACCGGTACTAATGACAGCGGCCCGGCTAGCCGTTGGAACCGGCACTAATGTACACATTAGTGCCGGCTCAAATTCAAAGGCACTAATGTGCTTCACGTTTGACCATTTTTCTACTAGTGGGAGGATGGAGGAGAGGAGGCGGCGGCTAGGGTTTGGGGTCGCTCTCTCGGGCGACGCTAGAGCCAGGGGGTCGTCTCTTGTAATTCTCGATAGTTGCTGCATCTGACCACCAGGGCTCGGTTCCTATACAAACATCAATTATTCGCATAGAGTTTGATTCTGCTATGACTTATATTTTTCAATCAAGTTGATTCATGCAATTGTGATAAAGACCAATGTTTGTGGTGCTACTGCTGTACTGTATTTGTCAGACTAACTGACAATTTATAAGGTGCCACAACGCTAAAATTGTCGCCGCCTATATTTGTCACCTGAAGTGTTTGAAGATGAACTACCAAATAGGAAAGATTTGATCTCAATGTCATTTTGAAAGTTAGTCATTTTTGTTCGTTTATAAAATTTTGGTATTCTATGGGTTCTTGGACCGGCAACAGATAATCTGCAATATTGGTGTCGTATATCAAATAAATATTCAGTATATGGCAGTCCTACATGAAAATTAAAATAATTAGACATCATTCATTTTCTTGATTTTTATTTCTATGATTCTTAGAACGTCACCGCACTCTGCTGTTTTTAGCTAGGATAATTAATAAGTGGCCTCAGCACCAAAGAACAACAATTTAATTTTACGATTACCCGCAAAAAAAATTTAATTTTACGACAACTCGGAAGTTTTGGCAGTATATGGTATGTTACGACTTATAGTTTGGAGGAGAAAAGTGGAAGAGGGTATGTAATTATGCCTTTATAAGTTTGCTCCATGGCAAAGCACAATCTCTCATTGTAATACACGGGGCCTTTTGCTACTCTTTAACAAGTGCTGATCCTCCTTTTTTGGCTAATATTTTGGCGAACGATGTATTCGCAATGCCCAGTTTATTTTTTTGAGAAACAATGCCCAGTTTAATATAATCCACCGTGAAGGCTTTTCCTAAAAAAATGTGAGAATTTGTGTTTTCAACCATCCTGCATGAAGGCAATCGATTAATGCCCCACAAGCAAGTACGAGGCCTCCTACTCAGCGCTTTGAGCGCCGCGCGAGCGAAAGGGCGCTCAGGCGCTCGCCCGCGTTGGCCGGCCCATCAACACGGTCGACGTGCTTGCTCGAGCGCTAACGTGCACGATCGCTCCTTGCTCCCTTGCTTTGTTCCCTCAGTCAACGGTTGACCGACCAACCGTTAACATAAAAAAATCCCAGTTCTTTTAAAAAAATCATGAAATTTAAAAAGAATTTTTTTTGTGATATTTAAAATAAATTTCATGAAGTTGAAAAGTTCATGAATTTGGAAAATGTACCAAATTTTAAAAATGTTCATGTATTTGAAAAATATTTATGAATTTGAAAAAAGTTAATGATTTTGCAACAAACAAATCATGGGTTTAAATAATAATAAAAAAGTTAATATTTTCTTAAAAAAACTCACGACTTTGAAAAAGTTTATGAAATTTGAAAAAAGTTCATGCATTTGAAAAAGAAAGTACATGAGTTTGGAAAAAGTTTGAGAATTTTTAAAAGTAGTTCATGAATTTGAAAAGGTTTGCAGATTTGAAAACTTCATGAAATTTGTTAAAGTTCATGGATTTGAAGAAGATCATGAATTGTGAAAAATCATGAGTTTGAAAAATGTTTAAAAACTAATAAAAAACGAAAATGAAAAAGAAAACAATAAACGAAAAGAAGGAAAAAGGCAAAAACCAGAAAAACATGAAACAAACCTGGTGTTAAAAAGCTCTACCCCGATGAGCCGAGCCACGTATGAAACCTGTTTGTGTGGCGGGGGGTGGGGGTGCGCCACTTACCATTTTTCCATTGGCGCAACGGGCGAGACGCGTTAGCAACTAACCAAGGGTACCTCTTGCGGGAGCCTCGCAAGGGTCACTTATAGTGGGCTGAATTGGTGTGCTCTCAGCCAACGTCACGTGTCTCGTGTTAGGCGCTTCCTCGGGATTTTTTTTACGTGTTTTCAGGTTTTAGATGAGTTTTTTCATGGGTTTTTGCCTTTTTGAATTTTGAACGGTTTTTCCTAAATTTTCCATGAGAGGCTGGAAGAAAAAATGCGTTTTTTTTGTGAGGGGCACAAATTTGCTTCTCATGAAGAGAAAGATTTGCTTTCGCGAGAGGCACGCGGAAAAAGGGAAAACACATTGTTTTTGCTTCCACGAGAGGCACTGATGTGCTTCTCGTGGAGGCACAACTTTGCTTCTGCGAGGTGCACTCAGAAAAGGGAAAAACATATTTTCTTTCTATCCGCTTTTGTGCGAGGCACAAATTTGCTTCTCGTGGAGGCACAGATTTGTTTCTGCGAGAGGCACACCTTTCGAAAAGAAAAAAACATGTTCTTTTTTGCTTCCGTGAGAGGCATAGATTTTCTTCCACGAGAGGCAAATATTTGCTTCTCGTGGAGGCACATTTTTTTCCCGTAAGAGGCACAACTATCAACTATGCCCCTCTGAAAGGGAAAAATTGGTGCTTCTGACTCATTTTTTTATGGTTTTTTTCTTGATAAAAAGTTAATCAAAATCTATTAACCTTAGATCTAGTTTTAAAAATCGCAATGCGATAATCCATCGGTGAAAACGGTTCAAAATTTGAACACACAGTTTTAAATATAAAACATTTTGAATAGACGAATCTACGAAAAGAAAACCTCACATGTTACGACAAATGGCGCACATGCCGTGTGTCACTTATCAAGATGGGAGGACCTTTACGGACACCCCTTAATTTAATTAGTGATTTCAGCCAGAAGCATTTGATCGATGGTCCTCATGCAGGCCGAAAGTTGTGCAGCCCAGACGAGCAAGAGCTAGTTATTGCCGTGTAGGCCCATCATCTTGCTCATCGCGGGCCCTCAACAAAGAAGATAGATATCCCCTCATATATCAAAAGAAAAGAACCAGCAGCGTGGAACGCCGCTAGTGTTTCTTCCTCTCGGGGCGATTTCGATCGGCGCCGTTGAGATTTTGCCTTCCCTGCCCCCGTACTCCTCCCTGGCCCTCTTCTGACGATCGAGAGCTGGTCTCTTCGGTCCTTGGTGGGGCGGGGGAGTGGGAGGTGCCTAGGGTTCCTGCAGAGGCCCGGTTTCATTGTTGACCGGGTTAGGGTTCGAGGAGTAATGGCGTCAGACGGAGCATCGGGGTCGCGGTCAGGACCTACAGATCCGGATGATGTGACGACACTGATGAAGGAACTAGGTCTTCGGGAGGAGGATCTAGATGACGTGGTGTTTGATGAAAAAGAGGCCCCGGTAGAGGCAGCGCGGTGGACTGCTCTCGCTAGGGTTCACTCACCAAAGACCTATAGCCAATATTGGTTTTTCAAAAACATGAGGGCTGCTTGGGATCTTGCTCAGGAGGTGCAGTTCAAGCCTTTGGAAGATAATCTATACACGGTGCAGTTCTCTTGCTTGGGTGATTGGGAGAGAGTCACACGTGATGGTCCATGGCACTTTCGAGGGGATGCTGTTATTATCAAACCGTATGATGGATTGGCTAAACCATCAACGGTTTTGCTGGATACAATTGAGATTTGGCTGCAGATCCATGATGTACCACCCTTATACGCTCATCTTGTGCCATCTTTAGCAGCAAAAGTCGGAGAAGTCCTATATGCTGAGCCACAGTCACAAGATTTCACGGGCAATTTCCATCGTGTATGGATCAGGATCAATGTCAACAAGTCACTGAAGAATGCTGTGTCGATGATAAGGGATGGGAAGCGCCAAATATATAGGCTAAAATATGAGAAACTTCCGGATTGGTGTGCGGTTTGTGGTATGCTTGGACATCAGTTTAAAGAACATGGCAATGGAATCCATCCTCCGTCATCCTTGGTTTTCAAAGATTTGCGTGCTTCTTGGGTTCTCAGAACCGGACAGGGGCCGGGAGGTGGTCGAGGCCGTAGAGGCGGCCGGAGAGGAGGTCGTGCTAGTCGTGCAACCGAGCCGCGCCATGATCATGACAAGGGCGGCGACGGGAAACAGGGTTTTGGCAGTGCGTCAGATACGATTATGGATGATGCAGATAATAACAGGAAGAGGGCGCCGGCCCAAACACAACTTGTGATACAGCCGGGGAACAATGCAACGAGCGACACAAGCCAGGGAGCGATGCTCTTGCTTCCAGCTCCCTCAACGGTTCCAGCTAGTCCGAGCAGTAAACAGGACCAAAAGAGGACCAAGATGAGTATAGATGCAGGGGAGGATGTTTTGGAAAACAGTGCCGATCTTGGCAGGATCGTCTCTTCATTGGCGGGCTCCTTCGAGGGGCGCCGCCGAGCCCAATGAATATTTTCTGTTGGAACTGTCGCGGCGCGGGCAAAGCCGCGACAGTTCGAGAGCTTCGTGATTTCGCGAGGCAATTTGCCCCTACCCTCTTATGCATTGTCGAAACGCAGTTGGAAAGTGGTAGGGTAGAAGCATTAGCTGGTACATTGGGTTTTGATAGCGCTTATGCTGTAAGCAGTAGAGGAAGAAGTGGAGGAATAGGTTTGTTTTGGAGCAATTTAATAAATGTTGAAATCCTTGGTTATTCTGATTATCATCTTGATGTATCCGTCGAGGAACCAGGCAAAGAGAAGTGGCGGATGACATGTGTATACGGGGAGGCGCAAACACACTTGAGGCATCAAACCTGGACAACTTTGAAAAATGTCAGTACTTTGAGCACCCTTCCTTGGCTCTGTTTGGGTGATTTCAACGAAGTGTTACGTCCAGATGAACATACTGGGATTGGACAGCGGAGTAATGCTCAAATCGAGGCTTTTCGTGATGTTTTAGATGTTTGCATGCTGCTCGACTTAGGCTATAAAGGTAACTTTTGGACCTTCGAGAAGAAAGTAACGGGAGGAACTTACACACGATGTAGACTTGACCGAGCTCTTGTGAATTCTGATTGGCTGTCAATGTTTCCCTTGGCATCGGTAACACACTTGACGGGAGTCACTTCGGATCACTCTCCTTTGCTGCTAAATCTGGATGCCGGGACCAACGATCGAGTCAATCGTCCTTTTAGATATGAAACAATGTGGGAGAGACATGACAGTTTTCGAGATGTAATAAATCAAGGATGGGGTGCAAGCCCGCCATGCTCGACAGTGGATGAGCTGCGTCAGAAGCTACAGAACCTTGCAAGCGACCTGGGAAGGTGGAGCCGTGACACGTTTGGAAGTGTGAGAAAGGAGATAAAATCTTTGAAGAAATCTTTGGATGAACTAAAGAACGACCCCTTGAGGACAGGCCCCTCACATGCAGAGCTTAAGATCAACGAGAGGTTGATAGAGATGTATCATAGAGAAGAAATTATGTGGCGTCAGAGAGCAAGAGTTGAGTGGCTTTCAGCGGGAGACAAAAACACAAAAAAAATTCATCTGCGAGCCAGTCTCAGGAGGAAGAAAGATATGATCAAGGCCCTTCAGAATTCGTTGGGAGTGGAGATATCCGATCCTGGAGAGCTAAAGACTTTGGCTTATGAATTTTATCAGTCCTTATATCTCTCCGAGGGGGTGCAAAACATGGACACTGTTTTAAACTATGTGCCACACAAGGTGACAGCAGCTATGGATATGGAACTATGTGCTCCATATACTAAGGAGGAAGTCAAGATTGCTCTTTTCCAAATGTTCCCAACCAAAGCACCGGGGCCTAACGGCTTTCCTGCCCACTTTTATCAGAGGCATTGGGACATTTGTGGTGATGAGGTAACAAGCATAGTGCTGAGAATTGTAAGCGGTGAGGAGAGCCCAGAATCCATCAATGACACCGTGCTTGTGTTAATCCCAAAGGTAACTACTCCTACGGTGCTTGCTCATTTTCATCCTATAAGCCTGTGCAATGTTTTGTATAAAATAGCCTCAAAGGTGATAGCCAATAGATTAAAAGTGATATTACCTGACATAATATCGGAGGAGCAATCTGCTTTTGTCCCCAGAAGGCTCATCACTGATAACATCATTTGCGCACATGAATGTTTGCACTTCATGAAGAGGTCCAGATCAAAGTCCAACAGCTTCTGTGCTCTAAAAATGGATATGATGAAGGCGTATGACAGATTAGAGTGGGACTATTTACGAGGGATCATGACAAAATTGGGTTTTGACGGCCACTGGATAGATATTGTCATGCACATGATTTCTTCAGTCTCATTTTCGGTGTGTTTCAATGGAGAAAGGCTAGAATCGTTCATGCCTACACGAGGTATCCGGCAGGGAGGCCCGATCTCCCCCTACTTGTTCTTGATCGCAGCAGAGGGCCTCTCATGCCTCCTTAAATCAAGTTCTTAGTCGTCTCCGACAGGTATTCAGGTGGCTCCTACGGCTCCTACCGTTAACCATCTCCTGTTTGCAGATGATAGCCTGTTGCTATTCAAAGCCAGTGGGGAAGGATCAGTTTAGGTGTCAAACCTACTTGATATTTACTGTAACGCTTCGGGGCAGAGGATCAACAATGATAAATCTTCGATTTTCTTCAGTAAATGTTGCCCGACACAATTTAGAGAGACTATAAAGAACAATTTGCAGGTCCAGAATGAATCATTGAGTGAACGCTACCTGGGTATGCCAACAGATGTTGGTCACTCGAAGAATGGTATGTTCAAATATCTCCGAGACCATGTCTGGGAAAAGATTAAAGGTTGGATGGAGAAATTGTTGTCTGCGGCTGGCAAGGAAATTTTGATTAAATCGGTTGCACAAGCGATCCCAGTCTACTCGATGGCATGTTTCCGTCTGCCAAGAGGTCTTTGTGATAGCATCACATCGATCATTCGTCAGTTCTGGTGGGGCTCAAAACAAGGGAAGAGGAAGCCGAGCTGGGTAGCATGGGATACCATGACTTTGCTGAAGCATTTAGGAGGTTTGGGGTTTCGTGACTTGGAGATCTTCAATCTTGCATTGTTAGCATGGCAGGCATGGCGTACGCTCACAGACAGTACATCTCTCAGCGCCCGGATTCTCAAGGCAGTATATTTTCCGGATTGCTCTTTACTTCAGGCTGAGCTAGGAGCCCACCCATCACAGATATGGAGGGCGATACTGGACGGGCGTGACATCTTGGCACAAGGTTTGGTGCGCAGAATAGGAGATGGTGCATCCACTAATATTTGGCAACACAACTGGATACCGGGAGACAATTACAAGCGCCCTATAACAGCTCTCGTCCAAAATCCACCGGACCGAGTATCACAACTCATTGATGTCACATCGGCTAGCTGGAATGAGGGCCTGGTCTGACCGATTTTCACTACCTTCGACGCCGAGGCAATTCTCAAGATCCCTTTGTGCACGCGTCGTGTTGACGATTTTTGGGCGTGGCACCATGACCCTAGGGGGAGATTCAGTGTTCAGTCTGCCTATCACATGATTCTCAAGACTAAGAACGACAGGGAAGCATGGTTGCATGAGGAGGGAGGCACCTCATATGAGGCCAGTGAGACCAACAACTGGTCCATGATTTGGCATATCCAAGTACCCTCGAAACTCAGGATGTTTCTATGGCGATTGGCCCGACAATCTATGCCAACTGGGACTGTTTTGCATCACCGTCATATGTCAAACAAAAACTCTTGCTTACTCTGTGGAGCCGTGGACACATGGAAGCATGCACTGATTACATGCCCTATATCTGCGAGTATATGGGCTATGGCTCCGGAGGATTTGGTGCAACACATGGTAGAACGAGGAGAGGAGAACCCAAAAGATTGGCTCTTTGCTATACATGAAATATTAACAAAAGAGCAGTTTGATTGTTTGATGGTGTCTCTTTGGGCAATATGGGGAGCCAGGAGGAAGGCCATTCATGAGAGTATCTTCCAATCTCCTCACTCGGTCGACGGCTTCATATCTAGCTACTTGGGGGAGTTGCAGGTGATCAATGCCAAAACCCCGGCTGTCACGGTGCAAAGACGCGTCAACCCAAGGGGGTGGCTGGCCTCGTCGGCGGGGAATGCCAAGATTAACATTGATGCGGCTGTATCGAGGCAAGGGTTCGGCTCAATTGGAGTGATTTGTAGAAGTCATGAAGGCATGTTCATCGGCGCATCAACTTGTGGCTTCAGCAACATTGTAGACCCACCGACCCTCGAAGCTCTAGCCATTAGAGAAGCCTTGGCACTGGCGGATGATCTATATTTGAGGCAGGTTGAAGTTGCATCGGATTGCAAAGTGGTCGTGGAAGACTTACAGAAGGACAATCTTGCGAGCTACGGTGCAATTGTACATGAAATAATAGCCCACTCTTCAGTTTTTGAGTTCTGTAATTTTGAACATGAGTCTAGGAGCTCCAATTATGAAGCTCACAACTTAGCGAGGCATGCATTATCTCTCGGTGGTGGCCGCCGTATCTGGTTAGGCCATCCCGGGAACCTACCTTTCGTCCCTGTAAACATTGTGACGAATTAATAAAGCCTCGTGACGTTGCCTCAAAAAAAATCAAAAGAAAAGAAAGAAAAAATGTATAAATGGGGAGAGTATGCGGGGTCAGGAGGCGGCTGCGGCGGCGGTGGCGGGGGGATACGCGGCTGGAGGCAACCCGATCTGCGTCGAGTGCGTGATGGCGGTATCTCCGACCATATCTTCTTGGCTTCCATGTTACGAGTGCGGATTGCCCGACCATGTTATCCAGTTCCACATGTTTCTGTTCTTCGACAGGCTTGCACGATCGAAACCCCAAGCCTTGGCTGAAGAAGAGCAGAAGCAGCTCAACAAAGCATGAGAATGCGACCGGTGTGATGTAAGTCTTGACTCCACCAGGTATGGCTGTCACACCCCATCTAATACATCGTGGTGTATGACAGGTCAGGTCCACCCGCTGCCACGGTGGACTGAGTAGTAGGTGTCATGTGTGTGTGTGTGGTGCTTATATGCCTACCCCTCTGTTCTGAAGTAGCCATCGAATAGAAAAGAAATGAATTGAGCAGCCAACTCCTTCGTTCTTCTTCGGTCAACCCCTGTACTCACTTGTGAGTTCATCGTGTGATCCCCAACTCTGCTTGGGACATCACAATGGCGGCCCCGACCCTCCTCCTCTCCTACTCCCTCGTGTGTCGCCCCCATGCGGCGACCGGGGGGCTCCAAATCCGGCACTCCTAGCGCCTTTCCCTCCCTCCCCTGCCTCCCTCGCCGCCGCCTCAGGGTTCGAACGGGCAAAGCCCGACCGGAGCCGGCGGCGGCAGGGCCCTCGCATTCCCATGGAGGCTAGGGTTGGCGCGACGCAGCCCCTCCTGCATGGGCGCGGCGCGGCGCCCGGCGTCACGGCACGGCGGCGCATGGGGTCATGGTGGGCTCCCGTGTTCCCGTCGAGATTCGGGCGGCGTGGTTGGTGGCGGGGCGTGCGGTGGTTGCTGTGGCGGCGGGGATGGCAGGCCAGATCTGCGCGGTGGCGGCTGCTCGCGGCGCGGGCCGGGAGCGGCTGAGGCAGCAAGGGCCTGCCGGCGGCGCGCGGCGCCTGATGCGCTCGTCGTCATCGGCATGGTGACGGTGGTTGAGGGAGTCCTGGATTACGGGGTGTCCGGACAGCCGGACTATAACCTTTGTCCGGACTGTTGGACTATGAAGGTACAAGATTGAAGACTTCGTCCTGTGTCCGGATGAGACTTTCCTTGGCATGGAAGGCAAACTTGGCAATATGGATATGTAGATCTCCTCCCATTATAACCAACTCTGTGTAACCCTAGCCCCCTCCAGTGTCTATATAAACCGGAGGGTTTAGTCCGTAGGACAACAACAATCATACCATAGGCTAGCTTCTAGGGTTTAGCCTCTTCGATCTCGTGGTAGATCAACTCTTGTAATGCCCATATCATTAAGAATAAATCAAGCAGGGCGTAGGGTTTTACCTCCATCAAGAGGGCCCGAACCTGGGTAAAACATCGTGTCCCCTGCCTCATGTTACCATCCGCATTAGACGCACAGTTCGGGACCCCCTACCCGAGATCCGCCGGTTTTGACACCGACATTGGTGCTTTAATTGAGAGTTCCTCTGTGTCGTCATCATCAGGCTTGATGGCTCCTTCGATCATCGTTAGCGATGCAGTCCAAGGTGAGACTTTTCTCTCCGGACAGATTTTTGTATTCGGCGGCTTTGCACTGCAGGCCAATTCGCTTGGCCATCTGGAGCAGATTGAAAGCTACGTCCCTGGCCATCAGGTCAGGTTTGGAAGCCTAAACTACACGGCCAATATCCGCGGAGACTTGATCTTCGACGGATTCGAGCCCCTGCCGAGTGCGCCGCACTGTCACGATGGGCATGATTTAGCTCTGCCACTGGACAGTGTCCTGGAGACCGCACCTACAGCCACTCCGACCTTTAATTCGAAGCCAACTGCGCCATCCGAGGGCGGGTGGTTAGACCTTGCTGCGGAGGCTGCAACCTCAACAGAGATCGAACCAAACACCAACCTTATCGTTCGCGAGGCCCGTGACTCCCCATCGCCGGACTCTCCTCTGGACTCTGGACCATCCGCGCGCCTGCCAATCGAATTCGATTGGGCGCCGATCATGGAGTTCACTGCCGCGGATATCTTTCAGCACTCGCCCTTCGGCGACATACTGAATTCCCTAAGGTCTCTCTCTTTGTCAGGAGAGTCCTGGCCGGATTATGACCGACAGGATTGGGATGCGGATGACGAAGAAATTCAACGCCCACCCACCACCCACTTCATAGCCACTGTCGATAACTTGACCGACATGCTGGACCTCGACTCCAAAGACATCGACGTTATAGACGATGATGTAGAAGACGAACAGGAACCAGCGCCTATAGGGCACTGGAAAGCCACCTCGTCGTATGACATATATATGATGGACACACCCAAAGATGGCAATGGTGACGGAACAGCGGAGGATGACCCCTCCAAGAAGCAACCTAAGCACCGGCGTCAATGGCGCCGCTCTAAGTCCCGCCAAAGCAAAAACGGTGATTCCGGCACAGAAGATAATAACACCCCGGATAGTGCCGAAGACAACCCCCTCCAGCAAGATTCAGCACAGGAGGATGGAGAAGCCAGCCCTCATGAGAGAGCGGTAGATAGAGAGGAAGATGGTGATAATTACATACCTCCCTCCGAAGACAAGGCAAGCCTCAGCGACAACGAATTTGTCGTGCCTGAGGATCCCATTGAGCAAGAGCGCTTCAAGCGCCGGCTTATAGCCACAACAAATAGCCTTAAGAAAAAGTAGCAGCAGCTTAGAGCTGATCAAGACTTGCTAGCCGACAGATGGACTGAAGTCCTTGCAGCCGAGGAATATGAACTCGAACGCCCCTCCAAAATCTACCCAAAACGCAGGTTGCTACCCCGATTAGAGGAGGAAGCATCTAAACCTACGTCCCCAGCGTATGACATGGCTGACCGGCCACCTCGTGGCCACGACAGAGAGGCCTCTCGGCCCACAACTCAAGCCGCACCCCGGCGCCACTCAAAAAATACCAAGGCTCGGGGAAACGCGCTAGACCTGCGAGATATATTGGAGGACAAAGCAAGGCAAACAAGATCGATCTACGGATCACGTGGGCGCCCCACGACACGAGACGATAACCGTCACGCCGGATACAACAAAAGTAAATCCGGCCAGGCCAAACACAACAGACAAAACTCATTCGAGCTGCGTCGTGATATAGCCCAGTACAGAGGCGCCGCACACCCATTATGCTTCACAGATGAAGTAATAGATCATCAAATCCCAGAGGGTTTTAAACCCATGAATATCCAATCATATGATGGTACGACAGATCCCGCGGTATGGATCGAGGACTATCTCCTTCATATCCACATGGCCCATGGTGACGACCTACACGCCATCAAATACCTCCCACTCAAGCTTAAAGGACCAGCCCGGCATTGGCTCAACAGCTTGCCAGCAGAATCCATAGGTTGTTGGGAGGACCTGGAAGCCGCATTCCTCGACAACTTCCAGGGCACCTATGTGCGACCACCAGATGCCAATGACTTGAGCCACATAATTCAACAGCCAGAGGAATCGGCCAGGAAATTCTGGACACGGTTCCTAACTAAGAAAAATCAAATCGTCGACTGTCCGGATACAGAGGCCCTAGCAGCTTTCAAGCATAACATCCGCGACGAGTGGCTTGCCCGGCACCTTGGACAGGAAAAGCCAAAATATATGGCAGCCCTCACGACACCCATGACCCGCTTTTGCTTGGGAGAAGACAGCTGGCTAGCTCGTAGTAATAATATGTCAAAGAGCCCTGTTAATTCAGATACCAAGGACAGCAGTGGCAGGTCACGTCGCAACAAGCACAAGCGCCGCATTAACAGCGACAATACTGAGGATACGACAGTTAATGCCGGATTCAGAGGCTCTAAGCCCGGTCAATGGAAAAAGTCATTCAAAAGAAGCACTCCGGGCCCGTCCAGTTTGGACCGTATACTCGATCGCTCGTGTCAGATACATGGCACCCCTGACAAGCCAGCCAACCACACCAACAGGTATTGTTGGGTGTTCAAGCAGGCCGGCAAGTTAAATGTCGAAAATAAAGACAAGGGGCTACATAGCGGCGATGAGGAGGAGCCCCGACCGCCGAACACCGGAGGACAGAAGGGGTTTCCCCCACAAGTGCAGACGGTGAACATAATATACGCAACCCACATCCCTAAGAGGGAGCGGAAGCGTGCGTTAAGGGACGTATACGCGTTGGAGCCAGTCGCCCCAAAGTTCAACCCGTGGTCCTCGTGCCCGATCACTTTCAATCGCAGGGACCACCCCACTAGTATCCGCCATGGCGGATTTGCCGCATTGGTTCTAGACCCAATCATTGACGGATTTCACCTCACTCGAGTCCTTATGGACGGCGGTAGCAGCCTGAACCTGCTTTATCAGGACACAGTGCGCAAAATGGGCATATATCCCTCAAGGATTAAACCCACAAAAATGACCTTTAAGGGCGTCATAGCAGGTGTAGAGGCCCATTGCACAGGCTCAGTCACACTTGAAGTGGTCTTCGGATCCCCGGATAATTTCCGAAGTGAGGAGTTAATCTTCGATATAGTCCCATTCCGCAGTGGCTACCATGCACTATCCGGGTGAACCGCGTTTGCAAAGTTCAATGCGGTGCCGCACTATGCATACCTCAAGCTCAAGATGCCAGGACCTCGGGGAGTCATTACAGTCAATGGAAACACCGAGCGCTCTCTCCGAACGGAGGAGCACACGGCGGCCCTCGCAGCGGAAGTCCAAAGCAGCCTCTCAAGGCAATTCTCCAGTCTGGCGATAAAACGTCCGGACACCGTCAAACGCGCCCGGAGTAACCTACAATAAGACCATCTGGCACGTTCCGAGCGAGAATAGCAATACGGCCCCAACTCCAGCCCTCGCGAAATGGCGAAATCCATGCTACGCGTACATAATTACGCTATGAAAATACCATGGGCATAGGGGGAGGGGCACGACCACGGCACGCCCCAAAAACGCGGCTCAACCGCACTAGGGGCTGCCGATTTTACCATTTTTTCTTACTTTCAGGACTTTACTCTCCGAAAGACCTGTACGGCAGTACAATTGCCGCACACACGATACAACAACCATGGAGGCAGAAAGCTATGTCACACCGTGGAAATCCCAGGTGGTCTCTATAACGAGCAAAATACCTGTCTTACATACTATCCCGCAGCTCGCCCTGGAGGGGACATGTCAAATAGTCCCACCTCTTGCTTATCGCACTATTTGTATCGTTCTTCTTTAATGCACCTTTTTCGAATAAACAATGCTTAGCTTCAGTCTATTATTGCATTCTCCATTCATTCCTTTTTATGTATATATGTTCAGTCATGACATTTAGCACTCGTACACTTTGGTACGTCCAATACGCCAGGGGCTCAAGCACCCCATAACACGGCGTGAGAAGTTCGAACACTTTCACAAGTGCGGCACTCTGAACTTATAGCATTATATGCATCAGCTCCGATCATGTCTTTGGTCAATAGTTGGGTTTGCCCGGCTCCCATGTTTTGGTACCTTACATTCCGCTATATCGGCTAAGGTAGCACTGGGATAACTACTGCGATTGTGCCCCGGTTCAGCTGGGCTAAGCACCTCAGTAGACAAAGCTAAAACTGACTGTCATGATAGGGCGAGAGCTGGTTGCTGTTCGAGAGGTTTCGAGTCCCTAAAGACTTATGCCGCTTAGGGCGAGGAGCCGGCTTTGTCTGGCCTAGGCGTGTATAGCGCCCCAAACTCGGTCTTCCAAACACTAGGGGCTTCACCAAAATTTAAAATTATAGAATTCCCTGGCTAAGTGAGAGTGATAACGCATTATAGTATGATTGCCTTGTTCGTTGTGCTGAGCACCTCTCTCGAAGGACCCAAGAATGGGAAAAGGAGTGCTCAGGTTTATCCCGAACACCCCAGAACTCGTGGCATGGGGGCAGAAACCGACGACTCGCCATCTCTCAGATTTAATAAACGGCCGTATAGAAGGTAATATTTTAAATTCAAACAAGAGTTGCATAGCGCATATGAAAAAGTTTTCAGCGTAGAGGATCACAAATGCGAGTTCACTCAAAAATTATATCCTTGGAACATTCATCCGCCACAAGGTGGGCACCCTTCAGGAAGCCCTCATAGTACATCTCGGGGTTGCGATGCTCCTTCCCCTGCGGTGGCCCGTCCTTCACCAGCTTCTCAGCATCCATCTTGCCCCAGTGTACTTTAACACGGGCAAGCGCCCTGCAGGTGCCCTCGATGCAGACGGAGCGCTTGATGACTTCAAGCCACGGACAGGCATCCGCCAGCCGCCTCACCAGCCCAAAGTAGCTCCCAGGCATGCCCTCTCCAGGCCACAGCCGGACTATAAGACCCTTCATGGCCTGTTCGGCCACCTTATGGAGCTCGACCAATTGCTTCAGCTGGTCGCTCCAGGGCACCGGGTGTCCGGCCTCAGCATACTGAGACCAGAACACCTTCTCCGTCGAGCTCCCTTCCTTGGCCCGGTAGTAGATGGCGGCATCTGACACGCTGTGGGGCAAATCTGCGAACGCTCCTGGAGAGCTCCGGACTCGGGTAAGTAACAAGTAATTCACTTCCACGTGCTTGCTTTGCATAATGAATGCCTTACCCGCCGCTATCTTCTTCATCGCCTCAATTTCCTGGAGGGCTTTTTGGGTTTCGGCCTTGGCAGACTTGGCGCTTTCAAGGGCCGGCGCGAGCTCAGACTCTCGCGTCTTCGAGTCAAACTCCAAACTCTCGTGTTTTTTCACGAGAGCCTGGAGCTCTTGCTGCACCTCCTCCACCCGCGCTTCCTGTTTCCCTCGCTCGGTACGCTCCGTGGCCGCTTTGTTTTCGGCCTCGGATTGCGCTTGCTTCAGGGTCGCCACCTCGTTTGTGGCCCCTGCCATAGCCACGATGATCCTGTCATTTTTCGCAACCACATCTTTTTAATATACTTACACAAGGTATTACTTACCTTCTTTCTCCTCGAGCTGCTTCTTGGTAAGGCTGAGCTCTTTCTCGGACTGCTTGAGGCTCTGCTTCAACGCATCGACCTCCGCAGTCAGTGCGGCAGAGGTCAGCAGCGCAGCCTGCATACCCATATTGACATACTTATGTTAGACTCTTGTGTTTATTATTAGATCCTCTATTCGGCTTTTCTTTGTGAACACCAAACAGAGCATCAGGGGCTATTTTCTATGCAGTAATATTTTCATATATTTTTTACATAACTCAAAGCCTGTTAGAAGGCTGGCACAGGCTTCAGTCAGCCCGCTTTTGGCGGACTGAACTTTCTGGATCACTGCACTCATAATAGTGCGGTGCTCCTCGTCGATAGAGGCGCCATTAAGCACCTCCAGCAAGTTATCCGGTGCCTCCGGTTGGACGGAGGTCACCGGCGTGGTAGGCTTGCCCTTCTTAGTGGGGGGCCGCCTGCCGGAGTCCGGAACCACTGAAGGTTCCGGTGCGGTGTTCGGCCCAGGGCCGGACATGGAGCCCTTGGGAGCCTTGCTCCCTTTTCGCCTGCAGTCCAGAAGGTCGCCTTGCGGCGCCTCCAGGACCACCTCCCCTTGGGTTGGAACCTTTTGGGACAACACCGCAGCGTTGTCCGTAGGGCGAGGGGTGGAAGTGGTCGGAAGTGAAAAGCTATTCACATCCGACGAATCCAAGGAACCACTCGACGATATGTCGACTTGAGCTCGGGGCGGTCTGCATGATTATATTCGGCGTTAGGAGAAGCTGTGCAATAAAGGAACACTACGAGTCACTCTGGTGTCCAAATACTTACGACTTCGCCAGGGGCTTGGCCCTGGGCGGCCACTCCTCTTCGCCATCGGCGGCGTTGGTGGAGTAGTCCGGAGGAAGGGTCCTTCCCTTCTTGGACCCTCCAGCCTCCCTCGTTGGGGCGATCTTCACTAGTAGAAAAATGGTCAAACGTGAAGCACATTAGTGCCGATTTGTATTTGAGCCGGCACTAATGTACACATTAGTGCCGGTTCCAACGGATAGCCGGGCCGCTTTCATTAGTACTGGTTCGTGGCGAACCTTTAGCACCGGTTCGTGCCACGAACCGGTACTAATGAGAGTGGTGGCAGGATGTTGCCAGAGTGGGGCCCCTCTAGCACCTTTAGTACCGGTTCATGCCACGAACCGGTACTAAAGGTCGTCCTATATAAACCCTTCGTCCACCAGCACTCTGTTCTTCCCCCTTTCCCCTCTCCGGCCCTCTCCTCTGTTCTTCCCTTCTTCCTCTCGAGTTCATCACAAAATTTGCCCAAAATTTGTCAAGATTTGAGGGCCCTCATCCATTCAAATGATCACAAAGGTTAGCAACTTTGTCCTTTCATCTCTCATTGCTAGATTAGCTCTTGCATTGGTTTATATAGTGATTAATTTGTGAGTTTAGTAATTTGGGAGGATATATATATATATATGTGTGTGTGTGCTAGTATTTCATTTATATGCAATTTGAGGTCAAAATAACACTTAGTTTGCATATGTAGGTGTGGTTTACTTAGTGCCTTCTAAATCTCCATCGTAGCCACCGTCGATCGCCCGCACCGTCCCGTCGCCGGCACCACCTTGTGGTGAGCCTCTTGTTCATGAAATTTTATATAAAAATTGATTTTTGTGTGATTTGGATATATAGTTACTCGTATAATTATCTTACCCGTACGTTGTTTGTTATACATATAGTGCCATGGTTTTGATATCCGTCCCCGTCGGCCCTAGTCCTTGTTATGATTCGGATGTGGTATGTATATTCTCTTTTAAAACTAGTTGCATTTTGTGTTTATGACAAATTATGCCCATCAAGTTGACATAGAAATTTTTTCTAGGAGGTATCTGAACCGGAAATTCCAACCGACCCTATTGCCGAGAGGTTAAATTTAGTTGAAAGAGAAAACGAGTACTTGAAAGAAAAAATGAAAAGAATTGAGGGGGAGAAGATGGAATTGGAGTTGCATGTTGCCGATGTCGTCGATGATCACAAGATCAAGATGGAGAAAATGCGCTTGAAGATTAGAAAGATTAGAAAATATGCCATCGATAGTGAGGCTTGGTATCATTATGCTGTTGGATCCATTGTTACCTTAGTTGCGATCTTGATCGTATTTGTTGTTGCATTTAAATGCTTTAGCTAGAGAGTTATTTGTTTGTTGCATTTAAGTGTTGTATGAACTTTATGTATGAACTTGTATTATTTTGGTCTATTCGGTGTTGTGTAATGAAGATGAGCCGGCAATGGATGTACGATGACCGATGCTCTCCCCAGTTCGTTGAGGGCGTGCGTACTTTTCTGCTTGCGGCTGAGGCAAACAAGTGGGCGGATGGTTTTATGCGTTGTCCATGTGCTCGCTGTAAGAATGGTCACAATTACTCTACGTCAAGAACCATTCACGTCCACCTGTTTAAGACCGGTTTCATGCCCCATTATAATGTTTGGACCAAGCACGGAGAAAGAGGGGTTATGATGGAAGACAATGAAGAAGAAGAGGACGACGACAGCTATCCTGGCCATGGGTTCCCTGAATACGATGATACAACAATGGGGGAAGAAGCTGAGCCGGTAATGCGGGAAGAAGCTGAGCCGGCAATGCGGGAAGAAGCTGAAGAAGAGGCATCAGATGAGCCCGTTGATGATCTAGGTCGGGCCATTGCCGATGCAAAGAGAAACTGCGCAAGTGATTTGGAGAAGAAGAAGTTGCAGCGCATGTTAGAGGATCACAAAAAATTGTTGTACCCGAATTGCGTAGGTGACAAGAAAAAGCTGGGCACCACACTGGAATTGCTGCAATGGAAGGCAGAGAATGGTGTATCTGACAAGGGATTTGAAAAGTTGCTGGTAATGATAAAGGATATGCTTCCAAAGGACAACGAATTGCCCGAGAGTACGTACGAAGCAAAGAAGGTTGTCTGCCCTCTAGGGTTAGAGGTGCAGAAGATACATGCATGCCCTAATGATTGCATCCTCTACCGCGGTGAGTACGAGGATTTGAACGCTTGCTCGGTATGTGGTGCATTGCGCTATAAGATCTGCCGCGATGACCCTGGTGATGTTGAGGGCCGGCACCCCAGGAAGAAGATTCCTGCCAAGGTGATGTGGTATGCTCCTATAATACCACGGTTGAAACGTTTGTTCCAAAACAAAGAGCATGCCAAGGCGATGCGATGGCACAGAGAAGACCGTAAGAAAGACGGAAAGTTGAGAGTACCCGCTGACGGGTCGCAGTGGAGAAAAATCGAAAGAAAGTACGGGAAGGAGTTTGCAGATGACGCAAGGACCGTATGGTTTGGTCTAAGCGCAGATGGCATTAATCCTTTTGGGGAGCAGAGCAGCAACCATAGCACCTGGCCTGTGACTCTATGTTTGTATAACCTTCCTCCTTGGTTGTGCATGAAGCGGAAGTTCATTATGATGCCAGTGCTCATCCAAGGCCCTAAGCAACCCGGCAACGACATTGATGTGTACCTAAGGCCATTAGTTGAAGAACTCTTACAACTGTGGAATGGAACAGGTGTACGTGCGTGGGATGAGCACATGGGGGAAGAATTTGACGTAAAGGCGTTGCTGTTCGTGACCATCAATGATTGGCCTGCTCTCAGTAACCTTTCAGGACAGACAAACAAGGGATACCGCGCATGCACGCACTGTTTGGACGGTACTGACAGTATATATTTGGCTAATAAGAATGTGTACCTGGGACATCGTCGATTTCTTCCGAGCAGGCATCCCGTAAGAAAGAAAGGCAAGCATTTCAAAGGTGAGGCGGATCGCCGGACGAAGCCTCGCCACCGTACTGGTGCTGATGTATATGATATGGTCAAGGATTTGAAGGTGGTCTTTGGAAAGGGTCCTGGTGGACAACCTGTTCCGAATGATGCTGACGGACGCGCACCCATGTGGAAGAAGAAATCTATATTTTGGGACCTGCCCTATTGGAAAGACCTCGAGGTCCGCTCCGCAATCGACGTGATGCATGTGACGAAGAATCTTTGTGTGACCCTGCTTGGCTTCTTGGGTGTGTATGGGAAGACAAAAGATACACCTGAGGCACGAGAGGACCAGCAACGTATGCACGGAAAAGACGGCATACATCAGGGTCATGCAAGCTACGCTCTTACCAAAGAAGAGAAGGAAATCTTCTTTGAATGCCTGCTCAGTATTAAGGTACCGTCTGGCTTCTCATCGAATATAAAGGGAATAATAAACATGGCAGAGAAAAAGTTCCAGAACCTAAAGTCTCATGACTGCCACGTGATTATGACGCAACGGCTTCCGGTTGCATTGAGGGGGCTTCTACCGGAAAACGTTCGATTAGCCATTGTGAAGCTATGTGCATTTCTCAATGCAATCTCTCAGAAGGTAATCGATCCAGAAATCATACCAAGGTTATAGAATGATTTGGTGCAATGTCTTGTCAGTTTCGAGTTGGTGTTCCCACCATCCTTCTTCAACATCATGACGCATGTCCTAGTCCACCTATGCGAAGAGATTAACGTTTTGGGTCCTGTATTTCTACACAATATGTTCCCCTTTGAGAGGTTCATGGGAGTCTTAAACAAATATGTTCATAACCGTGCTAGGCCAGAAGGAAGCATCTCCAAGGGCCGTCAAAATGAGGAGGTCATTGAGTTTTGTATTGACTTTATTCCTGACCTTAAGCCAATTGGTGTTCCTGAATCGCGGCATAAGGGCAGACTGGATGGAAAAGGCATGCTAGGAGGGGAACAAATAATATGTATGGACGGACATTCTCTCATTGAAGCACACTACACAGTTCTACAGAATTCCGCCTTGGTGGCTCCATATATGGATGAACACAAGAATTTGCTACGCTCCAAACACCCGGAGCGGTCTGATGACTGGATTACACGTGAACAAACCAGGAGTTTCGACAGCTGGTTGCAAGCACGTACCATGCATGACACCTCTATTGAAGATGACATGTACTTGCTGTCCCAGTTACCATCTTCGAATATAATGACTTTCAAAGGGTACGAGATAAATGGTAATACATTTTACACGATCGCCCAAGATAAGAAGAGCACCAACCAAAACAGTGGTGTCCGCTTTGATGCAGAAACCAAGACGGGAAAGGAAACATATTATGGTTATATACAGGACATATGGGAACTTGACTATCGACGTGGTTTGAAGGTCCCTTTGTTTCGGTGCAAATGGGTCAATATGACACGAGGCAGGGTAACGGAAGACCCGCAGTACGGAATGACAACAGTGGATCTCAACAATCTTGCGTATGCAGACGAACCATTCGTCCTAGCCAATGATGTGGCACAGGTTTTCTATGTGAAGGACATGTCTACAAGGGCAAGAAAAAGAAAAGATAAGGAAGCGAATGCATCGTACGATGAGTCAAAGTGGCACATAGTTCTTTCTGGGAAGAGAAACATCGTGGGAGTGGATGACAAGACAGACAAGTCAGAAGATTATGAAAAGTTTGATGAAATTGCTCCATTCACAATGAATATTGACCCGAGCATCCCGTTAAATGATGAAGATTTTCCATGGCTACGACGCAAAGGGACACACGCGAAGAAAAAGTTTCACACCCAAAGATCTGGGATGTGATCGGCTTAACTATCATCACTTTCTTCTGTGTTTCACACCCAGGAGGGAATCTCTGTAATAGTTAGGGTAGCTAGTTATGTGTTTTGGCATTTGAAACGCGAAGAAATTTTATGTGCTCAGAGATTCCCATGCCAACTTTCATGCATTTATTGATTTTTCAGCTAAATGACCCTAAAATTGAAAAGCATTTCAAATGAACTCAGAAAAGGATGAAAGTTGGCATGGTATCATAATTTCACCCACATAGCATGTGCAAAAAAGTAGAGAGGGTTACCGCAAAAACTGGATACACTTCGTGTACAAAATGGACAATCTGTTTCGAAGTATCAGGGTTTCGGACGAAAACTCATCCGTTACAAAGGCATTTCATTTTTAAATAACTTAAGCATTACCAAATTGAATATAATGATAAAACACACTAATATTAAACATAAGAAAAAAGAATCACTGGAAAATGTATTTTTAAAGTTAAGTTATTCACAAACTAGTGATTCACACAAATTTCAAATAATTCAAAATTTAAACTATTCAAATTTAAAAACTACCGGCACTAACTGAAAGTTTCTAAAAACTATCAAAAATATTCACAAAGAAACTCTAAATACAGCAAAAAAACAACTATAAATAAATAAAACAAAATAAATAAAGCAGAAAAGAAAAAACTAAATGAAAAAAGCCCACCTACCGGGCAACAGCGGCCTGCATACGACTAGAAACCCAACCTGTTGTTGGGCCAGGATGCAGGCCCGCAAGCCCAATAGGCCCCACGGGGCAGAGTAGCAGAGGTAGGCCCAGAAGGCCTGCTTTAGAGAGGAGCTCGAGACAGCAGTGGCGGCGGGGCTTATAAGCAGGTGTGAGCGCCCTTCGGCTAGCGAGGTGGGACTAAACTTCTGCGCCCCTCGCCTGGCAGCGCACCCCCTTTAGTACCGGGGCGTGGAACCAACCGGTACTAAAGGGGGGGCCTTTAGTACCGGTTGGAGCCAGGAACCGGTACTAAAGGGGGGTACTAAAGGCCTTTAGTACCGGTTGGTGGCTCCAACCGGTACTAAAGGTGTCCCCTATTTAAGAAACACTTCGAAAATTTTCAGTTTCTCATCTCCCACTTCTCTCTGCCGCCGCCCCGTCCCGCGCCGTCGCCGCCCCCGTCGCGCCGTCCCCGTCGACTCCGCGACGGCCCCGTCCTCGTCGCGTCGTCCCCATCGACTCCGCGGCACCCCTGTCACCGTCCCGGTCGCCGATCCCCTCGCTTCGCCGTCGCCGTCGCCTTTGGATTGACCTCGCCTCGCCGTCGCCGTCGCCTCGACCTTGCCCGCGCGCGCTGTGAGCCCCTCCCCCGGCCCCTCTCCTCCCTCCAATCGATCGTAGCGCACACCGGCGCCGGCGCCGTAGCGCACACACACGCGCGCACGCGCACACACACACACACTACACACACACTAGACGCGCACACACACACAATTTTTCTGTTTTTAGCTTTTAGTTTTTTCTGTTTTTCTGTTTTTCATACAAAGTTTTAGATGAATTAATTAATTAGATTAGATTAATGTCAAATAGTATGTAGAAATGTTAGTTATAATATATATAATGTCAAATGTTATAGAAATGTTAGTTATATAGAAATGTTAGAAATTTTGGAAATGTTAGTTTTAGCTAGCTAGATGAATTAGATTAATTTCAAATTGTTAGACGATGATCGATGTTTTTTTAGTTTCTTATATTTTTAGTTATAAAATTTAGAATTTGCATATATGAAATCATCACAATCCATCATTTAAAAAATGTTACTTTACTTTTGCGGCATATAGTATTTTGTTGTCGACGATGCCCGGCCCGCATCCTCGCCGTCGACACGTCCACGACGACGTCCTGCTTCAGAGGACCCATGTCCGGGACTGGGCTCCGCCGGGCTGGCACTGGGAGGTGCTACCTTCAGGGGCGCGATGCTTGATGAGGAACCCGGCCCCGGGTCCCATCGTCGACCCTCATCTCCTTTGGTGGCATTCGCGTGGGCCACTTTCGGTGCGGAGGGAGCCGGCCCCGCCGGAGGTGGTACGTCGCCGTGTCAGGGAGGAGGACGAGCACGTCCATCGCTACATGGCTGCTATGGACGTCAGGTTCTCCAATACCTGGCAGGTTCTTTGGGGAGATCACCCGAGCTATGATCCAGTGATGGTTCCTTCTCTTTGGGTGTCCACCGCCCGCACCTCAGGAACCGCGAGTGGCCTAGATTACTCTGTAGTATTCGATCTTTATTAGCTTGCTAGCTAGCTAGCTAGTGATGTATTCAATATTATATCTATTATTCGAGACGATGTATTCAAGATTATATCTATTATTCGAGATTATACTAAATTGTTTTATATTTCTTTTGGCATAGTTAAATAAAAGCTATGGCGGACAATACCGACAGAGAGAGAGAACAGACCATGTTCGATATCATACGCGGGCCAGATGATGATCAGAATGAAGAAGATTTTGACGGCTCCGAATTTCTAAACAACACCGGAGAGGGTGATATGATATTCGATCGCGACGACCGAGAAGATGAAGTCATGAACTACGACGAAGAACATGTTGATCCTGAAACAACAAACACTGGCGAGGTATATATATTTATATAAGCAGGAATCTGGTGATCATCGCATGTTTTAAATGAGTTGAAGATATATTAACGAATCGATCTTTCTTCTTTCAGCCATCCGGATCGAGCAAATCTTCAGGCAAAAGGACGAAACGAGGCCCGAACAAAAAGTTGAAGGAGGGCGTAAAGTACAATATCGAGGCATTCAAACCTAATGGCGAACCATTAGCGCCTAAGAAGATTGCGGACAAGTTCGTTCGTCAGTGCGGAGTTCTTGTGAAGGACCAACTCCCGATCTCCCTTCAAGAATGGAGAAAGCCAGCAAATCCACGTCCAGATGTTACTTTTGTCGACGAGAATCAAAAAAATCTGCTTTGGGATACTCTCATGGAACATTTCACCCTACCAGATAATTTCACAGAAGCAGATGTGCGGAAAGTCAAGGATGCTGCTTTTAGGAAGATGGCGGTTGCATTCAAGAACCACAAGAGAATGACGTGGGAGAAGTACGTCAAGGGAGGAAGGAAGACTCCAGTATTCGAGGGGATACTAGAGAATCAAAGTGCTCATTGGGACGATTTCGTGAAATTCAAGGATTCAGAATTAGCTAGGGAATGGTCGAGAATAAACAAGAAGAATGCCGAAAAAAAAGGATAAGTTCCATAAGCTGGGGCCAGGTGGCTACGCGGTGGCAATGCCTAAGTGGGATAAGTCTGAGAAAGAGATGGAGGATGCAGGTGTCACTCCGGTTACTAAGAGCTGGCCCCCCAGGTGCAGGACTTGGTTCTATGCGCATGGGGGGGAGTTGGACCCGAAGACAGGCAATGTTTCGATGAAGGCATGTCTGAACGGAGCCGGCGATGCGCTACTTGTTGCAATAGAAGAGGCTCGATCGGGGGTGTTCCAGCCCAACAGAGAGAACGACGAGCTTACGCGTGCCTTGGGAAATCCTGAACACCTGGGAAGAACACGAGGCAAGGGTGCTCTTCCGTGGTATGAGGGGTTTTCGGACTGGAACGCCGACTACAGAACCCGTGCGAGAAAGAAGATTGCGGAGGAGAAGAAGAGGAAGATGGAGGAGGAGCAGAGGAAGCGGGACTATGAACGCCTTCAAGGCCTAGAAGCAAGTCAAGCGGAATTGGCAGCTAAATTCCAGCGGCAGCAGGAGCAGATCGACTCACTTAGCCAGCAAAGGGGGTCTCAGCATCTGCAGCAGCTAGCGGATGATCCAGCATTGGATACCACCACCCCATCCATGCCGAGAAGCAGCGTGGGTTCCACCCCGGGCGACGCAGTAGTGCTGGATAGATACCCCGTGGATGACATCACGGAGAACACTAACTGCGAGCCACACTTCAAAATGAAGAACATATCCATGAAGGTGGCGGACGCCGTTGCTTTTTCAAATTCCCCCGAGGCAACCTTCCATTGCAACCCGATTCCAGCGGGCTATGCTCGTGTCTTGGTTGATGAGGTGGTGGACCCTTATTCGGAGCTACAGCTTGACATTCCTGGAGGTGACGACGAGCACACATTGGGAGAGGCCATACATCGTGTCATCCTATGGAGAAAGGATTGCATCATCTTTCGAAGGCCACCGACACCGCGTCACCCGACTCCTCGTCGAAGTCCGCCACCGAGTCAGCAGACTCCCGCTCCTCCAAGTCCACCAACGCGTGAGGCCACTCCTCCTCCTCCAAGTCCGGCAAGGTGTCAGGCCACTCCTCCTCCAAGTCCGACACAGCGTCAGACGTCCACTCCTCCTCCAAGTCCGGCACAACCTCAGGCCACTGCAAGTCCGGCACAGCTTCAGGCCACTCCTCCTCGTCCAACTCAGCCCCGTCAGCCGTCTCCGCCGCCTCATCAGTCGCAGAAGAGACACCCCGCAGCTATGGTGCGTAGCGGTACGAGTCGAGGTCATAGTACAGGAAGTACAGGCGGAGGCAAGCAATATAAATATGGTCCAAACCTCACTACTCCTCTTCCTGTGAGGGCTTGCGACAGGACCGAGGAGCAAACCAATGCCATAGTGCAGGCAGAAGTCGACGCCCATTTTGGACCGAAACCGCCACCGCCGCCAAGGGGGAAAGTGCCTGTGGAAGTAGTTGACCACTTCATTCGTATGGCTCAACCACCAGCTCCTAAGCCTGTTGACTCAGACTATGAGCGCCACATCAGGAAGTTACATCGACGACGTCTACAGAAGGAGGCGAGCTCGAGCTCGAGCAAACAACAAGCAGCTGTCAAAAAATGCGGGAAAATCGTTGCCCAGCTGGGAAAACAGGCGGTGCAATCGATCCTCCCGCTTGTTGTGCCGCCAACAACACGTGACAGTACGCGCGCCCAATATTATTGTGGCCAAACAGTTTACGTTCCCGAGGTGGGCGATGTGGTAATAACTCAGGAGCATATAATGCAGGCTGAAGAACTCAAGATTACTGTTGGACAACTCCTCGAGATCGAGGACATGCCTGGGATTACAGAGGAGGAAATAAAACGGAAATATGTCCGGGGCCAACCTTTGGTCGAGCCAGAAGATGTCAACAAGCTCCCAACGAGAATGTATGAATTGCATCAATGGTACATGGACATTACCAAGAGATCCAATCGAGAGTCCCTCATGGTGAATGTCAAGAAGGATGATTACTACCATGAGAAAGCTGTGGCCGTTGAGTATCTTGAACTGTTTCAGTTATACAATCAAGACGCACTCGACAAATCTATCGTCAGTTGCTATTGTCTGTAAGTGATTTCTTTCTGTAATTTAAGTCTCAAGCTAGCTGTAGTGATCCTTTTGATCAATCATTACCTGTAATTATCCTCACTATATTCTTTTCTGTGGTATTATGCAGGATGAAGATGTATGAAATGAGAAAAGGTGGACGCTATGGCATTGGGTTCATTGACCCAAACACCGTTAATGAATACACATGGAAAATGAACAAGCATCAAGAAAAAGAGGTAGAGGACAGCATGCTAGAGTTCTTGAAGCGCCTCAAATACAATGAAGATATACTACTTCCTTACAACTTCCAGTGAGTCACACTTTCTTGTACTACAAATTCTCTGTTTTTGCCTACTGGCTAGCTACATGTTTTTGCTTACACATGCCCGCTTAATTAAGACATGCAAACGTGTGTGCATGTAGATTTCACTGGATCTTGTGTATCATTAAAATTGATGCCGGAATAGTTGAAATACTAGACTCGCTACTCAAAGCAAATAGTGACTATAACATCTTGTTTGGGATAGTCAACAGGTAATTTCAATCATTATTAACTATATATCTCGGCCTATTTAGTTCGTCATTAATTTCATGATATGAACTATTTAATAACCCCTTTATTCATTTTCTTTGTCGGCGGGCAGGGCTTGGGCAAGGTTCATCAGCGTCACGGAAGGCGAATGGAAACCAAAGCTGAAATGGTTTCGATCCAAGGTAAGTAATTAAGTAGTACTAGCTAGCTAGCTAGCTGCCATCTCTTTAATTATCATGCTTGATTAATTATTATCTGATCAAATTAAATTCCATTCTCGTAATAAAGGCTCTGAAGTAGGCGCAGGGGACTGATCTGTGTGCATTCTGCGTTTGCGAGAACATTCGCATGATGGCGTCCGAAAGGAGCAGATCTCAAAGACAGGAATGGGTACGCTTGTCAGAACACTATTCACAATTTTTACACCATTATCGATATCTAGTCACACAACTAATACACATGCATATTGATCTCCTTCTTAACAGTTCAAAGAGGTGCGGGACAAGCTCCTACCAACGGAGCGCGTAGAAGCACTTCAAGAGGAAATAGCGGGATTTTTGCACGACCAGGTCATAAATCCGAAGGGAGAATACTATTACCCGCTACCGCCCCCATGAACCACTTCCAATTGTCATCGTGCTCCGAAGGCACCAATTAGGCTAATGCCACTGGCTCCGAAGGCAACATGCATATGTAGGAGAAATTGTATATAGCTATACATGTGTGTATGTGTAAATTAATATGGTGGTTTGTGAGACATTGATGATATATATATATGATTGGTTCTACTAGAAATTCTATATATATATATGCATAACGTGTACAATGTGTAGTACCGTAAAATACCAGCAAACGAAAAAGAATTAAAATGGAAAACACAAAATTAAATGAAAAAGAAATCATAAAACCAAAAACCCCACAACCATTTCGTACCGGTTGGTGTTACCAACCAGTACTAAAGGGCTCCCGGCCCCCGGAGCTGGCTCGTGCCACGTGGATCCCCTTTAGCACCGGTTCGTGCTGAACCGGTACTAAAGGGGCGGGGCCTTTAGTGCCGAAACTTTAGTGTCGGTTCCATAACCGGCACTAAAGGCCCTTACGAACCGGTGCTAATGGTCCATTTTCTACTAGTGCTTCCTTTTCTTTTCTTCCCCTGTTAGAGGGGAAGAAGCCTCCTTTTCCTCCTCCTCATCTTCGTGGGAGGAATGCGCCTCGGAGTCATCGGATGACGAGTCTGACACCACCGGGTGCCGGGAACTCTTTCGGGTTCTCGTGGCCTTCTTCTCCGGCACCACGTAAGGTGCCGGAACCAGCAGCTCCACCAAGCGGGCGTCTACTGGGCCTTCGGGAAAAGGAGCCGGACAGTCGATCTGTTCGGCCGTCTCCTACCAGTCCTGTCAAAGGTACGGGAGCTTTGATCCCGCATAGAGTCAAACTATGAAAAACGAGTATCCTGTTAGAGGTAAAAACAGCTTACCGCGTTGGCTTGGCGCTTCGCGCAGAATCCGTGATTCTCGGTAGTGGGAGGGGGAACCTCGGCGCCCTTGAATAGCATCTTCCAGGCATCCTCGTGTGTTGTGTCGAAGAGCCTGTTCAGAGTTTGGTGTTGGGCCGGGTCGAACTCCCACAAGTTGAAAGCCCGTCGTTGACACAGGAGGATCCGGCGGATGAGTATGACCTGGACTACGTTGACGAGTCTGAGCTTCTTGCTCACCATGTTTTGGATACATGTTTGGAGTCCGGTCAGCTCTCCCGAACTACCCCAGGACAGGCCCTTCTCTTGCCAGGAGATGAGCCACGTGGGGATGCCAGATCGGAACTCGGGGGCCGCTGCCCATTCGGGGTCACGCGGCTCAGTGATATAGAACCACCCCGATTGCCACCCCTTTATGGTCTCCACGAAGGAGCTCTCGAGCCATGTGACATTGGGCATCTTGCCCACCATGGCGCCTCCGCACTCCGCCTAGCGGCCGCTCACTACCTTCGGCTTGACATTAAAGGTCTTCAGCCATAAGCTGAAGTGGGGCTTGATGCGGAGGAAGGCCTCGCACACGACGATAAACGCCAAGATGTTGAGGATGAAGTTTGGGGCCAGATCATGGAAATCCAGGCCGTAGTAGAACATGAGCCCCCGGACGAATGGGTGGAGAGGGAATCCCAGTCCGCGGAGGAAATGGGTAACGAACACTACCCTCTCGTGGGGCCTGGGGTGGGGATGAGCTGCCCCTCATCTGGGAGCCGGTGCGCGATGTCGTCGGGCAGGTATCCGGCTCTCCTCAGCTTCTTGATGTGTCCCTTCATGACGGAGGAGACCATCCACCTGCCTCCCTCTCCGGACATGGTTGGAGAGGGTTGAGGTGGGAAATGCGGACTTGGGCGCTGGAGCTCGAGTGTGCGAAAATGGATGAGCAACGGAGGAAGAAGGCGTGGATGAAAAGGTGAATCCTTGTCCCTTTATATGGGCGGACAAAACTATGCGTCCCCACCAGCCTGGTAAAACTCGCTTATCCCCCAAGCGTCGTAATCAATGGCACGGTTGGGTTACCCACGCCCGTATTGATGAGAATCCCGTGATAAGGAGACACGATCTCTGCTTCAACAAGACGTGTCAAGGAAACCGCCTCGCAAAACGCGCTGAGGTGGGACAGTAAAAAACGATTCGAATGAAGGCTTGGCGATGGTGTGATGTCACGCTACAGAATACATCAGCAGATTAGATTTGTGAAAACGTTACTCTCTCTCTACGATGGTATGTGGAACTTGTTTTGTAGAGCCGGACACGATCCTCGTGTTCAAAATATTCTATGAAGTATTCGGAGGAGGAACCCGCCTTGCAATGCCGAAGACAATGTGCGCGCCGGACTCGTCGTCATTGAAGCCTGGTTCAGGGGCTACTAAGGGAGTCCTGGATTAGGGGGTGTCCGGACAGCCGGACTATAACCTTTGTCCGGACTGTTGGACTATGAAGGTACAAGATTGAATACTTCGTCCTGTGTCCGGATGGGACTTTCCTTGGCGTGGAAGGCAAGCTTGGAAATACGGATATGTAGATCTCCTCTCATTGTAACCGACTCTGTGTAACCCTAACCCCCTCCGGTGTCTATATAAACCGGAGGGTTTAGTCCGTAGGACAACAACAATCGTACCATAGGCTAGCTTCTAGGGTTTAGCCTCTCCGATCTCGTGGTAGATCAACTCTTGTAATACCCATATCATCAAGAATAAATCAAGCAGGACGTAGGGTTTTACCTCCATCAAGAGGGCCCGAACCTGGGTAAAACATCGTGTCCCCTGCCTCCTGTTACCATCCGCCTTAGACGCACAGTTCGGGACCCCCTACCTGAGATCCGCCGGTTTTGACACCGACAGTGGTGGTGTTGCGTGTCGGCTGGATTTCACCTTTTTTCTAGCTGGCGGCACAGGTTTGGGGCCCCGGCCCGGCGTGGCTGCGGTCCCGGCTATGGACGGCGGCGGCGAGGGGGCTTCACCGTGTCGGCTCCACAGCAGCTCGGCGGGTCGACTGGGGCAGCGGCTGGCTTTCCGGCGCCGGCTTGTTTGTAGGCGGCCCGTTTTGACCTTCATCCCTCTCCTCATCGGCTGGTTGCTACCTTCGTTGAAGGTTCGGCCCTCCCCCGACTTCGGTCCATCGCTCGTCTCGTGCTCGGCAGCAGGACCGACCTCGTCTCGCGCCCGGCAGCAGGACCGACCTCGTCTCGCGCCCGGCAGCAAGACCGAGCTCGTCTCACGCCCGGCAGCAGGATCATGCTCGTCTCGCGCTCGGCAGTAGGACAGGTCGATGGAGGCCAATTTTGGCCGGCCTCTCGGTTTCGGCGTTGGGGGCAGCCCAGGGGTGCGAAAGGCGGTTCCTTTCCGCTCGTATCTTTGGTTGGGGTAGCGGTGGGTCTGGTGGTGTCCTGGTGGTGGCTCCGTGGTGCTCTTGGGTAGAGCTCGTGGTTAGGTGCTGCGCGGTGGCCATGGCCGTGTGGGCGGCGTGGTCAATGGGATGTGGTGTCCGGTGGTGGTGAGTGTTAGCCGGGGTGAAAACATGTTCTATCTTCGGACGGACTGGTGGCGGCGAAGCTCGCTCCCTTCTTGAAGGTGTCGTCGCGGCTCTCATTGCCCGTCGTGTTGCTTCAGGGGAAACTCTGATCCTCGGGTCGGGCGGTGACGGTGCTCTGGTGTCGCAACCTTCCTGAAGGCGCCGCTTTGGAGCACACGGTTCGTCATATGCGGCTTCTTCTCTTCGCGTTGGCGTGTCCACGGTTGAGGACTCCGGTTGCTCTTGTAGTACTAGGGGTAGTGTTGTTACGCTCAGCGCCTGTTTATCCAACCTTGAATGTGTGCGTGTCTTGTGATGGTGTGCGTTTGTATCTGAGCTGTGGTCAGTCATTTCTTTATATATAAAGCGGGGCGAAAGCCTTTTTCCGTAAGTCTTGACTCCACCTGCTTTTGCTTTCTTGCATCTTTGTTGTACTGTTGCAGACTGAATTTGTGCAAACATTCCTTTTTCCCCCCTTACGTTTGGTAGCATCGAATACCTGAACCTGCTATATAATGAGTACAGAAAATCCATACATAATTAATTCAATAATGAACTGCTAAGGCGCCTAAACATGATCCCCCCAACGCGCTCCCCTTCCCCCTTCAAAGAAAAGAGCCAATTAGTAGGCAATAACGGACAAAACAATATTTTCTTTTAGAAATATATAGGGGTTTTACCCGCTCCCCTAAGCTCCATTGGTAATGCAACCGAAAGCATCTCAGCACATGTTGGACATCACACATACGGCCAAAAGGCAGCAGCAACAGCGACAAAACAAATACTCACCATTACAAGTTTGGTGAAGTGCGGTTGCAACTTGCATATGTAAACTTTGAATCACATGTTATGTTATTATTATTGTTACCAAACGTCACCAAACCAAATAGACGCTTGGGGTAATATATGCCAACGTGACTCATCCTTTGCTTTGAGTAGGAGAACCCTGCTTTGACTGGGACTGCTGGACATCTGGGGATGCTGTGTTTTTGGCATATTACTACCTCACATGTCTCCACAGAGCTCAACTATTTCAAAATGTTTTGTCCAGCATATATACTAAGAAGTAAGTAATCAGACATGTTATCGTTATAGTTCAGAGATCTAGTTCTAACCCCTCCCGAAGTACCCATATCCTGAGACAAATGTCTCCTAATCCCCTTCTCCTTTCTCCTCCTCCACAGGACTACACAACTTCTAAAACTCGCCATCACTACACTACGACTGTATTGTAGCCGGGCTTCTTCTCCAGGTAATTACTATTTCTTTTTTCTAGGAAAATATCCTCGCAGGATAGCCAAGTAGTGTGCTCCTCCAGCGATTTACAGTTAAGGCATGGATTTGGCGCTGACGACCCTCAAGATTACTGCTTGAAGCAACTGTGCAATTTCCCCCTGCTTGTCTGGATCTTGTCCATCCTCCTACATCTATTGCTACTTTTGGGTTGAGACACCTTGAACCCTGGTGATTGTAATAATAGGACATGCGCAGAAACTATGTTATGCTGCTGTCTCGAGGACCCTGCTTGGTTACCTGAGACTTCTATGTTTGGCCACTGCCCTTTAGTTTCTGAGTTTCTTTTGAATTGTTGTAACTTAAAACTGCCGGTTTCTTTAATGGAAATTGAAACTGGTTTTATCTTTCATTCAAATAAATTCCATAGAATTTCTGAGAGTGGTTTTATGAAATGTTTCATGCTAAAGTGTAGTGCTGTGAAATGTTTTCTTAAAGGTGTTGTATTTATTGTATTTTTTGTAAGTGTATTGTCATATGATATTTACTTGCCTTTCATCTACATTTAGTAATCTTGGAGCCATGTTTAATAGCTTCATAAATAATGCAGTTGCATTTCGTCTTGGTTCAACAGTATTTTGTTTGTAACTGCAAATGGATAGCCAAGCTATTACCCCAAGTGAACTGGAGCGTATGCTATATGATAAAACCGCAGAACCAAAGGCCCTACCATTATCACTTCTGGAGCACATCACTAGCGGTTTCGCTGATGACAAGGAAATTGGGTATGGTGGCTTCGCAAGGGTTTATAAGGTATGAAGATGGTAACTCTCAGTTGCGCATGTCTTGATCACAATTTATTTGAGAGTTGACGCTACCAACACATGTTGCTGTTATAGGGAATGCTTGGCAATGGCACAATTTCTGTGAAGAAGCTTATCGAAATGGTTGATATTGATGAGAAGAAATTCAGCGAAGAGGTTCGTTGTCTGATGAAGGCAAAGCACAAAAATATAGTGCGGTTCCTGGGATATTGCTGTGATACACAAGGCAAAATGCTAGACTACCAAGGACAACTTGTCTTGGCAGAAGTACGACAAAGGTTACTCTGCTTTGAATATCTACCTAAAGGGAGTCTTGATAAGCAAATCACCGGTAGGATCATATGGAACTATTTGGTTGAAGCATCAATATATTTGGCCTTTAATGGTTAAGGACTTCATCAAGTATCTCAAACACTAAACCAGCTTTCTTCGCTGCCATTTTGTAGATGCATCTTGTGGACTTGAATGGAGAAAGCGCTATCAAATTATCAACGGAATTTGTGACGGTTTATATTATCTTCACCAAAAACACATCGTTCACCTGGATCTTAAACCTGCAAACATATTGCTAGATGATAATATGATGCCTAAAATTGCTGATTTTGGTCTCTCGAGGTGCTTTGATGAAAAACAAAGCCAGACTATTGCTTCAAAACTGATTGGAACTATGTAAGGTTGCTATGAAAATTGAAATCGCTTTTGTTATGTATGAATTAATGGATATTGGTCCCTTTTCCCATTAATCAGTTAGATTATATAAATATTCATGCAGGGGATATGTGGCACCAGAATTCTATATGCGCAGGCACATCACATTCAAGTTAGACATATATAGTCTTGGCATGATAATCATAGAGATACTAACAGGAGAGAAGGGATATGCTGATATTGACAATGTAAGACGTGTCCGTACCAACATGAAGGCTTGATTTCAAGATTACTGAGTTACATTACTTTGTGTAATACCATTCTTCCATTTCTTACCTGAGAGACGCCATTCTTCTATTTAGGCATAGCTTAATATCATTCTTTGATCACAAAGTAATGCAACTTGTAGGTTAGGTGAAAAAAAATCAAACATCTTTTCTGCAGATATCAAGATAATCTTAAAATTTCTAGATACGTAGGAATAGTGACGCCAGTTGCCACAATGCAGCTACATGTTACAATCTATTACAATCTGGCTGACAAATATTTGAGTTGTAACATTTTGCCATAGTACGGCGTGCTAAATTGTCCTTAGATGTCCACTATTATAAGATGTTCTAACATTTTTCTGATTCGGATGTATATAGACGCATTTAAGTGTGTTTATTCACTCATTTCAGTCCATATGTAGTCCAAATGGAAATGTCCAAAACATCTTATATTTGTGAACGGAGGGTGTACAAATTAAGTGATATATAGTTACATAGTGGGACGCTACACGTACCATTTCCAATATGAATGCTCCTCCTTTGCCGGTTTGAGTTGTTCGTTTTAGCTAAGCTCACTGTGTTTGGTTGTAGCTTGCTATGCGACTATTAATCTTTGTAATGGCCTGTTGCTTCGGGGGTGGCATAAGCGTTTTGCAATTATTTTAGGACTCCTTTTTTTTAACGCTTTCTTTGAATTTTGGCACTCTGCTTTACATGAAGATACACAGATCCTCCATTTGTTCCTTAAAAGATATGTTGGTCCTTTTCATAAGACGTGATGGCAATTTCGCAGGTACTTGAGAAGTGGAAAAGTAGGTTGGATCAATCACAGGCAGACACACAACTGGTACAAGTACAAGTTTGCGCTGAGATAGCAATAGAGTGCACCGACTTTAACCCAGCAAAAAGACCAGATACACAGCATATAATGGATAGACTTGGTGCAACAAAAAGTGCAGATGAGTCTGCTACTGAAACTGGGGCAAAAATCCAGGTAATTAAGCTTAGACAAAATTCTAGTTAGTTAGCTACCATGTGCCGAGTGTGTTCGTAGGTAGGTGTTTTGGTTGTTATGGTGAAGTTCTTTTTTAAAAATAAAATAAAATTGGGTTGTTGTGTTGCCGATTTGTACTGTAGGATGTTGTATTCTTTGAAGGGTTTAATTTGTCCTACCGTCGCTTTCTCAAATTTTGGAGGATCAAACTTCTTATGTTTGGGGATATTGCATTTTTTCCAAAGTGTATTTTCACAACAACCTTTTATCAGCTGCAGGTTTGCACTTTCTTGAAGGAGTCTAATTAAAAATCATCTATTAACTTTGATTTTGTTATAAATAATCTCAAACTTATTTAGGTTTCCAAGAGATGATGACAGTGATACCTGTTCGATCAATTCCATGTACTTACAAATACTATTTTCTTGCAGTTGACAGCCGTGCCTTCTTGTCCCACAACTGATCCCAAGAATATGATGGTTGATGGCTTGATGCATTGAAGAAATCGACAAAAGAACTGTACAAGATGGCATATCAAAACCCATGTTTCAGCTCCACGCCAGACAATGTCTCTAATATGCAGCAAGTTACTGACAGAAGAGAAACAGCATCAGATGTGGAAGAAGCACTAATCGTCGGGAGAACTGAAGAAAAACAGAAAATAGTGGCTACTTTATCTGGGAGTATAACACCAGAGTTTACTGTCCTTCCAATATATGGCTTTGGAGGTATTGGCAAGACAACCTTGGCTCAGTTAGTTTTCAACGATTCCCAGTTCGTAGACTACTGTAAGGTGTGGGTCTATGTGTCCCAAAATCTTGACCTCAATAAAATTGGCAACTCTATAATATTACAACTATCAGCAGAGAGCCATGTAGCTGAAAGGCAGATGATACATAATAAACTCAGAGTGCTACTTGTTGATAAAAATGTTCTTATTGTCTTAGATGATGTGTGGGAGAAGAATCCAGATACACTAAAATCTTTGAAGGCTATGCTAAGGCTTGGTGTGGCCAGCACAGTGACAGTTATTGTAACCACAAGAGATGAAGCCATTGCAAGGGAAATTTGTCATACAATTGAGCCATACAAGCTAGAGACTTTAACAGACAATAATTGCTGGAAAATAATAAAACAGAAGACTGCCTTTAAAGATCGAGTCGACAAGAAACAATTGAAGCATACAGGAAGGGAGATTGCCACCAAGTGCGGAGGTGTCGCCTTAGCAGCTCAATCGCTTGGATACGCTCTGAATGGCAAGACGTCTGATGAATGGGAGTCGGTGAGAGACAATTATATATGGAACGTATCTACTTCGGAGGACCCATCATCCATAAATAATGAAGTACTTGCATCCTTGCGGTTAAGCTATAGCCATATGTCTGAATACTTAAAGTTGTGCTTTTCCTATTGTGCAATATTTCCAAAAGGTCACAATATAGTGAAGTACGATCTATTTCACCAATGGATAGCTCTTCGACTCATTGAGCCATCTAGGATATTTGATTCTATGCAGCTCTGCGAGAAATATATTACACAACTCTTGGGAATGTCCTTTCTCGAATATTCAAAGCCACCTTCGGTGAGTTACTACATAATTATACTATTATTTTCAATTTTATGTATTTGAGCTCACATTGGAGCAAAAGCATATCATCATGTGCATATAATAGTATGGTGCCCATGTTGTAAAAAAATGCAACTTAACAAAATCATAAATATTATATTGTACAAAGATGTGAGGTTGTGCTCAACAAAAAATCGTGACAAAATATAATCATTTGTGAAATGCACAAATGAGATAAATTTGAACAAATTGTTCCCCTATTTTGGCATCTGTTTCGTACAGATTAAAAATATATGCATAGTTTACAAAATACACCTGTGCTAGTGTTCATATATACTCTAATACTACACACCTCTGCGAGTCTTTTAAAAAATGCAACTGCGTGTAGTTTCTAATGAGTTTACATCCCATGTGAGCCAAATATCAGCACCTTGAAATTCCCATAGAAGTGATATTTGGCATGTGGTCAGGTAATATCAATTATGTACTGTTTCGCTACACATGTATAGGTTACCATACTTGTTAAAGTGTAAAACTAGTCATTGTTCTCTATATTTGTACATCAAGGTCAATGAGTCACTGTACATCTTTGGAGATGGAAGAAAAAATTCATGAGAAGAGGCATTGCATGGGTGTGGCAAATTTGTCACTTCGTTGATGGTGCTCCTGCTCTATTGCCAAGTAGTATCCAACATGGAAATGGAACTAGCTTGCTGTTATGGTACTTCCTCCCATGGAAGCACGGCCAACTTTTTTTGATTGATCCTCCCATATATTTGTTTCTTTAGTCCACTGTACTAACTAATTTCTTCTTAACCTGTACAGGTTTCATATGAAATACTAATCCCAAATGGGCATGAAACATATCGTACAGAAATTTCTATTAAATATTCTATGATTACACTTCTGTACAGTGCTATGAAAGTACTTCTATTGATAAATATATACTACTATAAAATGAAGTAAATTCAAAATTCTGACACCATTAGGTATTTTTGTTGCAGAGTGATAGACATCGGGTCAAAGATGTTGCATTGTTCACAATGCATGACCTAGTGCACAATCTCGCAAGAAGCATCTTGGCCGATCAAGTCAATGATAAGGGCGGTGCTGGGGGAAACAGATGCCGCTATGCATTGCTCACGGACTGTACGAAGCCGTTGCAGTTGTCCATGACTTCTCCTGCAAATATAAAGGCGTTGCATTTTCTTGATTGTGGCAAATTAGCACTTCATGAGGATGCATTTTCACTAGCTACATGCCTCCATGTCTTAGATTTAAGTCAATGCCTTATTTGTAGGTTACCTGATTCCATTGGTCAACTGAAGCAATTAAGATATCTTCATGCTCCAAAGATCCAAGGCCATGTGATTCCCAGTTGTATAACCGAGCTCTCAGAATTAAATTACCTCAACCTTAGTGGCTCCCGTAATATCTCGGCATTGCCGGAGTCAATTGGTGACATGAAAGGTCTGATGCATCTCGACCTATCAGTATGCACTGGAATACGTAAGCTCCCAATATCATTCACAGATCTCAAGCAGCTAGTGTATCTGGATTTATCATACTGCAATATATCTATATCAGAAGCTTTTGGTGGCTTTACCAAACTTCAATATTTGAATTTATCAGCTGGGCTTATGGGTAAAGTGACTAATACGGAAATGTGGCCCGAGGTTTTCAGCAATCTAATCAAACTCAGGTACTTATATCTATCGCACTGCATAGATCGCATCGCTCCATCAGAATATAAAATGGGCAGATTGCTTGACTCTATCAGCACCCTTTCGAATCTAGAGCATCTCGACTTTTCTTACAGTTCCATGCTTTCCAGTATACCAGAAAGTATTGCCAATCTTAGGAAGCTTCATACATTGGACCTCTTAGGCTGCCATGGCCTAAGTAAGCTTCCTGATAGTATGGTTAATATGGTTAGTTTGAAGGTTCTAATTGTGGAAAAGGAGGTTAGATTGGATGAATCTTTGCTCTTTCTGTCAAATATTGCCTCATTGCCTCACTTTGTGGTGCATGCTTCAAGTGATAATTGTAGCAGCAATATCATCCGGCTGAAGCCTACAAATCCTCATGAGCTGATAATAGGTAGACTTGAAAACGTGAAGTCTGCAGAAGAGGCACAGAGTATAAAACTAATAGAGAAACAAAGAATTAAAGATTTAACATTTCAATGGACTGTAGATGCTGCTAGGTTTGTGGATGACAATGATGTGTTGGAAAAACTAGTGCCACCAAGCAGCGTGCGTACATTGACCATAGCTGGTTACAGGAGTGTTAGCATTCCTGGTTGGCTTTTGCATCTCCCTAGTCTTTTGGGCTTACATTTGTTGGATTTACCCAAGTGCAAAAAGCTACCACCACTTGGGCAACTACCAAACCTACAACGGCTGAGTCTCAGCTATATGGATGTGGAGTTGAGGATAGAGCAATGTGCCAAGTTGAGAATAAAACCATGTCAGCCTAGAGCTATGTCTTTGGACATAGTAGATTGTGATAATGTGCTATCATCATGGGGACAGAGCTTGTCACACAACACTGCTTCCTCCTCTTCTCCAACAACTCATCTGAGTGTTGGTTACAGCAAGGTGCCCATGCATCAGTGGAGGTTGCTTGAACACCTCCCTGCCCTTCGTTGTTTAACCATCGACAGTTGCAGTGATTTGACCACCTCACCTGAGATTATCCAACACCTCCCCTCCCTGAAATCATTGCACCTCCGATCATTGTCTCTCGACCAGGCACAGGCAGAACTCCCGGGTTGGTTGGTTGCTCTGACATCACTACAGGAACTAAGTCTATCTGGGTGTGGAAGCTTGACATCTCTACCGGAGTGGTTAGGAGAACTTACCTCTCTCGAGAAACTTGAGATCGAGTACTGCGAGTGCATCAGGTCTTTGCCCAACAGCATACAACAACTGACTAAGCTTGAATATCTATCCATTGATGGCTGCCGTACATTAGTGAAGTGGTGCGAAAAGAACAAGACGAAGCTTGCTCACATCAAACAAATGGTATGTGCCTGCTAAGCTATCTGTTGCATTGCTTTTATTCTCGCACCGCCTGGTCTTTCTTTATCAGCAAATACACACACACACACACGAGTAGTTGTCTATTTTTTTTGTCTACTTGACGCCTCATGCGTCTATATTACTGTATAGAATACCCGACACTTGAACTAATAATTCATCTATGCATACTCTGTTCTGATTATTCCGTCTGTTGTTCAGTTCATCCCAACATCAGACGGCTCTTTAATTTGGGTGAAAACATCGGATGACTCAGAGGAAGAAGACACGGGAATCCCAGATCTGCACAGTGATATGATGAACGTTCCTGGTTTCTTCAGACTCAGATGAAGGAGACACGAAGATTCCGGCGGATGTGCACAGTGCTATGATGAGCGTTCCTGGCTTCTTCACAGAATCAGATGAAGAAGACACAAAATTGCTGGATCTGCAGAGTGCTATGAGAAGCGTTCCTGACTGCTTCACAGACGCAGAGGAAGAAGACACGGAAATTCCGGATCTGCATAGTGATATGATGAGCCTTCCTGGCTTCTGCACAGAGGAGGCTCTGCATTTATCTAATCCGTAGCGTCAGGTGGTTCATGTTGGTGCTACGATACTACTAAACTGTAAGCATTTTGACATGCATTTTTTTAAAAGGGGGGTTCCCCGGCCTCTGCATCAGAACGATGCATACGGCCATTTTATTGAACAAATAAATAGGTCCCAGCAAGGTCTTAAAAACTCCAAATAAAAATAAAAAGAAGCTCACACAAAGCTAAAAGGGCTAGAAGCCAAACTAGCCAAATAAAAGACGCCACAACCGGCTGGCAAAAGAGAGATAGGTAAACTAGTTGCCTATCCTATTTATTTTTTAGAAAAGGAGGATGGCCCCCGGCCTCTGCATCTGGGAGATGCATACGGCCACTTTATTGATTATTCTCGAGGACCTTACAAAGTATTACAACAATATGCCTGAATCCACCATCTTGGCAACTACCCAAAATGATGAAGGGGTGCTAGCTGGACCACTACCCAAACCACTCACCTAAGCCTAACATCAAAAGCCGGAAGCCGAAACATATTCGAAAGCCCCAACCGAGCCACATACCGGGTCTGGGGCACAATCCGGTCAGACGCACTCGTGTGTCGTCGCCGCCATCTTTCACAAGTCCGTCTTCAGATCATATTGAGGCTTCTACCTTATTTGGCCACTCTGCCATCGACGTCACCATGACACCAGACAGCAACCTCCTCCCGCGCGAGTCCATCTTCGTGCATCGGACGCCGAGCCTCCACAGCGCCATGCCGCCGATATCCGCCGCCATCGATGTGTGAGATGAAGCACCGCTCCACCATCCCCCTAGCCAGCACTTACTCCAAAACGATGCCCCCAGAAGGGAAAGCGATAAAACGCCATCATCGTCTGATCCGGAAGACCCAGATCTAGGGTTTCCCCCGGAGCATCCCGAGCTTGATGACGCAGACTGTAACGACGATACCTCGACAAGGGAACGACATCTAAGACGCCGTCTGCCATGATCGTAGTCGGCGCGATTTTCATCGGCAGTTGCTCTACTGGACGTGCACCGCCGACGTCGCTGGTCCCTTCAACCGGAGCAAACTCCAAAACAATGCCCTAAAGAGCGACTACGACGCAAAAGCGCCGCCATCGCTCGATCCCAAGGAGATCTAGGGTTTCCCCCGTAGTTGCCCGCGCTGTCAAGGGCCAGACAAGGGTAGAATCCCGCGGATCTGCCCAGCTGCCGACGAGTCGCACCCACCACCGTGCCAACGGCCGACCAGCGATCAATCTGGCCGCGCTGCCGCGAACCGATCCAGTCACGCCGCCGCCGTCCCTGGCGGCCGCACGCACCAGATCGCAAGGCCTCCTGCTACGGGGAATCGACGTCGCCGAGGCGCCGCCACCACCCGTCGTGGCGACCGGCCCGGCGGTGCCGGCCCACGCCAGCCCCACCCGAGCGAGAGGGCCCTTGTCCCCGCCGCCGCCATCGACGGCTAGGCTTCGCCTGGCCGCGCCCTTGGGCGGCGGCGAGGGAGGAGGAGGAGGAGTGGGGGAGGTTCGGCGGCGATGGGATCTGGGGCCTCCCGGTCGCCCATGCGGGGGGCGGCTCGGGAGGGAGACGTCAGTTGCTTATCCTATTACATGACCATCATCCAAACCGGTTGAAAATATTCCGAGCTACCATCTCCCAGCGGATAGATCCAGTAACCAAACGCTCTCTGGCCTCCATCGGAGTGAGTAGCGACCACGAACGGATCAACGTATGTACGTACTTGCTGGAAGCGAAAGCTAAGTTATGTTCTCTCACTGCTTGCTTGCTTGCTTGCTGCTTTATCCTGCATCCTTTGTGTCATCGTATGTACTTGCTCGCCATTTGAAGTCCGGAAGAAAAAGTCTATGAAAAAGCAACCGAAGAAGGGCAGATCCAAGATGGACATTCTTGCTAGTTGTCTAAAGCGCAGGTGTGCTCAATCTCGGTTGGGAGATTTGATTTCACCGAACTTTAGGAGGTATGTGAAGACCGCGGCATGTCGTTTGCCAGATTCAGTTCTATATTCGTTCTCTGTTTCTGCGAATAGTTCCAGTAATTGGTTTCAAATTGTTAGATGTAGTAAGCCAGTGATTGATTGGTTTCAAATTGTTAGATGTAGTAAGCCAGTGATTGATTGGTTTCAAATTGTTAGATGTAGTAAGCCAGTGATTGATTGGTTTCAAAACTGTACAAGAAGACCAAGGACAATCCATGAAAGGCACAATTAGATGAGAGGAGTCGTCGAAGGATCACAATACCAAGATTTGGAAAGCGGCCTAATGCACCACACCGGCATGCGTACCAAACACCACGATGCAACAGAGGAGCATCCACAATCGACGAATGACAAGCACGAGCTCCGCCATGGAAATTCAGGAACGATTAGCAAGTTGGGGAGGCGTCTTGCAGCATCATTGAGCAAAGATGAACCAAGACAACGCCAAGAGCACGAACCCCCTTCACCAAACTCATCAGCAAAACCAGCAAGAAGGAGGACTTCAACTTCCATATTTATCTGACCAAGCAAGGAGAAGAGCCTTGAACGTTGATCGTCTGGTCGCCACCCAACAACACCCCGGAGAGGTAGGGTGTCATACAGGAACGAGGTCATCCAAAGAGGATAACGCCCCCGCTAACCCGGCTTCGGATGAAAAATCAGACCACTCCAAGGCATGACCGAGCCAAAAGCACGTTGACAGAGCACCGCCATCCCACTTCACACCAACCGTCGACCCCAATTCGGTCGCACCACCACTACCAACATCCCCATAGCGAGCAGCTACCCAACAAAACAACCAGCCGACTTCAGACCACTGGCGGAGCTAGGCAACATCTTTTGGGGGGGCCAAAGATAAATATGAATGTTTGGGGGGACCAAAAGACTCTAGTTTCACTAATCTTTCTTCCCAAAAAAATTTCCTTTACATATTATACCAAAGCTGGGGGGGGGGGGGGGGGGGCATGGCACCTGCAGCTTACAACATAGCTCCGCCACTACTACAGACAATGCCTTCAAGAAGGAATGCGACGCATATAGCGCCACCATCACCCGTTCCAGGCGGACCTGGAACCTGGGTTTCCCTGAAGTCGCGACTAGGATGGTGAGCTCAACATTACAAAAACGCCTTCAAGAAGGTTTTGTGGTGCCCACAAGCGGCACCGTCGTTGGCTCCGGTGAGAGCACGGCTTTCGCCGTGTTGAGCACACACATCCAAAGAGCCGATTGATCAAGGTAGATTGCTCACCTGCAGCACAAGAAGCATAAGGCCCAGCAGCCCCGACGCCACTCAGACCCGAGTCGAACCACCGCCACCAACCACCCCTGCTGCTGCGCCCATCCGATCTCCCAGGACAAGCCGCCACCACGTCACTGCAGAGCTGCACCACCATCGACCAAAGCAGAAGGCTCTAGGCCGAGGCAGCACCACGTCCAGCCCAAGTTCACATGGCAAGGGATGTCAGCCAGGACAACCGCAGCCCAGCCATCATGCCTTGCTCGGACTCCACCGGAAGCAGCCAACCACACCACCCCCAACTCCTGGGCAACGCCGCCAGCCAAGACACGGCACACCGCTGAGCACCGTCGTCGCAGCAAGCAGCCGAGCACCCCGACGTGGATCTGAGCGCGAGGTGCAGGCCACCGGCGCAGCCCCAGCTCCACCTCGCGCCATGGATGACGCCCCTAGCCACCACCTCCGCGCCAGAGGGGAAGCCGTCGCCGCCCGCCCGCCTCCGAGCGGCCGGATCCAGCACGGCCCATCGCCCTACTCTGGCAATGAGACGGCCGCGAGGAGCAGCAGAGTGCGCGTGGCCTTCGCAGACGGCCCCTCGAGTGGCGAGGTGGGAGCGCGGCGGCGCGACGAGGGGCCCCCCGTGTCGCCAGAGAGGGGCGACGCGCGGGGGGGGGGGGTGCGAAGGGCCAGTTTAGAATCGCCCCCCTCCCCAGCTTCTCCCAGAATCACCACTCCATATGTTTTTTACAATCCTAGCTAATTAGACCTTAACTAGATAGGATTGTAAAAAAAATATGGAATAGCGATTCTGAGAGAAGCTGGAAAGGGGGGCGATTCTGGGAGAACTGCCGAAAAGAACTGGCCCTAACTTCTGGGCTGGAGGATTCCTGTGAGCAGCATTCTTGCGGCGGTGGATCTGGGGTTCCCGGCCCAGATATGTTCCCCTCCGGTGACGATTCTTGGGTTCTTCTAGCGTAAGGCCAACTCCACCGCGCGACCCCAAACGGACGTCCGGATTGGCCGGATTTTGTCCCTTTGGGGCGCCGATGGGTTCGCCCGTGTCCGCCTTTGTCAGATGGGTCGTGCGTGCGCGCACCGCGCGGCCGCACCCCAAATTGTGTCCGGGGTGGACGTGAATAAAAGAAATATTAAAACTAAAACGAAATAACTAAAAAACTAAATAAATACATTTTAAAAAAACATAAAATATATACAGGGGGCGGCCACAAAACGGCCCAGTTTCCATGGCCACTTAAAAGGCCCATTTTTCATAATTAACATATAAAACAAAATAAAAAAATGCCTCCGCCTCCCGCGCGCTCCTGCCGCGCCCGTCGGTGCCGTGGCCGTCGCCGTCTTCACTAGCCGCAGGTGTCGTCGTCGTCGCTGACGAGGTCGACGTAGTCCGGCGGCGTCCACAGGTGATCCAGAGGTGCGTGGTGGACGGGGGCGGGCTGGACGGCCAGAGCTGCCTGCACCACCTCCTCCCGTGGCGAGGCCTCCCGCTCCGGTGACCGCGGCGGAGTGGGGCACCAGTTCACGCCCACGCCGGCGGACATCTCCGGAGCAGTGCAGGACCAGCGCCACCTCTAGCCCAGCAGCTGCTGGAACGCGGCCGGCGGGTCCTCCCTCCTCTCGTCCTCCACGGCCACCATCTGGAGCTCCGGGAAGGCGACGTCCCCGGCGGCAGAGAGGGCCATGACCTCCTCCAGGTCGTCCCACTGCCGCTCGTCGTGCGTGTACATGGAGTCGTCCATGACACGCTTGAGGAGACGGGCCTCCTCCTCCGCTGACATGCGAGGAGGTGGAGGGGGCGACGGAGACGGCAACGGCGACGGCGTGGGCGTGACTCCGCGCACCCGCCTACGCCCACGCTCCTGGGCGCGCCCCTGTCGTGGCCGCCGCGGCCCCGTCGAGGTGCCGGCGAAGAAGGACGCGTGCCTGGTGTCGTGCTCGTCACGAAACTAGGTGTCCCACAGCGCGGAGTCGGGGGCGTACCTGGGATCGTAGAAGAGGTCGTCGGGGAGGAGGCGGCGGCGGCGCTCGATCTCCTCTTCGCGCGCATGGCCGCTCGTCGGGACCGGCGGGATGGGGACCCGGTCGGCGGAGAGGTGCCAGTTATTGGGGAGATGGGCGTCGCTCCAGGGGAGCGGCGTCCTCGTCTCCCAATAACGGCGGCACACCGACGCTCGGACGTAATGCCGGTCGCGCTCGCCGGCGGACGTGGGCGCGATGGAGAAGGCGGGCGACGCGGGGGCCTGGCGTGGTGGCGATGGCGAGGCGGGCTCCTCCTTCTTCACCGAGCCGCGGCGGCGTCCCGATGAGGAGCCGGCCTCGCGGTCGTGCCTGCCTTTGCGGCCGTAGTTCCAGAGGCCCATGGCTGCGGGCGGCCGGCCGGCGAGGTCTAGGCTAGGGTTTGGGACGTGGTCGCCGCTGTCGGGTTTCGAGGAGGCCGCGGGGTGGCATGGGGCAGTGTGGACGACGACCTGTCCACGCTTCCCACTTAAAGAAGGACGGCGACCGCTCGACGTGCGGATGACAGGTGGGGCCGCCCGCTCGTGCGCATTGATGTGGGCGGGTGGGAGGTAGGTGGCCGCCTGCCACGCGGCCCCGGTGCGGACGAGCGTGCGTCCGTTTGGTGTCCGCCGCGACCCAAACCCGGCGCAAGTTTGCGCTCAAAATGGGTCGGCCCAGACACAAAACGGACAAGATGGGTCCGGGCCGTCGCGCGCTGGGCCGCCTCCTTTGTCCGTTTTACCCCAAACGGACGGGGCCGGACAGGATAGGGTCGCGCGATGGAGTTGGCCTAAGATGATGTTCTGCTTGATGCCGGACCCCATTGATCTGGCCGTTGACGAGTTCCAGAAGGCTCCTCCGGAGATCTTTATTGGGTGCTTGATACCTATAGATTGCTAGATCGGATGGAATTTGGTTGTGTGCCCCTCTATTTCAGCCCGTGTGGCTTCAGGATGGTGTGACATGAAGCTTCGTTGTATGTTGACATTGTGGGATATGTCGGTATTTTGATTTCTATGGTGAAAACAGTGGCGGAGAATATCATGGTGGCTGAGATCTGAGGCCTCATAACGGCGGACCATGTCTTCGAGGCGATGCGGACTTTACTTGGTGATTCGTGACTCGTAGCAGTAGCATAGGCAAGTGGTGGCGACAGCACATGCGGAGTACAAAAGTCATAGCTTTCAGGATGAAAACCCAAGGTCTGACGTTAATTAGTTGTGGCTGGCAGTGTCCTTTTTTAAGGCATTGTTTTGAGAGCGTGGATTTTCTCCGGATGAAAACCTTAGATCTATGCTCGAGCGATGACGGTGCTTGTGCACTTTTTCCTTCTTGGAGGCATCGCTTGTGAAGAATTTCGACTTCGGGTGTTGTCTTGGTGGTGGTTCGTGCTGCAACTACAAGGAACTAATCACTATAGCGGGATCATTCTTTTTTTCTTTTTTTTTTGGTTGGATGCATCTGTAATGTCTTTATGACATTTTGTTGTTATAGAGGCTGGGGTTATTGGTATCTTCGCGATATTAATGTATTCCCTTTATAAAAAAGAAGCCTGTGAATGTGGAGAAGACTAGATTCCGAGAAGATAGATGGTTAGGCAATGCTAGTTTATCCCTGTCCTTCCCTAGATTATACATCGTCTCTCTTGATCACAACATTACAGTGCATGATTCTCTGGCTGATAATCTCTCCAATCTAAAGTTCAGATGAGCTTTAGTGGGAGAAAAAGCAGAGCAGTGGGCTAAATTGACTGAGCTCTCTATGCTAATGTTTCCTTGTATGTTTCTGAGGATAAACTATCATGGATGCTTGCTAATTGTGGTGTTCTTGGTGTTAAATCTTTTTATACTGCTATATGCAGGTGGGCCGTAAGGTTCCTTTTATGTTTTTGTAGAAAGTAAAAAATTCCTCTCAGAGTTAGGACTTTTAATTCTCTGGTTAGTCTTGAAACAGATTATTCTAATTAGAGATGTCCTTCTTCATAGAGGTGGGTGTCTGTTCTGTGGCAAAAATGAATCGATTAATTTTATTTCCAGTGTCCTTTATACAGTAAATGATACTACGCTCCTGTTTGCAAAGGAGAAGCTACAGTTATACTGAAAAAGTCTTTCGCCCCGCTTTATAAATAAAGCAATGATCAACAATATCCTGGTACAGACGTACTCCACCACAACACATGCACACCCTCAAGGCGGGATACATAGGCGTTGAGCGCAGTAACACAACCCAAGCACTACTCGAGCAACTGGGGCTCCACCAATGAACACGCCACCACGAAGAGATGCAGCCGCATACGACCAAACCGTGGGCTCCAAGACGGTGCCTTCAGGAAGGGTACGACACGGGAGCGCCGCCACCGCCCGATCTAAGGATCAAGGTTTCCCCAGGAATCACACGACAGACACTGAGAGCCGCGACGATGCCTTCAAGAAGGGACGAGCTACACCGCCGCCGGTCTGTCCGAAGATAGAGCAGGTTTTCACCCCGGCCAATACTCACTGCCATCAAACGCTGCACCCCGACACCCACGCCGCCCACACGGCCATGGCCACTGGGCAGCACCAAGCGACGGGCTCTGCCCATGAGCACCGCGCAACCACCACCAGGGCCGACGCCCCGGAATCCAAGACCTAGGAACCACCTCACCCGACACCCGCCGCTACGTACCCCAGCGGAAGAGATGATCGGATCCCGGGGCAAACAAGTCCATCGATTCGTCCTACAGCTCCGGGCGCGAGACGAGCTTGGTCCTGCTGTCGGGCGCGAGACGAGCTCGGTCCTGCTGCCGGGCGCGAGACGGTAGGTCCTGCTGCCGGGCGCGAGACAAGCTCGGTCCTGCTGCCCGAGCACGAGACTAGCGATGGGTCACAACAGGGAGAGGGCCATCCCACCGACGAAGATTGCGCCCGAGCATCGAGAAGAGGGGTCGAAGCCCTTCATAGGCCGCTCACCTACTGGCCGACGCCGAAGAAGTCCAGCCGCCGCCGTGAGACGATCCTGACCACCGCCATGAGCCACCACCACGCCGTGGTAGCCCACATCCACGCCGAGCACAGCATGCGGCACCTGTCATCGCCGGATCGGCCGGGGGCCGGCAGGTCCACCACCACCAGGGGGCACCGCAGCAGGGGCGGCCACCAGAGCAAGCCACCACCTGCGGCGAGCTAGAGCCCCGCCACCACAAGGGCCCAGGTCGCCCCGAGCCGCAGCTGCGACAGATCTAGGTCGCGCCCAAACGTCGCCGCCGCGGGAGCAGGGTACGCCCCCAGCCCGCACCAGCCACCCACGCCGCCGCCAGCAAGCCGCGCCCCCATCACCAGCCGCGCCGCCGTTCCCTGAGCCAGCGCCGTGCTGCCGCCCAACAAGGATGGCCTGCGCCATCCAGCGCCGCGCGGGGGAGGAAGAGGCCCCGTCGCCGCCCGAGCTGGCCGGGCTTTGCCCGCCAGCACGTTGGGGCGGCGGCGAGAGGAGGGAGAAGCGAGGAGGGGGTCGAGCCCCGCGGGCTAGGGTTTCCCCCGCGGCGTTGCTCGCGGGTGCGGCCAGGGAGGGGAGGGGCGAAGCTACAGCTATCAGAGAGAGTTTTGATATAAGAAAGACTTTTGCTCTGCAATATATAGCAAAATAAAGAATCTGTCTGCAAGGGTAGACAGCCCTACCATCTTTACCTCTCATAAACTGCACCCCATGCACCAGGTTGATTATCTTTGGATCGTACACACTACCTACATTGATCTTCAGATTGTCTTCAGGGCACCAGGGCTCGGCTTTCTCCATCCCAAAAAGGTGTGATGGAACCCGGGTGCCCCGACACCCTGTTATCCTGCTCGTCCTGCGACTTCAAGATTTGTGCCAGTCACTGTCCAGCTGCAGAGACTTTGCAGTAGCAGATTAATTAGCAGGCCTTTCTAAGTAGAAAACAGCGACGGGAGGAGAGACAAGTATGGCAGGACTAGGGGCCTGTTTGGTTCCAAATAAGTCACCAACTTATAAGTTGAAAAGTGAAAAAAATGACTTATTTTGCCAAACAGACCCAACTTATAAGTCACCCCAACTTATAAGTCATAAGAGGGTGTTTGGTTACACGGACTTTTTTTTGACAGAAAGACTGTATGGGAACCCCCTACAGTATAATTGGTGCAACAAACCCAAATTGCAAGTATCATGCCTTGAACCTGGGTAGGTGGGAAGGCATCAGCCCCTTCTCGCCACTAGGCTATGCCTATTGGTGTAGGGACTTAAAAAAGTCCCTTTAAGTCCCATCTAAACCAAAGAGGAGGTACTTATAGAGACTTAAAGTGGGCATTTGGGACTTATGAAATAATACTCTCAAGGAGGGACTTATAGGGACTTATAGAGGGTGTTTGTTTCCAGGGGCTTATTGGTTTAGGGACTTAAAAAAGTCCCTACAAGTCCCATCTAAACCAAACAGAAGGGACTTATAGGGACTTAAAGTGGGCATTTGGAATTTATGAAATAAGACTCTCAAGGAGAGTCTTATAGGGACTTATAGTTGTAATATGGTCTTATAAGGACTTATAGTTGTAATATGGTCTTATAGGGACTTATAAGTCCCAGGAACCAAACAGGTAGGGACTTTTTAGGGACTTGGGACTTATAAGTTGGGACTAAAAAAAAGTCCTAGAACTTATGAACCAAACATGGCCATAGTTGTAATATAGTCTTTTAGTCCATGTTAAGTCACAGGAACCAAACAGGTAGGGACTTTTTAGGGACTTTGGACTTATAAATTGGGACTAAAAAAAGTCTTAGAACTTATGAAACAAATAGGGCCTAAGTTGCTCCATCTCAACTTAAAACTTATAAGTCACCCTCTTTTGCGTGGGTTCCACCACCTTTACATAAAAAACAAGATGAAAAGGTGTGGTCAGGTGACTTATAAGTCAGATAATAACCAAAAAGACGTGACCTATAAGTCACTAGAACCAAGCAGACCCTAGGCTTGGCAGGAGGTGTTGTAGTCCACGCTGGTTAGGTGATGGTTGAAGTGACAACACACTGATGGTGCATGTGCCCACCCGCATCACATGAGATTCCCGTCTCTCTCCCCTCGCACTCCAACTCTCTGAATAGTTTTCTTTAAATAAACTCTCTAAATTGCTTTGACATGCATGCGCAGCCACACGTTGTGCCTCTCTTCTAAAAACAGTCTTACATGCATGCACAAGTTCAGAAGTTCACGTGATCTGGACACCTTCATTTTTTTTCCTGTAAAAATGCGGCAGCCAAAGCAAAATAATAAATTGTTATGTTCTTGAGTGGCAGCAACAGAATAATAAATGGAAGATGTGTCGCACTTGCTTCTATGTTTGTTTTCATTCACAGGCCGACATGTTGCATGCGACAATGGTCTGGTGCTGACCGGCTGAAGGAATCTGTTCACGGCAGGACGTCTCTACCTTTTCGTTAGGTGGAATCAGCCTATGACGCACAGTGCCAGGTAGACCTGCTAATCAAATGCATGCAACAGGACGTGGTACAGATCTCTAGGAACTGAATTCTTCACGGGCAGTGGAGATAAGAGGGTGTCTAGGCACCCGGGTTCTGCAATATGTAGCAAAACAAAGAATCTATCTGCAAGGGTAGACATCCCTACCATCTTTACCTCTCATAAACTGCACCCCATCCACCAGGTCGATTATCTTTGGATCATACACACCATCTACATTGATCTTCAGACTGTCTTCAAGGTACCAGGGCTCGGCTTTCTCCATCCTGCTTGGGTGGGTGGGCACTTTTTTACCTTCTCCTTCCTTCCTGACTTGATGCTCTTTGTTTGTCTGTCGGTGATTTCTGAGGACCATTTCTTTGGTTGCTGCTGCCTTTTGTTGCTAATTTGAGGGAGAAAAGTCGCGTGAGAGAAAATGACGATAGAGATTGGTAGTATTCTGTTAGTTAGTTTGTTTCTAACTGATGAATGCCGCTCTGTACTCTCTATGCTGCTCGAAATCGGATTTACAGCGCCCGTGGCCCGTGGGAGATTTTTGCACCTTTGAGTTTAACTTGTTCGGTCGCTGTTGGCTTGGCCACGAATCAAGGTGCCGCCCTGTCTCTGCTTCTAGTACACGGTCAGCTCTGCCTGGTATAGTCGAGTCGCCGGCATGGAAACCAACCTGGGATCCAACGAAAATCTTGCATCTAAGTGGAGACCAACACTACTAAATGCCTTCCAAATTTCAGACCTTGTCAAGACTCTAGTTTTGCAAGGTGCCATCACCCATGCGACATGTGCGACTGAAAGATGAATTGTTTGTATTAGGAAAGCAACTTATCTTTATTGAAGGCCCAAGGGGCATATATATATTACACATGACTTGAGGTGTAAGGAAATCAAACATAGACTAATAAAGACTCCTAGACCAATACTAATACTCCTCAACACCCCTCCTCAAATGCAAAGCGTATGCAATAGCATTGCATTTGAAGAAGTGTAATACTAAAAAAATGATAATCCAAATCCGCGTCTTGAGAGTGTCGTCCGAGCATGAAGAATCTTCAAAACTTGTCGAGTCGCCAAAGGGGATAACGAAGAGATGGCACAACAGAGGAAGACACCGCATCGATAAAAGATACAAAAGAAGTATCAAGATAAGATGGGTTGTCAAAAGAAGATGGCACATCAAGAGAAGAAGCATTGCTTAAAGAATCATGACCCATAAAAACCGACGGTGAAAGAAGCTCGGCGGCAAGAGAATGGGCTTAGATCCACAACGCAAAGAGAGGCCACATAAATCCTATACAAAGGATAATGACCAGAAAAAAAAGGCTGACGGACATAGGTATGATGGACTCACATGACCTAAGAAAACATAAAACATCAATGGATTTGGTGGATGCAGTGAAAAATAAAAAATAAAAAAGCTAGAAAGCACATAGTAGACTATGGAACGACAAGTGACAGGAGCATCACATAGCAACAGGAAGCAGCATCACGTAGCACCAGTAAGCAGCTAGTAGCAGCATGCAACCATGCGTTGTAGCTGCATGAAGAGCCGAATCAATCTAGTCAACACAGGTTTGATCGGATGGCTGGACATATACCGGAGGCGGCAGTGTCCGTGACGCGGATGTGGCAGCCCAGCGTTGGCCCGAGCGGAGAAGGAAACCGGCGGGTCGATCTGGTCTAGGCATTGACAACAGACAAAGAGATCTATCGAGGCGAAGTGGCAGATATTAGCAACTGGAGCAGCGCCGATGGCAAAGAGGAAGGCAACAGCGGCCGGCAAGGAAAGCAATGGCGCCGTAAGATTGGATCGGGAGGGCGAGTTGCGCGCTCGAAAAAAATAACCTAAGCTCTGATACCAAGTTTGGAAAGCAATTTATCTTTATTGAAGGCTCAAGGGGCATATATATATATATTACACATGACTTGAGGTGTAAGGAAATCAAACATAGACTAATAAAAACTTTTAGACCAATACAAATACTCCTTAACAGTTTGATCAGAATCTTCATCACCACAATCGTACGGCCCTAATACTGACAAGCTCGTAACCTGAAGAGAAAAATGAGACAAGAAACCAGCATCTACACATAATGTACTCTACTTTGGCGGTCTCCGTAGAAACTGTTTCATGATTGTGAATCTGTAACACGCCTCTGACCGTCCTGCCTCAGAAGAGGAATTAATATTAGTTCTCTGTGAAGTACTCTGTACCAAGCAATCTTAATATACCTAAATCACTTACGAATATCAGTTACTTTCAATTTACCCATACGCTTCAGTGCAGCAAAAGTTCAGAAGAACTGTACAAGCACTTGATTACCAGAGAAAACCCAATGGAGTGAAACCAATAGATGCATAAATTGGTTTCTGCAAATGGTAAGAGGAAAACTTCATCCATACAAGAAGTCTGAATGCTCCACACAACCGATTAGAAAGCAGCACGTCAGGACCAAATGCAGTTCTAAACATCATCATGTGAATTGTACTCTTGAGAACGGGAGTACATAGCAAAGTAGAGGATTATAAGCTCAAGTTTTGCAAGAATTTCCATCATTTATTTGGTCTAGATGAAGAATCCATTGCAACAACAACAATGAAAATTAACTCATCCCGGTCGCAGAAATGAGTTCAAAATATTTAGAAAAAGAAGCTCATGATTACAGTCCATAACAATAGTAAAGTCTTACATGTAACGGGATATTTGAACAACACATAATTCTTGCATGTACCACCATAATTATACAATAATGATGTCATAAATGTATCAGAAGAACTAACATCTTCATCTCTATTTAGAGGTATAAACAAGGCACATGATAAAACATATGGTGCTGGAGATCTTCCTCGCCCTGGTTAATTGGTAGTCGAGAGCTCCCACTCAATGGGTTGCAGCACAGACATTGACCCCTTCAGAGGAAAAAAGTGCTTACTCTGTGGCTGTGTTCTTTGCGAAGCTTGCCCACTTCACAACCACAAATACATAGACTTGATCATACACCTCATCGAAGAGCCGGAAATAAGCAATTCTCCATGTCCTCTTGAACAACAATGCAAAAAACACCACCCAGAGTCCCACCACAAGTCCCAGCACAAGACCAAAATGAAAGCTCAGTGGATCAAACTCTTGCTTGTTGCTACCGAGATCACCATGGATAGAAGTAACATTTCCTGAACAACCTCTGTGCAGAGGAAGCCCACAAAGTCCACTGTTGCCGATGTATATAAGTGAACGGTTATCCGAATTAAGGGTGTCAAGTTGCCGGCCAGAGGGTATCCTTCCAGATAAGTTGTTGTAAGACAGGTTCAAGGCCTCCAACAATGTCAGACTTGACAAGCTCGACGGGATTTCACCAGAAAGCTTGTTCTCAGAGAAGTCGAGAGATACCAGTGATTGCATGGCCCCAATCATGTCTGGAATTGGTCCACTCAATTTGTTTGATGATAAATTCAAGTTCATCAGTGCAGCAAGGGAAGTGACGCCTGTAGGGATTTCACCGGTCAAAGAGTTACCTGATAAATCAATGCTCACAAAATATGCAAGTGTTGTACCATACAAAAGCTGCTGTCCTTTTGTAACTACTGACAATATTTCTCCAAGGTGACCAGCTCCCATACCGACCGGGCCGTCAGTTTCTCTAGTTGCCATATACATATCATACATATCCATGAATTCCTTTTGTACTGTTTTCATAAGTGTTAGGTTCAATAGATGCCAAGGTATTGCACCAGAGAAATTGTTGCATGATAGATCCAAGTATTGAAGGGACCCAAGGCTTGTTATGTTGACTGGAATATTATCAGAAAATGCATTGTGGCCCAGTAGAACAAAACGTAAATACTCCAGATCTCCTATCCATGTAGGCAATCTTCCAAAGAATTTGTTCCATGCAAGATCCAAGAACTTTAAATCTGGGTTATTCTGCAAAAATGCTGGGAACTTTCCTGATAAACTGTTGTTACCGAGCAGAAGATATTGCATTTTTTTAATGCCAAAGCACTGAGGAATTTCACCCTCCAAAAAGTTGTTTGACAAATCCAGATACAATAGCTGTTGCAATTTGCAAATAGATTCTGGAATGTACCCACCAATTTGATTTGAATAGATAAGCAACATTCGAAGTCGGCAGGCTTCAAAATTTGATGGTATTCCTCCTGAAAAGTTATTGTTGGATATGTCTAACATAGTGATATTTGTGAGCAATGAAGGTATTGACCCGGTGAGCCGGTTTGAACTTAGGTAGAGTTCTTCCCAAGCCATTCCATCCATATGCGCTGGCAAGCTTCCACTTATTTGGTTGTTAGAGATGTTGAGATATGTTGACTGTGAAAATGTATACCAAAACCAATTAGGAAACTTGTCCTCTAAAGCTGTGCTCGAAATATCAAGTGAATCGATTCCCCGCAGCTGCTGAAGCCAAGTTGGAAAGAGAGGACCCATTTGACAAGATGAAAAAACTGCAGACTGTAGACTAAAAGGAGAGCGCCAATTTGAATCAACTACAATCTTTAAATTATTGGACGACAAGTCTATTGTCTTCAAACATTGTAGATTTGCAAAGTGCTCTTCCGTGATCACACCATTAAGGCTGTTTTTGCTTAGGTCCAGATCAACCAGATTCTTCAGAGAACCTAATTCAGTGGGTACACTTCCATTGAAGTGATTACTGGAGAGGTCTAGGAAGGTCAAACAAGTTGAATTCATAACTTCTGGTGGTATTGATCCAGTAAGTTTGTTGTCTTCAAGAAAGAGGAACGCCAAATGCTTCAATTTTCCAAGCTCGACTGGTATACTTCCAGTCAAGTTGTTGTGGCTCATGTCCAAATAAGTCAGAGCAGTAAGGCCACCAATTTCAATTGGTATCCTATTGAGTCGATTCTGTCTGAGATCAAGATTGGTTAAATGCACCAACTTCATAAGCCCTGGCGGTATAAGCTCAACAAAGTTGTTGCTGGACAGGTCAAGCACACTCAAGCTGCTGAATTCCCCTATAAAATTTGGTAGGGTCCCAATGAATCCGTTTCCATGGAAATGCAGCTCCATCAATATTTCCCATGTGCATTGCGGCAACCCCTCCATCAACACCTCTATATCTCCAATCATAAAATTTCGAGAGAGGTCGAGGATTTCCAAACAGCAAAGATTTTTAAGAAGATTTTTAAGGTTTCCAGTCTTATTCAGATTGTTGTCTGACAAATCAAGTACCTTGAGTGATGTCATGTTTCCTAGTGCGCCAGGAAACTTTCCAAATAGAGCAGTTTTAACATGGTCCCTCTTACCCCCTCTTTTCACATGAGAGGTAAGAGTATAAAATAGATCTTAGCCGTTGATCTCATCAATAAATGGCTTGATTGACTCTTACCTTCTTACCTCACATGTAAAAAAAGGAGGTAAGAGGGACCATGTTAAAATTTGCCTTCCAAATAACTGATTTCCACGAAGACTGAGGTATTTGAGGCTCATCACTTTCCAAAACCAACTTGATGCAATTGAGTGGTCTAAATAATTCCAGGACAGATCAAGCTTCTCGAGTTTCGTGAGGTTAAGGTAGGGAAGCGATTGGCTTGCATCATCAAGTGAACAGTAAGCAAGATTAATAACCCTTAGAGATGGAACCATATTCAAGGTACAAGGCCAGTCAGCTATCCTTGAGAGATTTATTCTGCTCATGCCAAGGTACTGCAGCAATGGTAGTTTTGTTAACCAGGTGATGTCCGTTGAGTAGATTTCAGAATAACCCTGACCAAGGTCGAGATGATGCAACTTAGACAGGTTACCAAGCTGAGAAGGAACTCTACCAGTAAATGGCATGCCAGTGAGGTTAAGATATCTCAAGTTCCCCATGGAGCCCAAGAACCAAGGAATAACGCTATTTGGCCCCAAACAGTTCATGCTAAGATCCATGTGCTCTAGATGCTTCAAGGAAAGGAGAGAGGGACTTATCTCGCCGACCAATGAATTAGCATCATCGCACACATCATAGCGATCAAGGTCCGGACTTGTATTGCGAAGGTGAAGCTTGATGACATGGCCTGTCTGGTTGTTGCAGCTGATGCCCCTCCACCGGTAGCAATCCTGTCCGTGCCATGACGCGAGGGCATGATCGCCGTCACTTGTGATGCCCTTGTGGAAGGAGAGCAAGGCGGCCCTCTCGGCTGGGATGCAGCCGCCGCCATGGGCATGCTGATGCACCACTTGTGAAGATGAAGCGATGCTTATGGCGATGAGGGTAGTGAACAAGAGATGCATCTTGGAAGAACAACAGCTGAGTAGTTGGGGAAGCATCATACGGGCTAGATCTGTATATATGCTACAGGCTTAGTGTTACTAGTATTCAGCTATGTAGCAGAGACATACTACCAGGAACGTTCGGCCATACTACTAAGCCCCACGGGGTCTACGGTCAAAGTCCCAGTCATGCAATTTTGTGACTAGAACTAGAATGTGGTGGGAGTTGCCTGCCTGCAATCACACGCCACTGTCAAGGTCACTACTCAATATTGTTTGTTGTATATGCACGTCGCACTCTGGACTTGAGCAGGCCAAAATCGAACACAACTGCTCCACAGCCCCGGGATTGCCTCTATGTACACTATTTCTTTTTGCCAAATCCACTTGCTGTTTGTCGATTATATAGAAGTATCCAACAATATGAAGCACGGCCTCACCAAAAGATAAAATGACACATTATATAAATCGACGAGTGAAAATCTCTAGTAGAATTCTGATGTCCATAGATAGGCAATGGAAACTAATCTTGTGGACATCTTATGCTAAAATACTTGAGCGTGCTAGAAGCCTTTTTGGACCAGCGGAGACAAATGGAAAAAAGAAGGGAAGACATTAATATGTACAACATGATGAAAAACGGTGAAGGCTTTAAGCCACTGCGCTTCTAGTCTAACACGATGACTATGGGTCGTGTTCCAACATGGGACATGAAGATTGTCCACCGCTATCTTCTCTTGAACCATTTCCCTTCAACTCTAGCCCATCTAGCTCTTCCTCGATCTGTACTGAAGCTAAGAGCATCTCCAGCCGTTGTGCCCGTCAGGAGGCATTTTTTCAGCCTCGTGGGGTTGGCCCGGCGAATTATTTGGCACGGGGGTGAGAATTTTCCCAGCCCCCCCCCCCCCCCCCCCCCCCAATAGGTTGTCTCTTTTCTTGTTTTTTTGTTTTTATTGTGCATGTCATACGTTGTGGGCACTGCCGGCCACACGAGCTCGAGCTCGCCGGCGACGACCCCAGGCCACCCCTCCCGCCCCAGTGGACGCCGAGCTCGACCTCCGCCACGCGAGCTCGAGCTCGCCGAGCTTGACCTCCGCCACGCGAGCACGTCATCTACAGTTGGCGTGCCGCCAAAATACGACATGCCCCTCTGCCGCAGCTGCAACGCCTCCTCCGCGGTCGCCACCCTCGCATCGAACGCCCCCGTGTCACCGTCCTCCACCGGCAGGCCCTGTTTGAGCCGCCCAAGCCTGCGGGCGACCGCTTGGGCACTTCTTGCAGGTCAAAGAAGATGAAGCCGAGGTGGGCGTAGGCTCGGGTCCGCACGACATGCGCGTCGATGCAGAGTACAGCGGCTGCTTGTCGCCGTCTTCCTGGTTCTTCTTGGCATGCGGTCCATCAGGTCGTAGGACGCGCTGTCGCCACCCGAGGAGGCCATGCTCCACTCGGCGGCGGTCTAGGGGAGGATCTCGAGGTTGCCGGCGACTCCGGTTGTGGCCAGCTGCATCTTGGACGGAGAGTGCAGCTAGGCCTTGACGGCGAGTGCAGCTAGGCACAGGCGGGGATGCGGCGAGTAGGCAGGGAGTGGCGAGGCAGGCGCGCGGCGAGCGGGGAGACAGACGCGCGACATGTGACTTGGTGGGGAGGGGAAGGAAAATGGAAAGTGCACGTGGGTGTGGCCCGGAGAAAAAGGGTGAAGAGAGGGAGTGAGAGGCTGACTGTGGGCAAAAATACATGCAAAGCCATCTCTCTCCTCCCCCAAGTGCCCCCCGGCAGGCTGGGTTTGGCCCGGGAGCGCCGGATCTAATTTTTGGCTAAATCGGGCGAAAACTAAGCCTTTGGTGTGACGAGTGGGAGAAAATTTAATCACCGGTGCCCAAAAGGTGATGCTCTAAGTGCACGTGCTGATTCAAAACAAGCATCTCCCCAAGAACAATCAATGCGCAAGTCTTTTGCCCTTTTCAGGAAACAAAGTGGCGACTCATCAGGATTAGCAGCATCCAACACAGGAGATGTCTGTAAAATAGGTTGGAAAGCGTTGAACCCTTTATCTCGGGCCACATCTGTATATATATATGGCATAAGCCTTGGCGTACAAGTTGTGGAGAGATCGATCGTAACGATTGTTACAGAAGATATGGAGAGGAGAGCTACGGGAGAGAGAAGAAGAGATAGAGATGTAGTACAAGTTTAAACACAAGTCCTATCCCTATACATCAATTCTAGCACTCCCCCTCAATCTGAACCTCAATGAGCTTTGCCAAGGTTGAGATTGTATGTAAACTTTTCCAATCCTCTCAAAGTAAGCGGTTTTGTAAACCCATCTGCAAGCTGATCTCCTGTAGGAATGAACTTAATTTCAAGCAACTTCCGAGCCACTCTTTCTCTGACAAAATGAAAGTCAACCTCAATGTGTTTTGTTCTTGCATGAAAAACCGGATTGGCTGAGAGATAGGTTGCACCAATATTATCACACCATAGTCTCGCAGCCTGAGGTGCTTTAATGCCAAGTCATAAAGAAGTGTCTGAATCCACATTACTTCAGCTGTAGCATTAGCCAAGGCTTTATATTCGGCCTCTGTACTTGATCTTGAGACAGTGGCCTGTTTTCTTGCGCTCATGACACAAGATTTGTTCCCAGAAAAACAGCAAAACCATCTGTAGATCTTCTATCATCAGCACATCCTGCCCAGTCTACATCTGAATAAGCAGTTACAAAAAGAGAGGAGGACTTGGTAATTTGAAGTACAAGACCTTCTGAGTACATAAGATACCTTAGAATTCTCTTAACTGCAGCCAATGAGTAGTTCTAGGTGCATGCAAATATTGACATACCTTGTTTACTGAGTAGGAAATATCAGGACGAGTAAGGTTAAATATTGCAAAGCACCTACAACACTCTTATAATTTGTTGCATCAACTGGTGCAAGAGCTTCTCTACTTTCTGTTGTAAGCATTTCTGAGGTAGAAATTGGTGTACTAACCGGCTTGCAATTTTCCAAACCCATTCTTCTGAGAATATCAGTGGTATATTTTTCCTGTGAAAGAAGTATGCCATCTTTAATTTTCTTCACTTCTATTCCAAGAAAATAATGAAGGTCACCCAAGTCTTTGCGGGCAAACTCCAACTTTAAATCCTTAAGCAAGCAAGTAGTAGCTTCTGCACTTGAACTAGCAACAATTATATCATCAACATAAAAAAGCACAAAAATAGTAACATTGCCTTTTCTAAAGAAGAACAATGAGGTATCTGCCTTGGATGGTATGAACCCAAGGTGTTGCAACTGCATGCTCAGTCTGGAATACCAAGCTCTCGGTGCTTGTTTCAAGCCATATAATGCTTTATCCAACTTACAGACATACTGTGGTGTGCTGTGATCCACATAGCCTGGTGGTTGCCTCATGAACACTTCTTCCTCAAGAACACCATGAAGAAACGCGTTCTGAACATCTAGCTGTCTTAAACTCCAACCTCTGGAAATAGCAATAGACAGAACAAGTCGAATAGTGGCAGACTTAACAACAGGGCTAAAGGTATCTTCATAATCAATTCCAAACCTTTGCTTAAACAACCCTTTGGCAACTAATCGAGCCTTATACCTGTCTATGCTTCCATCAGACTTTCTTTTTATCTTGTATACCCACTTACAATCAATAACATTGTCTCCATGTTTTGGTGGTACCAAGTGCCAAGTTTTATTTTTCATAAGTGCATCATATTCATTGTCCATAGCTTCCTTCCAATCCTTATTAGCAAGGGCATCATGCAAGTGAATTGGTTCACCTGTAGTGGTAAGAAAAGCTCGTTTAACTTTGTCATACCTTATAGTACCATCATTGTACTGTTTTTCTTTGAAAATACCTGACCGGGACCTTGTTTGCCGAAGGGAAGTTGTAGAAGGCACAGGAACAGCCGTTGTGGATGATGGAACACGCGATCCTGGTGAAGCTGTATCGGCCACAGAAGATCCAGCCGGTTCTCTATCCAAGATAGGGAGCAAATATGTCGGCTCCTGATCCAAGGGGGAATCTGATGCCTTGCCGATCAGGAATCCAGGCGCGCAGCCGCGGCTGGCCACTGTGGGGCCAGGCACGCGCCCGTGGTCGGCCGCTGAGGAGGCCCGCAGTGACGCGGCGACAGGGGACTCGCCCCTTCCCGCACATGGGTTGGCGGGTGGCTCGATGCGCGGAGACCTGGCACGAGGCGACGCGTCAGGACCAGCGGGCTCCACCCTGGCTGCACGGTCGGCCGCCTGCCCACGTGAGTCCAGGCCCACGAGCGGATCGCCCTGGGATCGCGCCCTGACAGTGGCAGGCTGAGCGCATGGATCCGCCTGGGATCGCGTGTCGTCAGCCAGATCTTCATTGTGTTCCGCGCCGCCCTTGTTTGTTTCCTCACACATGAAATCACAGTTTGGATTAGTAGAAATTGCAACAGAATCAGAATTTCTTGTGGATTTTTGCACATGATCAAGTCCAGTTAATTCTCCCCCGTGATCAGAAGGTGCATCAGAATCAGATAAGAGTGCTTTCAGCACGAAGTAAGGCTCCCGCATTAGGATGAAGTTTGGCAAAAGGAAAGAGTGTCTCATCAAAAACAACATCACGAGAAATATAGATGCGTCCGGTAGAAACTTCAAGGCATTTATACCCTTTATGGAGATTGCTATATCCTAGAAAAACACACTGAGTGGACCGGAACTCAAGCTTATGGTGGTTGTATGGACGCAAATTGGGATAGCATGCACACCCAAAAATTCTAAGATAGTTGTAATCAGGTTTTTGATGGTACAAGCGCTCTAATGGAGTAGAGTTGCCAATGACTTTGCTAGGAAGCCTATTGATAAGATAAGTGGCGGCAATAAATGCTTCATCCCAATATTTGAGAGGCATGGAAGCATGAGCTAGAAGGGAGAGGCCAACTTCGACTATGTGGCGGTGTTTGCACTCAGCAAAGCCATTCTGTTGATGTGCGTGAGGACATGACACATGATGAGCAATGCCAATGCTCCTGAAGAAAGAGTTGAGTTTTTCATACTCCCCTCCCCAGTCACTTTGGACTGACAGAATTTTCCTATCAAATTGTCTTTCAACAAGTTTCTGGAATTCTTGAAAGATAGGAAAAGCTTCAGATTTATACTTGAGTAAACAAATCCAAGGAAACTTTTTGTAGTCATCAATGAAACTCACATAATATTTTTTTCTTCCAAAAGAATCTCGGGCATGGCCCCATACATCACTAAAATAAGCTCTAAAGGAGCATGAGAAACACTATAAGACTTGGGATACGGAAGCTGGTGACTCTTGGCACACTGACAAGCTTCACAAATAGACTCACTAATGGAACTTTGTGACAAAGGGAGTTTGTCTTTATTAACTACTTGTTTCACTATAACTAAAGATGGATGTCCTAATCGTTGATGCCACCTTTCCAGAGAGGGTTTGATGACAGAGTAGACTTGACGACGCCGGCGACTAAGTGCTCCGGATGTGATGGGGTAGAGACCCCCAATGCATCTACTGTTATGGAGAAGTTCCCTCGTTGCCTGATCCTTGATGAAAAAATAACGAGGGTGAGTTTCAAAGAAAACATTATTATCAGTGGCTAGACGAGACATGGATGCAATATTTTTATCAGCTTGTGGGACATGAAGGACATCCTTAAGAATGAGATCACGTTTAAGGTTAGGGGAATTAATTGAAGCTTGACCAATGTGGCAAATGTCCATACCTCCTCCACTTGCAGTATGGATCTGATCAGCGCCATGGTACCTCTCACGAAGAGCAAGTTGCTCTAGTTCATTGGTGACATGATCGGTGGCGCCAGAGTCAACGTACCAGACGCCTTCTCCTTCTTGTTCGCGCATGGCAGCAGCAACATGGCGAGCGTCAGGGACAAAATTCTCATCATAGCGGTGCCAGCAATCCATGACCTCATGGCCGGATTTCTTGCAGAGCTGGCATCGGGGATGAGGACGTGGGGCGGCAGGACGGCGGCTATTGTTGGAGTTGAAGCCGCTGCCGCTGCTGTTGGAGTTGTTGTAGCCGCCCCCATTGTTGTAGCCATCGCCCCCACCAGAGCGAGCGCCATCGCCCTGAGGAGCGCCGCGTTCGCGACCGCCGCCACGGTTCTGCCCCTAGTGACCACGCCCACGGCCGTGACCACGAGCAACAGAGTTGGCCGAGGACTGCAGTAGGTCGCCGCCATGAAGAAGGGTGAGGCGCGCGTCGAAGCTGAGTAGCTGGCTGTACAACTCCTGGACGGTGATGGGTTCCACACGAGCAGCAAGTGCGGAAACGACTGGATTGTACTCCATGTCCAAACCAGCGAGGATCTTGGAGACGATTTCCGAATCGGAGAGAGCCGCGGCAGTGCACGCGACTTCATCGATGAGACTTTTGATCCTGCCAAGATATTCAGCCATGGTCATGTTACCTTTTTTTAGGTTAGTGAGCTCGATGCGGGTGTTGATGGCTTGAGCTTATCCTTCATTTTTTTACTTTGGTTTATCCTTCCAAATATTATAAAATAAAATTTACATACAACATTTTCTAAACAACATTAACCAAGCATATGAAACATGTTAAATGTACATAGAGAAAATGTTTCTCATGTATATGAAAAATGTATACAAAAAATTTATAATGCGTGTGAAAAAAATTGATCATGTATTTCAAAATGTTGATCCAAGCATTTAAAAAAATGAGAGAACGCCAAGTGGCGTGCTCTCAGCCCATCCCAAGAAGCGCTCGCCAACTAGTTGCTCTCTCGTTTTCCTTATGTCTTCATTTTGAGTTGTGCATGCATATTGATTGATTGTGGTGTGTGTGTGTGTTGTGGTTGCGGCAGAGCCCATGTCCTCGTCGGTTCATGTGTCTCCGGTAGACAATGATCATTATCTATATATGGAGTTATTTACCCAAAATCACCATATTTGGGGCTAGGGTAATAACTTAGTACCAGATTTGAACTAGGGCACAAAAAACTACCGAAACTGCGCCTAATGCGTAACGCGGAGCATTGATGCTAAATTTTGGTCGCGAAAACAGCAAAACCAATAGGTGGGTCCTGCTTGTCGGGCCGACGTGGCAAAGACTAATGCAAGTCAATGTTTGATCCTGCTGAGGTGGATGGGGGACCCACCAGTCAGCCACTCAGCGTCTTACTCCTTTTATCTTCTTCTTCCTCCTCTCTTACTCCGCCCTGCGGCGGCTGGTCCGGAGCAGAGGCAAGCTTACGGGCATGTTGAAGGGAGATGGCCTTCGAGAGGAAAGGGAGGAGACGTGGGAAGGGCCCGCCGGCTGCGGCCGCACCGGCGGTAAGGTGCTAGGGTGGCCAGTAGCATTGACGACGGTGAGCTGGGCGGTGGCGAAGCTTGGGCTAGCGCGAGGGCCGAGTTACAGCTTGCAAGTGAGCAAGCTAAGCCTCTAGATGGCCTCACAGGAGCTCCAGGATCTCAGTACCGTGCTCAGGCATGATCAACTTGTGCTCAACTGACGGTGGCGGAGATGTACGGTGGCCGAAGCTCTCAGGCATGGAGGAGGAATTAGTTACAGAGCGAAAGCGACTACGGTAGGAAGGGTTAAAAGGAAAGGGACTCATGGCGATTCAGTTGAGCAGGCTAGCGAGCTCAGAGGTGCTCTGAAGGTGGTGAATTCACCGACGAGAGCCGGCGGCTCAAGGTTGAAGACGCGGTCGATTCGGTCGTTGTGCGGCGTCTCAGCTCTTGTTCGTCATCAAGGATGGCCAGCGTGAAGAGGCAAAGCTCTGGGACATTGTGTCTCGGCGAAACTACGACGGTGGCCACGCTGGTGTGCAGCGGCGTCGACGGCTTGGTCTCCGACGGCAGCGGGGAAGGGGTTGGAGGATGGGAGCGGGCTCTAGACGAAGGGAAAATGGAGAGGAGGATTTGGACGTTGAGCTAGGCTGCGCCTAGCTTGAGCAAGGGCTCGGCTGCCATGGCCATGGACCTCTCAGATCGCAAGGGCATGGCCGCTCACAAGCTCTGGACGCAAATGCTCCATAGGAATATAGATGGAATGATTGAAGATGACCATGTAGTTAATCACAGGCGGGGCCTGCATCTCATCTGCCACTTCAGCCGGTCAAAGTATTTTTGTGTGCTTGGTCTTTGCCACATCGGCCTGACAGGCAAGACCCATCTGTCAGTTTTGCTATTTTGACGATCAAATTCCAGCATCGGTGCTCCGCGTTACGTATTAGGCGCAGTTTTAATGGTTTTTCTGTGCCCTGGTTCAAATCTGGCACTAAGTTGTTGCCCTAGTCCCAAGCGTGATGATTTTGGGTAAATAACTCCCATATACTCCTTCCGTTTCAAAAAAGATGACCCAACTTTATACTAAAGTTAGTATACAAAGTTGAGTCATCTATTTTAAAACGGAGGGAGTATGATATATATACATGGGTTAAAACAAGACAATGAACATTCCAATAATGCAATATCAATTGGACTGTGCACATTCTTCATAACAGAGGCAGAACACCACCTGAACTGAATCACTGTAGCTCTGCTCTGCTCTGAGTAATTTAGTTTTGCCGCCAAGTCGAGAAAACCGCCATTAAAACCTTGCTTACGAGCATGAGAGGCTAGTCCCACTCCCGTCACCTTTCCGCACCACTGAGAGAGCGCGCGAAGGGGCGACCGTCTAGGGTTCCTCCACCGCCGTCGCCGCTTCAACCGACTGTACCTCCCACCGACGCGTCCCCCTCGTCCGGTCCCATTCGGCGCCCCCAAACCGGCCAACGACGGTGAGTAGATTTTCCCTCCCCTTTCAGTCTCCCTCGATTCCCCTTGCGCTCGCAACACTTACTCGCTTGCTCGCTCTCCAGATCCCACTGAAAACGCCCGCCTTTTCCCTCCTCGCCGGCGTCCGACCTTCTTTCGTTCTTGCTAGATGGATCAGGTCAGTGACCGTCTTCATGGAGATTCCCCATATGTTTTGGCCCCTCTGATTCATGGTGTGGATCTATATCTATCTACGTTTGTTTGGTTCAGCGTGGATTTGTGCGCAAGTCCATCGTCCGGATCTCCTTCAAGTGGCCGAATCCTGACAACAAGGGGAAGATACTGACTGTCGTCCTCCCTGGCACCATTGTCTCCATCAAGGACGACGGATCCTGCGTCGTGCTCGCGGATCGCACATTCTTCCGACAGGAGAACTGCCCTTTCGTGGTGAATCTGCCGACTTCTGGGGGATACGATGCTGTGCCTGTGGCTCCATCGATGCAGTTTTTCGTACTTGGCTTCTGTGTGTTGGTTCTTCAGGTGCAACCAAATGGTTATCTGCAACCGGTGACATTTGAGACTGGTCCTGTTCGGCGAGAGGAGGAAGTGTATGGTTTTCTATTTCCGCAAGAGGATTTCTTCACGCCAACAATGTATTGTCCAGGAAACGTCATGTAAGCTTTAAAGTTTTGCTTCAGTATACACCCCCTTGAAAGTTCACACGAATCTTAAAGTTACTTTAGAAGGCTATCACCATATTATTCTGCAGAATAAACGTAATGAATAGATTGATTTGGATAAAGAAGAGTATATTAACATGTTGCATTTTGGTTACTAGATTAGATAGCTCTAATGTCTTCTTGGCTCTATATAGCTGCAACTCTTTGGTTATTGATAATCTGTAGATGGTCGCGATGATGTGTTTGGTTAATTTCGTTCGCTTCGAGTATGTTTGAAGTTCTAGTGTTTTTTTTTTGTTAGGATAGCTGGAAGGTTGCGTTGAGCAGAAACCCGAGGGTAGTGTGTCCCCTTTGATGTGAACTATTATGTGCTGCTTATCAGTTTCATGAGATATGAAATTGGGGGCATGGTGCTCCTTTTCTAGAAAAGAATTATAGCTCTAATGTTCTTTTGTCAATTTTTCTTTATTGTGAGGAGCAGTGGAGGAGAAAGCCCATTGGGAAACTGGGTGCATGATATTCCTTTTCATTCATTTGGTCGTTTCGGATCACCTATATTCAACCAAAGTGGTCATCTTGTTGGGATATCTTATCAAAACATGGACGCATTGTCTGTGAAGTTCCTACAGTTAGCTGTGTTGAGTGAAGCAGAGATCAGCAGGTACAATGTGATGCACCATTTATACACACTAGTAGAAAACGGACCATTAGTACCGGTTTGTAAGGGCCTTTAGTGCCGGTTATGGAACCGGCACTAAAGTTTCGGCACTAAAGGCCCCCCCCCTTTAGTACCGGTTCGGCACGAACCGACGCTAAAGTGCCACCACGTGGCGTGAGCTCGCGCCCTGGTACGGGGGACCTTTAATATCGGTTGGTGTTACCAACCGGTACTAAAGGTTTATTTTTAGAATTTTTTTTTTGAAAATTTTGGAAAAAAATTTAATTTTTTTTATTTTTAATTTGAACCGGCACTAAAGTTTCGGCACTAAAGGCCCCCCCCTTTAGTACCCGTTCGACACGAACCGACGCTAAAGTGCCACCACGTGGCGTGAGCTCGCGCCCTGGTACGGGGGACCTTTAGTACCGGTTGGTGTTACCAACCGGTACTAAAGGTTTTTTTTTAGATTTTTTTTTTGAAAATTTTGGAAAAAAAATTTATTTTTTTATTTTTAATTTGAACCGGCACTAAAGTTTCGGCACTAAAGGCCCCCCCCCCCTTTAGTACCTGTTCGACACGAACCGGCGCTAAAGTGCCACCACGTGGCGTGAGCTCGCGCCCTGGTACGGGGGACCTTTAGTACCGGTTGGTGTTTTTTTTAGAAAATTTTGGAAAAAAATTTTAATTTTTTTTTATTTTTAATTTTTCTGAATTATTTGATGATTTAGTCTCTAATCACCTCTCTTAACTGCTCAAGTGTGGATCACTCATTCCAAATCATCTAACTTCCCGACCGTCCCTCTCACTACTCCAGCCCGAGCACGCTTAACTTTCAGGTTCTATTCTCCTTCGTTTCCGAGTTTGCACTTGTTGTTTTCCTGACAATAGTAAGATGTTAATCCTATTAACCTTTAGGAATTTTTCTTGAGCATGAAGTGACACATTTCACTGTTTGAGTTTGAAACTATTGTTTTAAAAAACAATAATTATTTAGTAACACTAATATTTCTTGAATAATTAGTTTGACCATTGTTTGACCACAGTTTGACCACAGTTTGACCAGATTTGACCAAAATTGAAATAACTAAAATAATTATTTAGTAACACTAATATTCTAGAATAATTAGTTTGACCATTGTTTGACCACAGTTTGCCCACTGTTTGAATATTTTTCAATTTTTTCCACTCTAGATCTTAAAAGCCCCGTAACTTTTTTTCTATTAGGTTTTTGAGGATTTTGAAAATTTGGATGTAACTTTTCGAGTAGATGATTTTTCATATAAAAAACTTTTTCATCCGAGTTAGTATGCAAAAGTTATGCCCATTTTTACAAATTTCAGAGAGATTTTGCAAATAAAGTCAAAATTAACATTTGCAAATTTTCCCAACAACTAGACCACATATCACATGAGAAACTTATTTTCTTTTATTTTTTTGACATTTCCATTATTTTCTTTTATTTTTTTTAAAACTGAAAAGACGATCCATTGGGGGGGGGGGTAGAGTTTGTGTCTCCAACCGGTACTATAGGTCAGACCCCTTTAGTACCGGTTCGTGCCATGAACCGGTACTAAAGGTGATCGTGGGGCCCCGGCCTGACGCCAGCCTGCCACCACCCCTTTAGTACCGGTTCATGCCACGAACCGGTACTAAAGGTTCAACACGAACCGGTACTAAAGGTTCAACACGAACCGGCATTAATGCAAATCCGTTCGAACCGGCACTAATGGTACCATTAGTACCGCCTCAAATACAAACCGGCACTAATGTGCTTCACGTTTGACCCTTTTTCTACTAGTGACACATGAATATAGTGTTACAATGTGTTGCTCCACTTACCCACAATACTGACATTCAAATGGGTCACTATAGCCATGCCTTTAATTGTTTCAAGTACATAATAAGCACTCTATATTTAGTTTTAGTCGTATAATTTAATTCTACTCTTGGTTCCAATAAATTTGGCAGCAACATGTGTTTACATCTTTATTTATTTTCTTTCATGTAGTGTATTGGGTAGTGTTTCCTATGTGCTGAACGGAAACCCAATACCACCCGAAGTCCCAATTCTGCCCGAAGGACCAGTCCTGTCCGTCTAGGAGCAGCAGGCTGTAAGTACTACTTGAACAAATTTTCAATGTACAGTTCTCTTTTTGGGCGATAATCTTAATGTACTGTTTGATAGGGGGAAACTTTACTTGTTACAGTTTGTTACTTGTTGCTTCGATTCTTAATCCCAGAGTTGACTACTGTGCAGTGCAGGAGATAGCGCCTCACGCCTTTACCTCAACAGCAGATGGAAAATATCAACATCCCAGAGTTGACTGTTGTTGCAGCCTAGTGTAGGTTTCAGTTTAGTCTTTATTATTAAACTACTATCTGACTTGTTATTGCAACCTAGTGTGCTTGTCGATTTAGTTTCTGTCGTTGAACTGCCATGACTTATTTGCAGCCTAGCGTAGTTGTCGGTTTATTCTCTTTGTTGAAATGTGATCTGATTTGCTGTGGTAGCTAGCCTAATGAACTATTGGATTTAGTTTCTGTTGCTGGAGCTATCTTGTGGCTGGAATGACTTTTATCCTTGGAGCCCCAGAGCTTAGAGTAATCATTTGTGTTACGATTGAGTTGTTGGGTGTTCGCCCATTTTGTCAGGTGATGTGAAATTCAAAGTTCTCTTATAGATTAAACTGTCGAAGGCTAATTGTTGCTGATGACACAAACAAACCAAATTTTGCAAAAGAACAATTTCTACTAGTACCTTGTTCGTATTCTATTTATAGCTGTTTTTCCTATTTTGTTTTCTTTGTCTTGCAAAGTAGTTTTGCTCTGAAGTTTTAAGTTTTCATGGATGTACATCTTTGTTGTCGAACGATTGAACATTTCAGTTTTTCATGGCACATATTTAAAAACTAATGTCTAGGAGATGATAATTTTGAATATATGTTCTGGTGGTTTGTGGGATTCGTTGCGTGCTTCATGTGAGATGGACTTGTTTTTCGGTCAATGGAAATTTTGTAGCGTTCTAAAAATTATAGGTTGGTACATGAGAAAAATAACGCCACACTAACTCACAGTTACAGATTGTTCATGTTTGCAGGTATGTTTGGATATCAACTAAAAAAAAGGGTATGTTTGGATACGATTTATAGAAAAATGTTACCAAGCAGCGAGGAAATCAGCATGCAGAATATTTTGTGACCACGTGCAATAAGAAAATAATTTTAATCAAATCCATCCTAAACTGGTTGTATGTGGACAAGATAACATTTATCTGATCTTATGACTATCTTGGGATGATAATGGCACTGGGTGACAGTACCTTCAAGACTACCACTCATGTATCTGCTACATTCTCTTTCTACAAATGCTTAGGCAATCTATCATTCCTTCAGAAAACTGCAGCAAGACATATCTGCCTTATAAGGCTGTAACTTCATAGTGGACAAAGAACAATAGTCCTTGCTTGCCACGGTTAGAAACAATTTCAAGTAAATCACCACGACTTCTCAACATTACTCCCTGCTTTTAACTTGGTATTTAAACCATCGAAAGTTCCTGAAACTATTTGCGAGCCTCCTTCAACCAAGCGAACAAGAGAATGGCAGTTACTACAGCACAAGCACGGTGAAGAGAAGATGCAGCACTTTATATTATCCAGAATATAAAGTCGCGCATGAAGTATTCTCCGGAAGACGGATGCACAACTCTGCTGCCAGCGGCCTCACAAAAGAAGCATCGACCTGTTGGACCATTGGCAAAGACAATACATAATCATTAGTTCAAGTCACATAAATGGCTTTCTGATTACAAATTACGCATTAGAGATCAAGGCTGGGCTAGCTTACAAATTGGTCTTCATGGTAATTATTGAATTCATGCTCCAGCCAACTCATCCAAAAGTCCGAACTGATGGAGGAAGGTGGGCAATATATTTCAACACTCCCCCTCACGTCTAGGTTATTTTAGTCCTTAGACGTGGGATCGATGTAGGCCGCAGAATCGTTTTTATTTAATACTGCGTTGGCAGGGTCTTGAACTCAAGACCTCTTGGCTCGGATACCATATTGAATTCATGCTCCAGCCAACTCATCCAAAAGTCCGAACTGATGTAAAACAGCGGAGAACGTTGTACCTCTCTCGAGGCGATGGTTTCGTGTTAATATAGGCAGGGGCATATCCCTGGATAAGCATACAAGGTTGTTGAGATTACATCTTGAGGTACAAGGAAAGTAGAGATAAGATATACATGAGAAGATTACAACCATATATTCTAACCAACCAGACCTAGACTTATCTCAACCGAACCGACAAGTGGTGCGCCCCTTTGAGCCTGAATATTGCGCTTAAATTCTTCAAAACCTCTCGTAGGCAAAGCTTTAGTGAAGCCATCTGCAACTTGATCTTGAGACCGAATGAACCGAATATCCAGCTTTTTTTTCTGCAACTCTTTCTCTGACAAAGTGAAAATCTATTTCGATATGTTTTGTTCTTGCATGAAATATTGGGTTAGCAGAAAGATAGGTGGCACCCAGATTGTCACACCATAAGCATGGAGCCTGTTTACTATGTATCCCAAGCTCTTTCAGTAATGACTGAACCCAGATAATTTCAGTAGTAGCATTTGCTAATGCTTTGTATTCTGCTTCTGTGCTGGATCTAGACACAGTAGCTTGTTTCTTAGCACACCATGAGATTAAATTTGGACCAAAGAACACTGCAAAACCACCTGTTGAGCGTCTATCATCAAGACAACCTGCCCAATCAGAGTCAGAAAAGGCACTTACAAGTGTTGATGGTGACTTGGTGAAGGTGAGTCCAACACTGGAAGTGTCCTTGATATATCTAAGTATGCGTTTTGCAGCTGTCAAATGTACTGTGGTGGGTGCATGAAGAAACTGACATACTTTATTCACAGCAAAAGAAATATCAGGCCTAGTCAGAGTTAAATATTGCAGTGCACCAACCATACTTCTGTACCTGGTGCTGTCCTCTTGATTCAAGAGTTTTCCTTCTGTTAAGGATAGTTTCTCAGAGCTGGATAGAGGTGTTGGAGCTGCCTTGCAACCTTGCAACCCTGCTCTTGCTACAAGATCAATGGCATATTTCTCTTGAGACAAGTGAAGCTCATCTCCACTTCTTTTCACTTCAATGCCAAGGAAGTAGTGCAAGGCTCCTAGATCCTTGAGAGCAAACTCAGAGTTCAAATCCTTGAGCAGTGCTGGAATGGCTTCATCAGATGAGCTTGTGACAATAATATCATCAACCTATATGAGTACAAATATAGATGTATTTGACTTGTTGAAAATAAACAGTGAGGTGTCAGACTTGGACGGAGCAAACCCAAGTCCTTGAAGCTTTGAACTCAACCGAGAATACCATGCTCTAGGAGCTTGTTTTAATCCATATAGAGCCTTGTCAAGCTTGCATATGTGGAGGGGTTTTTGTCTGTTTTCAAACCCAGGAGGTTGTTTCATGAACACTTCCTCTTCCAGAACACCATGAAGAAACGCGTTCTGAACATCTAGCTGGCGTAGGCTCCATCCTCTGGATACGGCAATAGACAAAATGAGACGAATAGTAGCAGCCTTTACTACAGGACTAAAAGTATCCTCATAGTCTAGACCGTATCTTTGTTTAAAGCCTTTTGCAACTAGTCTAGCCTTATAACGATCTATGGTGCCATCAGACTTCTTTTTAATTCTGAAGACCCATTTACAATCTATAACATTTTTACCTTTGCCTTGACGTGCTGGAACTAAGTGCCAAGTTTTATTTTTGTGGAGCGCCATGTATTCATCCTCCATAGCCTTCTGCCACTTTGGATCGCCTAGAGCTTCTGCAACAGAGTGTGGGATATCTGGTTCATGTGAAACACAAGCAAGTCCAAACTTTGCTAAAGATCTGTAATTTTTGGGTTGAGTTACTCCCCTCTGAAGCCTAGTGCGAGGCGGTGAAGGAGGATCCGCAGAAGATCCAACACCAGGAGCGGCTGCAGACTCGCCGGGCGAGGACATGCAGATCGGATCTTCTGTGGCCAGCGCACGTGGAGCTGAGGAAGAAGTCGCCGCAGAGGATCCCGATCCAGCAGGGGGCGCAGCCGGTGGGACGGGGACTGCAGCATGATCCACACCGGAGTCAGTGCCCGTATCCAGACGGGATGGGCGCCGCGCGTAGCAGCGCGTGTCGGGGCCAAACCGACCAGGTGCGGGGCTAGACACGGGGCCGGGCGCGGGACCAGGCGCGGGCGGCTGGAGTTGGCGCCGCGTGGCGCTGGTTGGTTGGTGCGGAGCGGCCACCGGGCGGTCAACCGAGCCGCTGGTGGCGTGTGGCGACGCAGGGCTCGAGGAGGATCGGCCTGGCGCGGAGGGCGCGGATCCCGCGGGGGACAGGACGGCAGACTGGCACAGGAGCGATCCCGAGGGGGATGCGCCTGGATCCCGAGGGAGATCCGCTTCGATGCTGCTGCTGTTTTGTCCAGGAAGCATAAAATGATGATTTGGGCTGAGTTCTTCACCATTTTCTGCATAATTTTTTTCTGTTGCATCACAAGACTCAAGACCATCATTAGTAAGAGGATTAGTCAACAATTGATCATCAGTGTCCAAAACATCCCCATTGTCACGACCGGTAAGATGTGAAGGTAGAAGAAGAATCTCCTTTTGAAGAAGGGCTCCGGCGTTTGGATGAAGTTGTGCAAAAGGGAAAACAGTCTCATCAAACACAACATCACGGGAAATATAGACACGTCCAGTGGATACATCAAGACACTTTACACCCTTATGTTGTGGACTATAGCCCAAGAAAACACACTGTTTTGATCGAAACATGAGTTTGCGGTTGTTATATGGCCGAAGATTCGGCCAACACGCACACCCAAATACTCGTAGAGATGTGTAATCTGGTTTTGTATGAAGGAGACGTTCTACTGGAGATTCATTATTGATGACTCTACTTGGCGACATGTTTATGAGGTGGACTGCGGTGAGAAAAGCCTCATCCCAGAATTTCAAAGGCATAGAGGCAGCAGCAAGTAAGGCAAGGCCGACTTCAACTATATGTCTGTGCTTGCGCTCAGCTGATCCATTTTGCTGGTGAGCATGGGGGCATGACACGTGGTGTGATATGCCAATTTTCTGAAAAAAGGAGTTGAGGTTGCGGTACTCCCCTCCCCAATCGGATTGGAGAGCTAGGATTTTGCAATCAAACTTTCTTTCTACTAGTGCTTGAAAGTTGTGAAACACTTGAAAAACATCAGATTTCTTTTTGATGAGATAGATCCATGTGTACTTGCTATAGTCATCGATAAAACTTACGTAATAAGTGTGTCTGCCAACTGATTTAGGGGCAGGACCCCAAACATCGGAAAAAATAAGCTCAAGAGGTTTGGTGGAGATGCTTGTAGACACAAGATAGGGTAATTGATGACTTTTAGCACACTGACATGAATCACAAATTGTTTCACGATCTCGCTCACCAACAAACGGGAGCTTATTCTTTCTAAGCAAATGTTCAACTAAAGAAAAAGATGCATGCCCTAATCTATCATGCCACCGTGTTGAAGAGACTTTGGTGACACCATAGGCTTGTTTATTCAATCTCCTAAGCTCCGGAATCAACGGGTACAGCCCTCGAACGCATCTACCTCGATACAGAGTTTTCTTCGTGACCTGATCCTTGATCAAAAAGAAAAACGGATGAAACTCAAGGAATACATGGTTGTCAATGGCAATGCGATGAACTGAAAAGAGATTTTTGGAAGCACTAGGGACATGCAAAATTTTTCTTAGACGAATATTTTATGGGGGGTTTTAAGCACTGAATGACCAACGTGGCTAATACTCATACCTTCTCCGTTGGCAGTGTGAACTTGGTCTTGCCCATGGTACTTCTCACAAACAGTCACCTTTTCCAGCTCGCTCGTGATGTGGTCAGTTGCACCACTGTCCACATACCAGTTCGTGTCGATGCCGTAGGAGCCATCAGCAGCGCCTACAACCTTCTCATCTTGTGAGGATTCGCCGTCATCTTCATAGCGATACCAGCAGTCCCGGGCGGTGTGGCCTAGCTTGCCGTAGATTTGGCATTGCGGCGCATCAGGGTTGGCGCGAGGCCTACCACCACGGCGGCCCCTATTGTTGTTGCTGGAGGGCCGCTCGCCGCCGCTGCCGCCACCACGAGCGGAGTTGCTGCCGCTGCTGTTTCCACCAGATGACGGCTTGCCCTTGCCGCGCGGAGGTCCATGGTAGCGTGAACCGCCACCGCCGCGACCGCCGCCGCGAGAGACCGCGTTAGCAGATGACTTGAAGCCCCCGCCCGAGTTGTTGTTGTAGAGAGCGAGGCGCTGATCAAAGTTGCTCATCTGAGCGTAGAGGTCGTCGATGCTGATGGTGTCGGTGCGCGCGTCGTTGGCGGAGACGAGGGGTTGGTACTCCATGTCGAGGCCGGCGGTGATGTAGGAGACAAGCTCATCGTCATCGATGGGCTTTCCGGCGGCTGCAAGCTCATCGGCAAGTGCTCTCATCTGGGCGAAGTAGGCCGCAACAGATTGCGTCCCCTTCTGCGCCGTGGAGAGAGCAACCCGGATGTTGTTGATGCGGGCTCGGGACTGTGATGAGAACATGTGGGCGAGAGCCGCCCAGAGCTCGTGCGGCGTGGCGATGGAGGTAACCTGCACGAGGACTTCTTTGGTGAGAGTATTGAGCAAGTATCCAAGTACCTGCTGCCCTTCTCTGAACCAGATCGGATGGAGCGGGTTCGGTGTTTGCTCTTCTTTCCCGTATTTGTCCTTCGTGACGAGGATCTTGACAGGTTCTGGCATGGAGCCGTCGGCGTAGCCGAAGAGGCCAGCCCCTCTCAGCTGTGGTGTCACCTGCGCATGCCACAGGATGTAGTTGGTGCGGGTGAGTTTCTCTGCGACCTGCCCAAGGGAGGCCTGGACGGCGCTGGAGGACGACATGGCTGGTAATGGATGGGTTTTGCTAGATGCGATGGATAGAGGTGGGCAATATATTTCAACAGTAATTATCAATGGGGAAACACTGAGGCAGCCTTGCTGAATCTCCTCGTTTCGCAAACAAGGTGGGTACCAGAATTCAGTGAAGAACAGTTTAGCTGGTTCATGGTGACATGGTAGCATTTCCTGATGCAGCCATACGGTGCTGTTCCCACTACGCAGATAATGCCCAACTTGTAGCAGAATGCACAAAAGGAAGACGACGATCCCTGCACATCAGATCACAGTGAGTGGTTTATTCAGGTGAAATGACAGCAACTGTGACCAACCAAACAAAAAGAGAACAATTGCTTTGACTTATTTCGAGGTTAGGAAAATCAAGGAAAAATGGTGGGCGGCTACAAGCAAGCAAGTGTTTGCTACCTTGGATTAATCCATCACGATTGGAATGGTTCCTTTAAACTTGCGGCACTGCCTCTTTAGCTCCTCGCTTTTGCAACTACGGACATCTAACACTAGCAGGGAATCCGGGAGGCCATCACTGGGCAATGAATTCAGAGCAGGACAATCATAGATCTTCAATTTTTCCAGAGAACATGGCAAGCCATCCTTGGGTAGCAATTCCAGAGCAGGGCAGCTAGAGATGTCTAATGTTTTCAGCGAACATGGGAGGCCATCCTTGGGCAGAAATTTCAGGGCATCACAATTCCTGATCCATAATTCCTGCAGTGAACTTGGGAGGCTATCCTTGGGCAGCGATTCCAAGAAATCACATCTGCCAATGCTTAAACATTGCAGAGAACTTGGGAGGCTGTCATTGGGCAGCAATTTGAAAGCAGGGCAGTAATCGATTTGTAAAACTTGCAGAGAAGTTGGGAGGCCGTCTTTGGGCAGCGATTGCAAGGCATGACAACATGCAATCCGTAACATCTTGAGGCTGGAAAGTCTATGTAGCCCTGCTGGGAGGCACTGTAGCTTGGTGCACTTATTGAACTCGAGGTTTTGGATGGAGGTGAGGATCTGAAGGGCATCCTCTTGCTCCTTAGAAAAGCGCTTCACCTTACCAATGTCAGAAACGAGTAAGCTGGTGATGGACGAGGAGAGGAGGCTGTAGATGGGCACATTAAGGAAGCTTGTGAAGTGATCTGTGAATAGCTTCTGAAGTTTGCAAGATCTGGGCTCTTTGTCATGCATCCGCGAGGGCTCGAAAAAGGGGGGAAATTTGTGGGTGTGAAAGATGAATAATTCTGTGAGGCAGCCATGCGCGAGGAGAGGCCGTATGCATGAAGGGGAGGACAAGTAAGAGGAGAAGGACTTGGGGAAACCATGTATGCCAAATGACCGGAGGGAGCATAGGCCTTGGAGAGAACTGGCGAGTAGGCTCAGCTCTGGGCAATTCATGATCACTAGTGAGTGGAGGGACCGGAGGCCTTGGAGTGAACTCGCGAGTAGGCTCAGCTCTGGGCAATTATCGATCACCAATTCTTGCAGATGGGGAGATGAGAGCAAAACTCCACCTTCTCGATCACTAATTCCCTCCTCTCGTCTTGTCATCTGCTGTTGCTGCATCACACCAACTCTTGTTACCTTTTCACAACCAATTATTTCCAACTTGCTGAGATCTTGAAAATGAGAGAGCAACTGCGTCAATTCTTTCTCACGGGCACCACAAGACATAACCCTGAGTTGTTCAATTGGTAACTTGTATATGATATCACTCTCATTGTCAGTTGTCAACAAGACATTGCTATTACTCGAATAATCTATTTCAAGGGACTTCAGAGATGTTAACTTCTGGAGGTGATACAATGGCAGAGGGGGACAATTCTTAATCTTCAGCTCTTTTAGACCAGCTAGATTACCGAATACAAACATATTCCAGAACATGCCATCTTGCCCATCCTTCCCCGTAACCCCCAAGCTTAATTTTGACCTGTAATTTTCTGAGTACTCCAGCCATTCCAAACTAGATCCTACCCGCTTTATCATGGCAGAGGATGCAGCAGTAGTCCAAGGGACAAGAGGTAGTGACAACAGTTTTGGGCAGTCTACAATATCAAGAACCCGTAATCTAGGAAACCAAGTCATATTTGCTTCTTGCTCTGATTGACGGCGTGAAAATGGCAGCTCCACGAGTTCAGAACAATCTTTAACAATGAGAACTTCTAGTTGAGATAAGAAATGGCAAGTGCTATTTTCAACCCATTTTCTCAACCTTGGTATCTTAACTAATTCTAGCCTTTTAAGATTTTGAAATCTTTGACTTGAGATGGAACTTTGATACTCTTCACCAAGTTCACTAACTGACCACAACTCCCCTAGAGGTGGAAGAATATTCCAACCTACATCATGCAGGGAAAGAGATTCCAAATTCATTACTGAGAGGTTCCCACCTAGCCACGACGGACAATTAGCACCTCTATGCCCTTTAATGTGCAGATTGCTATGAGGTTTAAGACTTTCAAGAACTTGTTCTTGCACAAAATCCTTATTCTGTCCATAAATACCCCACTCTAATATTAGCTTCTTTAAGTGGATTTTTTGTATCAATTTTGCTGCACTCACTTCTTCCTTTCGTTCAACATTCTCAATGTTATGGACTCTCAGTAACCCAACAAGTTCTACCAATTGTCCTATCTGCCCTAGTTCAAAACCACCGTCTTGGACAAGAAAATGGCGCAGTTTTACAAGGTTGCTCATTGCTTTGAGAAGACCAAGGTGGACATTGCATTCTTGAACATCCAGGACCCTCAGGTGATAAAATCTTGAGATGTTGCTGTTCAAACTTAATTTCCCCTTAGTTCCTGTAGTTATCCTTAGGTAGCGAAGATGGATAAATCTTGGAAGGCTGCGGAACACATCCTCCAAAATGTAACTACAATATGCCTCAGATAAAAGAATAACACGAAGGGCTTTTGCTTCTGCAAATAAATCACCAAAAGTCTTTGCAAAGCTTCCATGGAATCTTCCGAACAACATCACAGTTTGTAGATTTTCAACTGTCAACTTTTCAGGTAATGTACTCAAGTCCCTCTTAAAATCCTCAAAGGTCATTCTATCATTGACATCTCTCGCATCTATAATGATAGACAAGTGACGTATAGATGGAGAAGATTGTACATATCTCACATTAGAACTAGATATGCTAAGACAGTCTGATGATGAAACCTTCACTGCCAACTCATGTAGTAGGTCATGCACAACATAATAAGGACTGCCATCTTTTTTCATGTTCTCCTTGAGAAAACCAAGATTAACCAAGTCATTTAAATAGCATAGCCCAACATCTTCAAGTCTTCTCCTTCGATCACATGAATCTAAAATATTGAGCCCTATCCATAAGTGAACCAACTCTTCGTTGCAAAACTCATAATCTTCGGGAAACAAAGCACAATAGAAAAAACACTGTTGTAGATGGAAAGGCAGATAATCATAGCTAAGCTTCAGTGCTGGCATAATGTCATATTCGCTGCTTTGTAACTCCCATTCTTTGCTTTCCAGAACTCTTGTCCAGTGGCCCAATGTAAGCTGGTTTCTTAGTAATCTACCTACAGTATTTGCTGCAAGAGGGAACCCCTTCAAATGGACCACTATTTCCCTTCCAACATTAAGCAATTCAGGATGGTCTTTCCATGACTGTTGGTGACCAAATACATATGCTTCAAATAAATGCATAAAATCTTCAGGTCCTAAGCGATCCAGGTTTATAGAATGATCAGCTATTTTTCCCGCTGTTGTTGTTTCTGAAATTCGAGTAGTGACAATAATTATATTACCTCTTGCGTCTCCTTTTTTGAAGGGAGCTAATAGTTTTTTCCACTCATCGTCGTGATATGTCCGGACATCATCCAAGACCAGCAAGAACCTCTTATGTTTTATTCTTTGCTCAATAAGCTCTTCATCGATAGCATTTTCCGTTTCACCATTAACCTTAGGGATGTTTTTCACAATCTCTCGTGCCAACCTATTTGCATCAAAATTCAGAGATATGCAGACCCAAATCATAACATCAAAAGAGCTCTTCACTTCTTGATAGACATGTTGTGTGAAAGTCGTCTTCCCAATACCCCCTGGGCCAACAATTTGGAGAACTGTGAGTCCATCGGCACAATATTTTCCAACGGTAATGCCATCTACAATGTCCTTTTTCTCTGCGTCCCTCCCAAATAACTCTGGCTCTATTATTGCTGGGGTGGTTTTGGGTCTGTTTCCAATAATGCTAACTTTGGTAGATTTGCGGAGCTCTAGATCAAGGATTTCCTTCACCTTGGCACATATGGGATCCAGCTGTTGTACAATGTGTGCCATCCGTTTAGACATTTCCACATGGTTAAACTTCAATTTGTATGTTTGCATAGTGCCATCTTCTGGTGGTGCCTTAGAGCAGAGCTTGAATTTATTAGCAATGGCTCTAGCAGTGTGCCGCACATTGAGACCAAGGTTGTGGATGCAACCCTTGGGATGGCTATCGGCGGCATTGTAGGTATTGTCGAGCTTGTCCTGGATGCGGAAGTAGTCCAGCTCATCAAGCACGTCGTCGGCCCCGTCCGCCAGCTGCCGCAACATGTGCAGCAGCTCCTTGAGGGCAGGGTTGGTGGTGTACTCTCTGTCGTGCGCGGTGTAGAGTATCCCCTGCGCGCGCAGCAGCTGCCTCTTGAGGGCGCTGATGTTGGGGCCGAGACTGTCACTGGACGCCCAGCTCTCCAGCAATCCATCCGAAACTGGGGCCAGCGCCTTGCCTACCACCCACACTGCCGCACTGATGGCCGCGTTCATCCTCACGTCCCCTGCTGATAAGAGTTGCAGAGTGGTGAGATTGCACAGTCAGTCAAAGATGGTCTAGGAGCAGCACATCAAACAAGTTGAGTACACTCACACTTTTGGATCAAGATACTACTAGCCGATCAATGCACCTGCTGCTCGTCTCCTACTCAAAGTGATTGGTGATTGGAGAGCTGAGATGGATATGCCTGACTGCTTCGATCTCTCTCACCTCTTGCGAGAGTAGCACCATCCGTAGCGGATAACGACGACTGGACGGCTCGACTACAATCATGTATGATGCTTTTGGTGGTTCCGGCGGCAGCGGAGGAAATGAGAGTACATGGAGAAGAGCACAATACAAGTAAAAGCCATGAGGGAGAAGACAAAAATTGGGGTTTGATGGTAGGCTGCAGAAGGCGGATTTTCCAACCAAGCTCAACAATGTTGAATCAACAATGCTTTCAACAACGTTATCAACAAAGTCGCCTTGTGTGGATCAGTACAAGGGATGCGCGTTTAATAATGGAGGCCACCATAGTGACGGTACAAGGGACAAATTGCCAAGAGCATCATTTTTTTTTGAAACAAGTATTGCCAAGAGCATCATGGTTCCAGAAAAACATTCTACGTGCTGCCAAGTGAGAATGCCGGCAGTTTACTGATTTTTTTGGGTGGGCACAAGTGGAGCAAAGTGAAGGCAAATAATTGTTGTGATGCACCCACCGCAGGCCGGAAGGATGAGCAGTTCGTTAGTCGTTTTTCCAAATGGAGGATCGACTGTAGGCAGATTCTTCTTGCCGATTGATGCCCTTTGGTGCTTCCTTCTTTTCCTTCCCTAGTGGAGTTTATCAAATGAGATTTCGCTGCTCCATTGGACACAAGACGCAACATATGTAACTCGTCGTTTCGAGTGTGTCGAGAGGAAGGAATTAACCTGCCTTAATGTAAAGCATGGCATAGCTCTTGTTATTTGCCAGACAAAGAAGAAAGGGTAGTATATATATGGCCTCAAGTGGCTAGAGTTTGGTGTGACATGTTTGTGTTGTTGCTTGTGTTCATAGCTCAACTCAGGTCTCTTGTGCCTGCTGTACTCAACTGACGACTTGACCGAATCAAACCTCACCACTAGTAAGCAGAACTGTGAGATTCATTCATTACTAATATACTAAACCTAGCCAGGTTTAATTTACCTGGTTTTTTTGACTTTTTCTTATCAGTGAAAACGTGACCAATCGAAACGTGACACGTGATTTATTGAGCGATACAGGCGTGTATCTTCTGGGGTGCGCTTAGCAGGTTCCCACTTGATTTGCCGGCAGTGTTTCCCATTGTTGCGCATGTGCCGATGTGCGCTGCATGTTGATTTTGCATGTGCGGTGGATGGTGATTTCACTACGTTCTCTTTTGGCATTTTCCTGTTGGAGGCGTTCCTTCACGTTTTGCCTATCGCTACGTCTCTTGATTTTGTTTCTCTTGCGTTCTTTTCTGGGCACGTGTGGACTGCGGCGGCCGCTGATCTGGTTCATGGCGGTCTAGATTTAGACTCCGGCGGTGTGGCGGCCGGCCGGCGTCCTATCAAAGTATTGATGTAAAAAAAGACTCTTGCTTTACAATATAGCAAAACAAACAGGGGAAAGGGTCCACATTTTGTTCGAAAAGTCTGTCTGAAAGTTAGACATTCAGTATTCTTCTCTCCCCTGCCAAATTGCTCCTTGCAATGCTGCCATGATATCAGCATGAAGAGGGCTAGCAGGGTTGATGAGTTTCCCCGCGCCACATGCAACATCCCTCCCATTTTCACCTCTGGTAACTGCACTCCATCCACCAGTTTAGTTTTAAGTATTTGGATGGTACGCGCCATACATAATGATCTTCAGAGAACCACTACCAGGGCCTGGCTTTCTCCACCTTCCTTGAACGGGCACTTTTGTTACCCTCTCCTTGGTCCCTTAGGGCATCTCCAGCCGCGTCCCAGGAAGGCCTCCCTAAGCGTTTTTCTTGCGCCGGCGCCGAAAAATCGGCTCAGTCACGCCCTCAGGAGCCCGATTTTCGCCGGCCTAGGCCGAAAACAGCGCCGGCGGACCCAGGCCGAACCCAGCGCGCTGGGGGACGCCCGGGGGCGCCGGGCGAACTTTTTTGGCGCGAAAAAGCCGCGGCCCGCCGCGTCAGCGACACGGCTCTCTTCTCGCCCCTTCGTCGTCCTCATCGTCTCGTTTCCCGCGGCGAATCAATGCCAAAGCTGCCGCGCTGCCGCGCCGGTCAGCCTGCGCCATTGATGCCTCACGGGCGGCGCAGTGAAGGCCGGACGACGCGCGTCCCTCGCCCTCCCTCGCCCGCCACGCGTACACACGGCGGCCACGCGTACGGGCGGCGTCTCGGCCTATATAAGACGCGCACCAGCGTGCTCGGCGATCACACTCTCTCGCCGTCGTCCCTCTCCTCTCCTCTCTCTCGCCGTCGTCGTTCCTCCCTCTCCTCTCTCTCGCCGTCTTCACCCATGGCCGAGCGCTTCCCTGGTGACGGCGCGGCGGTGAACGGCTTCGGCCGCCGCCATCTCCACGAAGACGAGGCTCGCCTCCTTTACGAGGCCGGGTACCCGGTCTCGCCGGACATGCGGGTGCCCGGCGCGTGGAGGATCAGCGCCGGCGGCGTGCCGGTGCCACCACCACCCACCGGGGCGGCGCGGCGTGCGGAGATCACACGCATCCGCGCGTCCCTGCCGCGGGCGGCGAGGGAGGGGCCACGGTACGTCCCCGACAGCCCGCTCTGGGAGCCCTACTTCCGCCGCCGTCACGCCGAGCAGCTCGAGGCCACCAACGGCGTCGTGCCCTCCGGCAGGCTCAACTCCAATGGCCGGCGCCGGTGGTGGGGCGTGCCCGGGCGCACGTTGGAGGCCGTCCTCGAGTACATCGAGGGCGGCAACACGCCGCGCCTCGAGTACCCCGATCCCCCGTCCTTCTCACGCCGTCGGGGAAGCTCCTGGACCCCGAGGCGCATGGAGACCGGGGGGTCCTCCTCGTCGTCCGGCGGCTCGCCCTGCCTCCGCCCCGCCAAGCCGGAGCCCCAGGGCACGCCGGTCAGTGCCCGCACGCGCAGCTCCGGCCGGCCGCTTCGTCCTCGTCAAGCCCAAGCCGGAGCGCGGCCTCCCCGCGGAGTACGAGGAGATAGCCCGGCGCGGCATCTCCGACGAGGACGTCCTGCGGTGGGCGCGGGACGACTACCTCCGCGACGAGATGGTCCGGCAGCGCCGGGCCCTGGAGGAGATCGCCGCCCGCAAGCGTGGGCGCGAGGACGAGCACGGCGTCGTGGTCCTCGACAGCGACGACGACGCCCCCGGACTGTCCAACCCGCCGCGCCAACCGGGGGAGGGATGCAGCAGGGACGGCGGAGGCGCAGGCGGGGCCGGCGACGACGACGACGACGACGGCGGCGACTACACGCGGTTCTACCGCCTCCTCGGCATGTAGGCGGCGAGGCGGGCGGCGAGGGAGACGGCGGGGGTAGCCTGCCGAAGTTTTTTTCTTCTTTTGTAAAATATGTTTAAGTTTGAACGAACTCGCCGATGTTTGCATCAAATTTCAGTCGTGTTTGCGCCGTATTTGAATTTTTTAAAAAAACATGGGCGCCGCGACTGGGGGGGCATCACGCCCCCAGTGCGCGGTTTAGCGCTGGCGCGCCCCCAGGGGGCGATTTTTTGCCCCTCCTGGGGGGCCAACGGCTGGAGATGCCCTTAGCTTGATGCTCTTCCCTTGTATGTTTGATGGTGATGTCTGGGGGCCATTTCTCCGTTTCCTGCTGCTTTTTGTTGCTACTAGTAAGTTTGCATGTGCAACGCACGTCTCGACTAATTCTCTTTTTTTTTGAACCGGGCGTACCCCTTTCCATTTGCATTATACGGAAATACATCAGTTCCAGGAAGTTAGAGAGGAGGGAAAGAAGGTAGCGAGTTCAAAGCACTGCCAGGAAACCCATCGTGCTCGCCCGCCATCGTGACGAGCACTATGGGGCGAAAACCTGACAGCACCATACAGTTATACAAATCCCTGACCACCAGCTAAGCACGAGACCAAAAGGGACTCAGAACGCTAAGAGAAACAAACAACATGCAAGCCGAGGAGAATCGCCTCCAGGCTAATCACCAAGCCAGCACTTCTCCATCATCATCTTTTGCACTTCTGGCCTTCTCACACAACGCCATTAGCCTGGACGTACTCGAGCGGATCATCTCTGCACCTTGACGTAGTTCCTCCGCGCCCCCCTGCTTCTGAAGCCCTGCCCAATACAAAAGAAAGGAACATGCCGAAAACACAATCTCAAACGGAGATTTAATCAATTTCTTCTCAAAGGTAGCTCTATTACGGGCCAGCCAGATGGCCCAAGTCACAGCCGGCAGGCCAACAGTGAAGAACTTATCTCTTTTAGGCAAGAACATATTACACCACACATAATATTGCCAAACATTGTTAGGACATGTGTCAGTCCCCAGGACCACACCTATAGATCTCCAGGCCACACGAGCCACATGGCAGGAGAAAAACAAATGCGAACTCGTTTCCAGTTGGCCACAGAAGGAACACACAGGGTTTCCTGGCCATTTTTTCCTCTTCATCACCGATCTGGTGAGAACTGCATCTTGTGCCATTTGCCATAGGAAAACCTGGATTTTAAGCGGAAGCTTAGCTTCCCAGATCCATCTATGGTTGCAGCCACTAATCGGCTTCTCCAGCTATTTATACATAGATTTAGTGGAGTATTTGGCATTCTTATTAAGTCCCCAATAGACCGAGTCTCTATCAGCAGAAAGGTTTAAGCCTACAATTAACGCACGCATTTGATCCCATTGATCTCTCAGATCAGGGTCAAGGCGGCGTCTAAAGAACGAAGAGGGCACAGCACCACCGAAATTTTCCACTGTGCAATCTTGATCAGTGCAAATTGCAAACAGCCGTGGGAAGGATAATTCAAATGGTAGGAGACCATTCAGGGAGTCTTTCCACACCCTGGCCAAGTTACCAGCCCCCAAGGTAATTCGCCTCCCCACCATGTATAAGTCTTTAACCTTCAGAAGAGCCTTCCAGCAAGGCGAATCAGAATATCTCGAGGACACTGTGGCCACAGATTTGTTATACAAATATCTCGCTTTTACCAGATCTTGCCACATCCCTTTCTGGGTTTCAAGTTTCCACCACCACTTCACCATAAGGCTGATATTCTGTTTCCTGAGGTCTTTGACCCCCAGGACCCCTTTCTCTTTCGATCTACATACCCTTTTCCATTTAACCAGGTAGTAACGATTCTTCTTATTGCAACCTTGCCAGAAGAACTTTCTTCGGTGCTTATCGAGCTTATCTATAAAGGTCTTACTCATGAGCCACATCGACATGTGGTACAGAGAAAATTGCGACAGCATCGAAGTAAGCAGAGTAAGCCTGCCCCCTATAGAGGCAGCATGCCCAATCCAAGTCCCAAAATATTTCAAATAGTTGTCCACAATAAATTCCCACACCGAGTCTTTCAAAGAGGAAAAGCTCACTGGCATGCCCAGGTATTTGATTGGAAAGTGTCCAATCTCACAGTTGAAAAGCTCAGCATACCCCTTATCGATCTCCGCATCTCCCCCAATAGTCAGAACCTCACTCTTCTGAAAATTCACTTTAAGTCCTGACATCAGTTCAAACATGTATAACAGGATCTTAAGATTCATTGCCTTCTCCATGTCATGTTCCAGGCAAATGATCGTGTCATCTGCATACTGCAGAATGGCCACCCCATTTGGGATGAGATCAGCAGCTAAACCAGTTAGCAGGCCATTTTGTTGAGCCTTGTTGATCATTTTATTTAGGCAATCTGCAGCCAAATTAAACAAGAAGGGGGAATGTGGATCTCCCTGGCGCACCCCTTTCGCGCTCTGAAAGTATGGTCCTACAGAACCATTCAGCTTGATGCCGACCGTACCATTGTATAGGATTTGTCTCACCCATCCACACCAAGTTTTATCGAAGCCTCTCAGCTTATGACATTCCAAGAGAAACTCCCAGTTGACTTTATCGTAAGCCTTCTCAAAGTCTAACTTCAGCACCACCCCAATTCTTTTCTTAACATGGGTGTAGTTCAATATCTCATGAAGAGACATGATACCATCCATAATATTCCTACCCTTCACAAAGGCATTTTGTGAAAGGCTAATCAGCTTATCAGCGTACTTTTCAACTCTCCTATCCATAGTCTTAGTAATCAACTTATACGGGCACCTAAGGAGGCAGATGGGTCGGAACTGTTGAATTCGTTCAGCGCCCGAAACTTTAGGAAGAAGAGTGATCACTCCGTAGTTGAGACGCTGCACATCAAGCGTCCCATCATGGAAGTGCCTAAAAATCCTCATAATATCATCTTTGACAATATCCCAACAATGTTGGTAGAATTCTGCAGGAATATTGTCCGGGCCAGGTGCTCTATTGGTATCCATTGCAAACAGAGCCTCTTTCACCTCCTCCACAGAAAAGTCCTTAGTTAGCTCTTCGTTGTCCTCTTTCGTAAGTTTCTCCGAATCATCCCACGCACCAGGGTCCATGTGAAAGATGTTACCAGGTGCTGGACCGAACAAATCCTTATAAAACTCTGTGGCGTGTGAGATTAGGTTATCAGTGCCCTCGATTTTCACGTCACCACACTTCAACGTGTGAATGGTGTTTTTTCTTTTGCGCCCATTGGCTATCTTGTGGAAGTAATCAGTGTTAAGGTCCCCTTTGAGCAGCCAGCGCTCATGGGACTGTTGAAGCTAGAAAATTTCCTCATTCACTAGAATCTCGTGCAGCTCAAAGTTAATGTCAACCTTCCTATTATACATCTCAGGCAGCAAAGGGCCTTCTTCTTCCAGCTCTTCCAAAGCGGCTAGTTCCAGCCTAAGCTCTTCTTTCCTTTTTTTATCGTGACCATATTTGTGGGATCCCCACCCTTTAAAGAAGGTTTTAAATCTTTTGAGCTTAATATTGAGAATGTCTATAGGGTCTTTTGCTTTAACAGCTTTGGACCAAATTTTCTCAACTAAGGGCAAGAAGTTCTCATTTTTGAGCCAGGCCAGGTCGAACCTGAACTCTCTAGGCTTAGGAGCTTCTCTACCCGAGTCGCCTGAGGAAAGGAGTAAGGGATTGTGATCAGAAAGCTCGCGAACAAGCTTCCTAACCATCACGAGAGGAAATAAGTCCTCCCAGTCACTAGACATCAGAATTTTGTCTAGCTTTTCTAAAGTGGGATGGAATTGGTTGTTGGTCCAGGTGTATTTGCCACCACTACAAAAAATTTCCCTCAGGCCAAAAGCATTGATAACAGAGTTAAACATATCCATGGACTTATGGTTATGGGCCTTCTTAATCTTTTCTTCCCCATTTCTCAATATATTAAAGTCGCCTCCCACAATATAAGGCTTATCCATGGAGGAGCAGAAGTGAGCGAGTTCAGTCAGGAACTCCTCCCTCTTATCTTCATGAGCTGGCCCATACACCACTAACATACTCCATATACTCTTCTTATTGATATCTTTCAAGTCAAGTTGGATCATATATCTACGAGTGTTGCTATGGACAATGTCTAGATTGCCTTTTCTGGCCCCAGCCAAAATCCCACCAGATTTGCCATTTGAGGGGATCCAGACCCACTCAAATATGTTAAAAGGGTCAATCTTTCTCAAGCATTTAGAGGAGATGTTTTTCTTCATAGTCTCCTGCAACCCTATGAAGTCGAGTGTATGGTCACTAATTAGATCAGAGAGGCAGGTGGCCATACCTTTCTTGCCCACCCCTCTGCAGTTCCAAATGAGACCTCTCATTTGGAACGGTTTTTTTGTTTCTTGGCCCTGGTAACCCTGCCAGGAGCCAGGGCAGAGTTACCACCATTCTTCCTATCCTCAGTCACCAGGTTCTTTTGACTTCTAGTCACAGGCCTAGAAATCTTAACCGATGATCTGTGGGTTTTCTTTTTACTGCCATGCTTGGATGAAACGAACTCATCCTCAAAATACTCATCTTGCTCCAGCCAAGTTAAGCTAAGAGGGGCTTTTTTTCCTAGACCATTAATCACTGACATGTTATTATCGACATCGTTGTCTTTGTTCATAGAATTCTGTTTATTCATTAAGTTTTCTCTAGCCTCCTCAAGCTCGCGTAAAATGTCAACGCATGTAAAATCATTGTCAGGAATGCAAACTCCCATTTTATTAGCTCTACATATCAACTCAGCATCCCCTAAAGTAGCAAAAGAATTATTTCTGGGGTTTGAAGTATTACCTTCCATGGTTTTCTTCTTCACAGCCATAGCCTTTGTCATCATATCCGCCTGCCCCCCCTGAGCACAACGAAGACTAAACCTCAGGTTAGCTTCAGGAACCAAAGGAGGAGTTGGGACGATCTCATCTCCGCAGTCAGGTGATGGTAAATGTACCAGATAATCATCTGAGATCTTCATATTAGGATCAGCCTCTCCCACTACCTCAGACACCTGCGAGACACCAGTTACTATTTCTGCGTAAGAAGATTTTTTCACAGTACATGGCATATCATTCACCTGTATATCACGCACCCAAGTTGTGCACTCCGGCACGGGTTCCTGAGCCTCGCAATTCTGCTTGTTCTCAAATGCCAGATCATAGGACACCAGAGCAGAATGCTCATTTGCCAATTTCTCAATGAACAGGGTCGTATCCTCATCACTCTCCGACGAATCAGAAGAGTCGTCCTTTACTGCATTGGTCTTCTCAGAGTCAAGCTTTTTCTCAGAGGGAATCAGGCGACAGGCCTTGCCCCCCCTGAAGGAGTTACCAAGCTCAACAGGAGCCTGGGCTCCTTTCAAGGATTCAACCCCCCTCCTTCTTGTCTTTTTCTCTTTGGGGTAGTGATGTTGTTATTATCCTGGTTCCTAACAGCCACAGGGTCATCCTCGACAGGAGGATTTCTAACCACAACCTCTTCCACTTCATACAAAAATCTGTAAAAACGTCCCCCTATGCACCCCTCAGCAGAAACAGGAAGTTCGTCCACACTGCGGCATCCAATTTTAGCCCGGACAGATGAAGGTCTTTTCAGAGTAGACATATCAATCTCCAAGGTCACACCGACAAGCCCACCCACAAATGCCACATTCTTCTCACATCTCTTGTTTAAAGGGATCTTGCTGATTCTAACCCAGGCAATTTCCATCAGACTCTCACAATCCATGTCATCAGACCATGGAGTGATGCGAACCACAGTCTTGTGTTTCTTCAGGGTAATATATTCAACAAAAAGGGCACGCTCTACCTCCCTAACGTTAGGAAACCTCATGACATACTTGTTAGGGGCCAAGAGATGAGCAGAGCATCTCCAGCCCTGACCGATGTACACCCCCATGTCATCCTGCAGATCTTGCTTGGAGATATTACCCTCTACAATAGTGATCAGAACATTTGTATTCTCTCTCTGAGGCTGCCTCTCCATGCTATAATCAGGAAAATAGCAAAAACCCTGCCCCTTAGATTGGAAACCGCACATAGCAGGAATACACTCCCATGGAATCAAATCAGTACAGACAATCGACAGGTGACCCTTTCTCTTGCAACGCTCACACAGAGCCTGTGGGCATCTAGCAGTGTAGTGACCCACAAGGTTGCAGATCTGGCATGCATCAGGCATGGGGTTAGGGTTACCAGCGTTGACGGGAAGATCGCGCCTCACAGTGGGGGTAGGAGACTTCCCATGAGGACGGCGTGGAACTTTGTCCCCACCCTCGCCGTCGGTGGCCGTCGTCCAGCGGTCAGGTCAAGGCAGTCCAGATCTGCCCGAGCCCGCCGCGGCTTCCCACTTGTCGAATCCCGTGTCACCAGAGCCCGACGCCTTGGTGGTTGAGGACTGCCCCGCATCCTCCTTGCGCTTCCACACGTTGTTGTCTCGCCTCCGGCCGCCACCGCGGTCGAAGCGCCCCGCCCCACGGCCGTGCCTGCCCGCACCAAAACCATCTCCCCTCATCTCTCCGCCTCCACTTCGCCTCCCAATCTCAGGATTCTTTGGTGGGATTTTTGTGGGAGGTGGAGATGCGACAACCTGAGCAAAGGATCTACTGTCGCCGCGAATTTTCCCCTCCCACCATGAAAAAGAAGGAGGAACCCTAGCCCCCCCCCCCCTCTGCGGCGGCTCCCAGAGGTGAATCAAGCATTCGTCCAGATCTGAGAAAATGGGACGCGGACGGGACGGCGGGGCTTTTGTATCTGAGGCGGGTGCCGAAACCCTAGATCGGGGCGGATCCGGGCGGTCGATGGCCGCGTCGCCCACGTGTCGCAGATCGGCGCCATGGCGGCCCGGGCCACGGCCGAGCACCCCAGGGCCTGCATCCGGTCGTGGTGGAGGTCTTGGCGGGCCACGCACGGTCACGTCCACCTTGTTCCCGTGCACCGCAGCACCGCTCCCTCGATCGACGCGACACTCCGCCCCATCCCCGCATGCCGGCGCCCCTCCGTGAGACGACCCAATCACCGGCAGGCGATCGTGGACCTTGGCGAAGTGGCATGGAAAGGACACGACCCCTCATACATCTATTCCCAATCAAAAATACTTTGTCTGTAGTTATAGTTCTTAATGGCAGTGTAAGAAAATGACAACAATGAAAAACAGCCAAGGTAACAATTCATATGACATGGTAACATACTTTCCAGCCGAAAGTCAACATGGTTTGAGCCAAATGAAAATGCCAACCACTTGCAGTAATCTCCGCCGCCCTTTTTTTGCGAGCATAATTGCTGGTCACTTGATTTGCCTAGTTTTCTTTGGCATCCAGGATCTAAGAAGAACCCTCCAAGGTTTCCTAGAAGTGTCTCACTGTGAGAAGAAAAAACAAGAGGTTAAACCTCAGTACGAACAATAGAAACTACCGGCTTCGAGCTTACCCTGCTAACTTGATGCCTCAGGTTCGCAGCTGCTTCATGTGTCCTATTTATCCTGTGCACCCTGTTTGCGCAAGGTGATCGGAGTTTCTGTAGCATCTTCCTTGATGGTTTCAGCAAGCCAAAGGTTCACTTTCTGAGTGATGAACTCCACATGTATTCATAATTATTGGGAGCAGTAGAAAACTGAAAACCTGGAACTATGAAACATCAGTAAATGAAATTTATGGAACCACAAAAATGCAGGAAATTTAAATATATCTAAATACTCAGATTTTTAGGACATTCAAAAGAATTATTTTAATCAGAGAAAAAAATATTGGATGCCGGTTGATGTGCTATATATCTGAATGGTTTTCTAATCAAAATTAATTGCATATATGGCACATGAAACGATAAATGCTTGGTCGTAACAGTCAAAACTCATGACCCCCCTGTTCATATAAAAAAAGTAACACTTCACAAGAACAACTTGGCTAGATGCATAGTTTTTTTTCTAGATAGTTAGATCATTTCATTGTGAAATAGAATTATTTAAACGACGTGTCTGTTTGTTCCCTGTCTGTGTACCTCCAAAATATATAACAGTCATGAACATTAAGCACCTGTATATGAGCTTTGATAAGTCAAGCACATGTACACCAACGAAGAATTATGGTTTTTTTTGGGTCTTATAAACGATGAATGTGTTGCACAGTTGGAATGGAGAGACTGCATACAAAATATAAGAACAATGAGCACATGGACATCCTCAATGGTGCCACTCGAATTGAGGTTGGAGACGTGCTGCTTCATCCCCATAAAGGTCAGACGCTTCATTGCAGAAGTCATTCTGCCGCAAACATTCAGAACATATCAGTATAAGCCTATAAGGACATGCATAAGCAAATTAAAGAAAAATAACATATTAGGATTGCACCGTTCTGTCTTGCTCAGATGGCTTCCCAGCGAAACATCTGTCATTGATTATTTCATTGCAACATCAGAGCTGACTTCATGGAGCTCTTCAGGTCATCATTCTTTCTAATCTGAAACATCGGCACTTGTGATTAAAAACATTACTTTGCATTCAATATGTGCATGATCATAAATACAAGAGTTTCTGATTGTAACCTGAAGGTGTCCAAGCGCATTTGTGACTTGTAATCCTGAAATTTAAATCTAGTGGTTTGCCATTGATAACCTGCACATTCTCTTGTTAAGCACTTCAGGTAAGCAGTAAAGATGACTTGAAACAGAACATATATGAGCTTCTAAGCAATCACATCCTAACCTTGTTGTTTTGAGCTTGCCAATCCTGATTAGTGACATTCCCAAGCCCTGTTGGGGTTGGACAGCACCAATGCGTTGCACAAAATTCACCGACACGGCAAATATGCACACTACACAGCCCCCTCCACTTGTGATGAACTTTGAGGACAGCTTCAACCAACAAGTAAGCAGCGGAATAACACAAACAACATGCAATAGTGACACAAGATTTAACGTGGAAAAACCTCCTCAACTTGAGGAGTAAAAAAACATGGTTGTGGACCGACCGGTCCACACAACTTCACTATGAGAATGATGAGTACAAAGTCTTCTCTAGAACCTCTAGAGAGATTTACAACACACTCTCCACGTTGCCAACCGGCAACAGCAACAACAGCCACAAGTGGCAAGATTTCAGCAAAGCAGAGTTTACACAGCTTTTGTACCCTTCAGTATTTTGCAAACTGCTCTTAAACCACTGAACCAAACAACACCAAATTTGGCAGGCAAGTAGACACACGAGTTATTAACATCCCCTCCAAATTTCAGCTCAATCGGACATCGGTTGCCTACCCAAACTGTTCGTCTCCCAAAACTACTCTATTCTGAAACTACAGCAGACAGAGCTGACAAAACCACTCTCAAATCTGATGCTCCACTGACCCAATCCTCAAACCAGCTAACCAGATCGAAGTACTCAAAGTAAGGAACGAGCTCACAAAGTTTGGGGTCGATCCAAGCACGTTTGAGCCTCCAACCACCAGCTTGAACACTGTCTAGTCAGATGCAGCAAATCTGGACAAAACCTCTGCTTCTTCTTCCTCCTCTCTCTCAGATTGTGTTTTCTCTTATGTGCTCTCTCTCACTCTCACGAATGGAAGCCACCAGCAGCAGGGGTGGAGTGGCTAGGGTTTTCTTCTTGCTTCACTTCCCTTGGAAGCACTCTCAACCGTTGGATGTAGCGAAGATCAACGGCTGACATGTGTTGGACTTATGGGCTGATGTTGGGCTGCCAACACACCTCCATGTGGAGGGACGTAGCCCAACAAACTCCCCCTCCTGACATCATGGAGGGTCTCACTGCCTTCCGGCAGCCATGCCAGCGAGCCGGCGGCATACTTCGAGCTTCTTCCTTGTCACCACTTTAGTCAACATATCAGCCCCATTGTCATCGGTGTGAACCTTCTCAAGTTGCATTTGCTTGAAATACAACACATCTTGAATCCAATGATAACGGACTTCTATATGCTTAGACCTTGAATGAAAGCTTGCATTCTTACTCAAGTGGATAGCATTTTGGTTGTCACAAAACAGCATATACTTGTCTTGCTTAAAACCAAGCTCACAAACCAACCGTTTCAGCCACAATAGCTCTTTGCTCGCCTCTGTTACAGCAATGAATTCAACTTCAGTTGTATTCAATGCCACGCACTTTTGCAGCCTGCTTTGCCATCAGGGGCGAAATTGGACCTGGGGCAACTGGGGCTATAGCCCCAGGCGTGGCCCAACTAGTACATGTACCTCTATTGGTATTTTTCTTCAGAATTTAGTGTTATAGTGGCCCAGCCCCAGGCCTGCTAACCCAGCCCCAAGCTTCAGCAGCGATGGACATGCACTTTCTAAGCCCACTAATCTCTCCGTCCACATGCGGTTGCCATCCCAATCGCTAAACGAAAAGGAATAGCCCAGCGATACATTCAACTCGCCTAATCAAAGAAAATCTCGCCCGATCGGAAACAAAACCTGAATCACAGCTGCGTTTTCCCCTTGTCAAGGCGGCTCCGCGCTCATCGCAGAGCAGCCCCTGCCGCGCGCCGACGCCCTAATGATCTGCTTGACTACCTCTTGTTCTGCAATTCTCAGCTGCCCACTACCAAACTAGGTTATTATCCAATGGTTTCTCTGTTCCTTGTATAGTTTTTTTAGTAAATCTGTTCCTAGTTTATACAATGCGTGAACAGATAGTTTCTACCATGTATCATCTAACTTATTTTCCCTAGTTCTTCTGTATCATAGTTTGGTATTGTTAAATTTTACAACTAAAGTCAATTTTATTTTGTTAAACTGTACAACTTCATTCAATATTCTTCTGTTGTCAACAGGAAATTAGAATCCAAGACGAAGACGACTCGGACATAGTACATACTGCCCTGCTACACACTTGGTGATAATGGTGTATTATGTTCTTATTTTCAATGGGATAAAATTAATCAAGTATTTATTAATTTATTACCAGCTTGTGCAGTGCTGCGCTTTGTTAAACTATTTACATGCATTTATGATTTTTCTCTTGTTTTAATCACGGAGTTTATATTTCCTACAAAATGTAAATATGTACTACTATATTTCTGACATGCATTGTTACATGTGCTACACTAGTCTTGGCTGGTTTTTTTTCTAGCCACTTAGTTTTAGCCCTAGGCTTTGGGAAATCCTGGTTCCGCCTCTGTTTGCCATGACACCGCTCCCCCTGCATAGGTAACCAAGTAACCTGAAGTAGACTTCCTTCTGTCAATATCTCCAGCCATGTCAGAATCTGAAAAAGCAATCAGCTTGGCCTCACCATCACCAAAACAAAGTTTCAGATTTGTGCTGCCCCGGAGATATCTCAAAATCCACTTCACGGCTTCCCAATGAGGTCTTCCTGGATTAGACATAAATCTGCTCACAGTACTAACTGCATGAGCAATGTCAGGCCTTGTACACACCATAGCATACATCAAACTCCCAACAACTGAAGCATAAGGAACATGATGCATTTCCTTTTTCTGCTCATCAGTGGTAGGACATTGCTTTCTGCTCAACTTGAAATGGGCTGCTAGTGGACAACTCACAACTTTAGCATTTTCCATCCTAAACTTCTGAAGTACCTTCTCAATATACTTTTCTTGAGACAAGTACAACTTGTTGCAATTTCTGTCTCGCTCAATTCTCATTCCGAGAATGTTCTTTGCTGGACCTAAGTCTTTCATGGCAAAACATTTGCTTAACTCCTTCTTCAACTTAGCAATCCTAGAGACATTCTTGCCAACAATCAGGATATCATCAACATAGAGCAATAATATGATGAAATCATTACCTGAGAACTTCTGAATAAACACACAATGGTCTGAGCTACACTTCTTGTAGCCTTGCTCCCCCATGACAGTTTCAAACTTCATGTACCATTGTCTTGGTGCTTGTTTTAGACCATAGAGACTTTTCTTCAGCTTGCACACATAGTCTTCTTTGCCTTTCACAAGAAACCCCTCAGGTTGCTCCATGTATATTTCTTCCTCCAACTCACCATGAAGGAATGCAGTCTTCACATCCATTTGCTCAACCTCCAAGTTGAGACTTGCTGCCATGCCAAGGATTACTCTTATGGATGTCATCTTCACAACCAGAGAAAAGATCTCATCATAGTTAATGCCTTTCCTCTGGCCGAATCCTTTTACAACTAGCCTGGCCTTGTACCTTGGATGTGATGTGTGCTCTTCTTGCTTGATTCTGTAGACCCACTTGTTCTACAAAATTTTCTTGCCCTTAGGCAACTTCACCAACTCATAAGTATGATTCCTATGCAAGGAATCCATCTCTTCTTGCATAGCCTTTTTCCACTCCTTCTTGTGCTCATCTTCCATTGCATCTGCAAAGCATTTAGGTTCTGAACCGTCAGATAATAGCACCACGTATTGATCTGAGGGATACCTGCTGGAAGGAATTCGACCCCTGTTGGATCTTCTAAGTGGAGCAGCTGGTGGACTTTCTGGTGCTGGTGCTTCCTGTTGATCCGGATCATCAAATTCAGCATCATACTCTTGTTGCTGCTGTTGGGGAGCATCTTCTTCACCTGCACCACCATGTACATCATCTTGTACATCTTCTGCATCTGCTTCAACTTGCACAGGAGCTGGAGCTGCAGGAACTGGATCAGAATCAATTATGTCTTGCTGCTGCTGAGGAGGAACCTGCCCCTTTGTCTTCACAATATCCTCAATTGTTTGGTCTTTAAAAAACACAACATCACGGCTTCTCACAATTTTCCTTGTTATAGGGTCAAACAGCTTGTAGCCAAACTCATCACCACCATAGCCAAGAAAGATGCACTGTCGTGTCTTCGAAGAATCAAGCTTTGACCTTTCATCTTGAGGAATATGAACAAAGGCCTTGCACCCAAAAACCTTCAGGTGGTCATATGAGACGTCCTTGTCACACCAGACCCTGTTGGGAACATCTCCCTGCAAAGGATAACTTGGTGAGAGATTAATAAGATAAACTGCAGCCATCAAAGCCTCACCCCAAAAGTGTTTACGTAGCTTTGCACTTGACAACAAGCATCTAACTCTCTCCAAAATTTTCATGTTCATCCTCTCAGCAAGACCATTCAGCTGTGGTGTCTTCGAGGGAGTAAATTGATGCCTAATACCTTGCTGCTTGCAATATGCATCAAATGGCCCAATATACTCTCGTCCATTATCAGTGCGAATGCACTTGATCTTCTTCTTAGTTTCTCTCTCAACCGAGGCTTGGAATTGCTTGAATACACCTAGTACTTGATCTTTGGTCCTCAAAGTGAAGGCCCAAACTTTCCTGGAAAAGTCATCAATAAAAGTCACAAAGTACTTGGCACCACCAAGAGATCTTACCGACATTTTGCAAACATCGGAATGTATAAAGTCTAGCTTCTCGGGCTTCTTGTGAGGAGGTAGAGTCTTGAAGGCAACTCTGTGTTGCTTCCCTGCTAGACAATTTGAACATTTCTTGATGTGAACTCCTTTCACACCCTTCAACAATTTTTTCTTCACTACCACTGTCATCCCCTTCTTGTTCATGTGCCCAAGTATCTTGTGCCATAAAGCACAATTATCATCCTTCTCTAGTGTATTGACGGAAGCACTAAAGAGCTTAGCATGAACATGATACAAAACTAAGACCATTTTACCTCTTGCAACAATCATGTTGCCTTTGGTGAGCTTATACTGCCCTTTTCCAAAACTGCTCAAGTAATCATCACCATCAAGCAAACCAACTGAAATAATGTTGAGACGAAGTGCCTCAACATGCCTCACAGATTTGAGGACTAATCTTGTACTATTTGCGGTCTCCAAATGCACATCTCCTTTTCCAATGATGGCTGCTCTATCATTGTTTCCCATCTTCACAACACCAAAATCACCTGATATATAGTTAGTGAAGAGCTCTCTGGCGAGATGTAGCATGAATGGTAGCACCGCTGTCCGGTATCCAAATCATCTCGTCACCATCCACAAGGTTGACAATTTCATCAGAAACAACAGTGATCCTCTCCTCAACAGTGGAACCAAATCTGCCCTCATTTTCTTCATGCATAACAAGCATGATGTCCTCTTCTAATGCAATAACTCGGTTGCCCTCTGTGTCACTATCACTATCAACTTGCTTCTGATCTTGTTTCTTCTTTTTCTTTTTGTCTTTCTTCCACTTGTCACATTGCCACTTAATGTGGCCCTTCTGATGGCAGTGATGGCACTCATAATCAGCATACTTACTTTTTGATTTCCTCCTACCTCTTTCTGCCCCTTTACCTGGACCTCTGCTCTTACTTCTCCCCCTGGACTGAGTGACCAACACCTCTGAATGTGAGGAAGAACTAGCTTCAGCCACCTTTCTGGACTCTTCATTTAGTACCCTGGTTTTCACAAGATTCCAAGGGACAACTCCATTAGGTGCTGAATTGCAAACCATGACCTTAAAGGTCTCCCAGCTGTCCGGTAATGAGCCTACTAGCAGCAAAGCTCTCACTTCGTCTCAAATGTTATTCCCATTGAAGAAAGCTGATTTATAATGCCTCAAAATGTATTCACATGGTCTGTAATTAGAGTGCCCTCTTTGTACCTCAAGCACATCAATTGTTTGATCAAGAACATCTTATTTGTACCTTCTTTTCGGGTAAACAACTCTTCCAATTTCTGCCATAAGGTGCGTGCATGTGTCTCATCAATGATATGGTTCAAAACATTGTCATCGACCCATTGACGAATGAACCCACAAGCTTGGCGATGAAGTACCCTCCACTGACCTTCCTCAATGCCCTCCGGCATCTCTGTCGGGTGGTTGGTGCGACATATGCCAACGGATGGCTTATCATTGTGGGAGCCAATAAAACGTCGCTGGTGCCTGGAAACGGGATAAGGCGAAGACATGCACGCCGGCGAATCTTACCCACCTTCGGGGCTCTCCGTGGAGATAACACCCCTACTGCTGCTCTGCGGGGTCTCCGCATGGTCACTAGATCGATAAGTAGCTACAAGAGGCTCCTTGAGCTGTTCGGGGGGAGGAAGAAGAAGGGCAACGCTAGGTTTCTTCCTCCCTCGATGCGTTGTCTAAAACTCCTAAAAAAGATATCCCTTTGCATGGGTGCCCTGGGGGTTTATATAGGCCTACCCCCTAGGGGTACAATGGTAATCCGCCTGGGCATGGGCCCTAGCTGTCTGTGTCTACGCTCGCCGGCTTCTCCGTCGGCTAATGGGGCCCGCCGATTGGTGGACCCGCCGGCTGTCGGCTCTCCGGTCGGTAGGCCGGTCCCACCGCTTGGGGTCTTGTCGGGGGCCGGTTACTGTTGCCCCACCTCTGGTGACGTGGGCTTCGTCGTGGTAAGCATAGCTACGGTGCCGCCGTCGGGCGGCATATCACTATAGCCTTACCCCGTCTTGTCTTCTTAATGAGGCGCGTCCCTCGAAGGAAGGGACTAGCCGGCTACTGGGAGCCGGATACTCCCCAGGCCGACTGCGGGAGGCCTGGCCGCCTTCGGGCATCTTCTTGACCGATGAGACCCGTAGCCCTTGGGTCGTACTGACGATTCACCATGGGTGATGTCACGGTCGACATGGCAACAGTGCTGCGCTGGACTGGGGATGGCCGCCATGTACGGCACACTGTGGCCATGCGCGTCCCGGGATTCGGGGGTGGCAGGCTTTACTGTAGCCATGCCCCGTCTCATCGCCGTTATGTGGGTGTAGACTTTGAGGGCACGATCTTGGCCGCCTGTTGGGGGCCGTCTTCTGGGAGTCGGCCCTCTCGTGGCCGGCTTCTTGGAGCCGGCCCTCTCGTGGTTTCTTTTGGGAGGTCTTGAGGCAGGGCCGCCTTCGCGCAGCCGCCCTGAGAGGTAGCCGGCTAGAGGAAGGCGGCCCCATGCCTTGGATCTTGAAGGCTGGAATGGCTTGTAATTTTTCTGAAGTGCCAGGGGAGCCGGCTGGGCTACCCGTGGTCATTTACTCTGACAGTAGTCCCCAAAGCTGGTTGGGCTCCGAGGCTGAAAATAGACGAGAAGCTCAGTCAGCTTCCTATCCAGAGGAGCCGGCAGCTGGGAGCCGGCCTTGATTTGGTGCGTCGTCTTTTGGTGGTTTCGAAGTTTGAAGGCGGGACCAGGCATTTGTGCGGGTTAGGTTGCGAGCTGACCGCTCGCCGCCTACGCGCCACATGGCATCCGATGGCTGGAAGGGCCTGCCAGCCCACGCGCGCGACGGGACGTCACCGCAGTCCGGGGCCCACCACCACCGGGCCTCGACCCACGCGCAGATCCTCTGTGGCCCGGACGGACCGCACGTCTTCGAGCGGCGGTTACCGCACGCCGTTAAGGCATAATAATCACGGGACGTGGGGGAGTGGGCGCAGTTAATCCCACGCCCCCCACGCCTCGCCTCCTCGGCTTCGCCGCACGAGGCTATAAGTAGGGGGGAGGAGGGGGAGCGGTAGTCGCTCGCACGCTTGCCCTCGCTCCGCCCCTTGCTTCTTCTTCTTCCTCTCCGTCACCGCAGCTTCCTGCCGCAGCCCAACTCTTCCGCCAATCTTCTTGGCTCGCCGTCGTTCTGCTATTGCGGGGCTGTGCGCCTCTTCACCGCCGCACCTCGCTCACCACCGCGCCGTCCCCATGGCACTGTCGAGCTCTTGGGATGGCTCCAACGTCCATGACGACCACGTCGATTTCCTCCGCCGGATGCGGCGGCTGCCGGGCGCAAGCTACGTGCGGGTTCGTCCCACGCCGGCGAGGGAGATCTTGCCGGTACCGGAGGAGGACGAGCGGGTAATCTTCCGCTCGCACTGCTTGCGTGGCTTCGGCCTGCCGGCGAGCGGGTTCTTCCGGTCCTTCCTTGAATTTTACCGTCTCCTGCCGCATCACCTCACTCCAAACGCGGTGATGCTGCTGTCGGCCTTCGTCACCCTGTGCGAGGGCTTTCTCGGTGTTCTCCCCACTCTCGAGCTCTGGGAAGAATTCTTCCAGGGCAAGCTCGGCACTGTTTTCGCAGGCGTGCCCGCCCCATGCGGAGCCTTCATCGCCATGAGGCGGACGAACAAGAACAATCCATTCCCGTCCATCCCGCTGATCCACTCGGTGAAGCTCTGGCAAAAGTCTTACTTCTATGTGAAGAATGTTGCTCCGCAAGGCGACTTCGTCAACTTGCCGGCTTACGTAGCCGGCCCGCCGGCTGGGAGGCAACCCTCATGGAGCTGTCGCTGTCTCAGGCCGGAGCTGCCGCTGTTGCCCAGCTCCGGGTGATGATCCAGTCGGAGGGCCTGACCGGGGCTGACCTGGTGGCCGCCTTCGTGGAGCGCCGAATGCTCCCGCTCCAGGGCCGGCCTCACATGATTTGTCAGTTGAGCGGCCGATTCGACCCATGCCGACTAAGCACCAGGGAGATGCCGCATGTCGAGGTGTCCTATATGGCGAACTACATTTCCAACTGCAAGCTCGCTGAGGAGTGGCGGTACGGCAAGGAGCCGTATTCTCGCGCCAACCTTCCGATCGTGGTAAGTTTCTCTTATTTTCTTCTTTTCTTGTAGCCGGGTTCATGATGGCCGACTTCTGATCAGCCGGCTTGTTTTCAGCAGAACCCCCTTCTTCCGCCGGCAACCGGGGCTGCAGGGGTGGAGCGCCAGCTCCTCCCTGACCGCACGGTGGACGATGTTGACGACCCAGACCTGGGGGCGGCCGCCATGGAAGACGCCGTCGTAGGGGAAGGCGGCGAGGTAGGCGGCGCGGGGCTCGGAGCCGCCCTCGAGGACTGGGTGGATGATGACGAGGTCGAAGTCGTTCCGCGCCGCCAACCGGTGCTCGATCATCAAGGCGCGGGCCCATCTGCCGCGCCGGCTGCTCGTGGCGGCGCACAGAAACACCGGGCCGTGTCGACTCACTTCGGCAGCCGGCCGAAGGAACAAAAGGGCGTCGCGGCTGCGACCAAGCGGGACGAAGCGGCCGCGAAGGCGGCTCGCTTCCGCAAGGTGGTGAAGCAGCCGCATGCGATTTCGGCGTAAGTGGTGTTTTTCTTATGCCTTTTTTCCCTCTTTGTTGAAATTCTTCTAAGCCCTCCTCTTAACTTATCGAACAGGGCCCCGCTTTCTCTCGAGCGGGCCTCCGCCGCCTCCATAGTTGGAACCATGGGAGGGTCTTCGAGCTCCCACCGTGTGGATCCCCGCGCCGACCTCTTAGAGGCGACGGAGCGGAACTTGCGGGAGGCGCGGGAAGAGTGGGAGGCGGAGGAGCAGAGGGCGGTTCGGGAGGTGAGGGAGAAGTCGGCGGTGGTGCGGGCCGACGCGGCCGCCAAGGCCCAAGCGGAGGCCACAGCCGAGGAGACGGAGGCGGAGGCCCTGCAGAACCAGCCTCCGCAGCTCGTCATCCCCCTTCGCGCCGCGGCCCCCGACATCCCTGTGCCTCCATCGGAGGAGGCCGACCGTGACCAGCCGGTGATGGAGAGGGAGGCGGTGCTATCGCCGCCGTCCGGAATGGCTCAAGGGAGCCGGCCTGAGGCGCCGCCCGTGCAGCCGGCTGGGGACGAGCCGACTATGGGGGCGGATCTTGTGGTTTCGTCGTTGTCTCGTCGGCGCGCGGAGAGGGCGACTTCAGCGCCGGGGCTGCGGAAGATAGCGGGCGCCGGCACGTCGGCCCAGGACCCGGAGGCGGCCAGCGACAGCTCGTCCGGGTGGACGCCAGGCGGCGGGACGGCCGTGCTGAACGTGGCGGCGTAGGACGTCCGGAACCAGCTTCAGGCCCAGGCCACCGCGCTGAAGCAGTACACCCAAGAGTTTCTCACGACGCGAACGACTATTCGGGTGAGTCCTCCTGCGCGTTGTTGATTGCTTCTGATTTCTTCCGTGGGGGCGCGTCAGCGCACCCACTGGGTGTAGTCCCCGAGTTCCGAGTCGGCTGCTGAGCAGGCGGCTTGGAACTTATTGGTAGACTTTGATTGCCGTCTTGTTCTTACTTGCATCTCATGTCTTTTCTACAGGAGTATCACAACTCCCGCACAGCTGCTTTCAACTCCCAGGCCCAGGAGTTGAGTCAGAAAACCACTGATCTGACCGAGAGCCGGAGTAAGTGCTTCATCTTCTATTCTCAAGTGGGGGCGTGTAAGCGCACCCACTGGGTGTAGTCCCCGAGATTCGGGCCGACTGCTGAGCAGCCGGGTCGGATCTTTTCCTGACGACTTCTTTCTTATTACTTTTCCTTCTTCTTCATATCTTCAGGGGCCAACACCGACTTGAGGGAGCAGCTAGGTGGAGCCCAGTCCGCCCTTCGTGCCAAGGAAAACGAGTGCAACGCCTTGACTCAGGAGCGTGATCGCTTGGCCAAGAAACTGGCCGACCAGGAGGAGAGCCATAAGGCGGCCCTGAAGGCGGTGCAGGATGGCGAGACTGCCCTTAAAGCCGAATATGAGACCGAGGCGGCGAGCTGGGCCGAGGAGAGGCAGGCGCTGAGTCAAGGCTATAGCCGGGTTGAATATTTGATTGATGGTAGGCCGCCTTCTTCTTTGTTTCTTTGCCTACCTCTTGTCATCTGGTTTGTCTTTTGATTTTGAGCTACTGCTTTCTTGTTTGCGCAGATTACTTTCCCGGTTACTCCGTCGCCACTACCCAAGCAATTGAGGCCTACCGCGATGCGCGGCGGCAAGAAGGGGTTGAGATCGCGCCGGATGCGGGCCGATCTCTTGAGGAGCACCTCTTGGCGATTCAAGCCCGCCTGCAGCCGGCTCACCGCATGCTCCGCCATCTTCAGCGCGCTGGCGCGCAAGTGCTGGCCGCTCTCTGGCCCGGCGAGGTAGTTCCCCACACCCCAAGTCGGACTGTCGACTGGCTGGAGGTTGCAGTCGGCCGCTTCAAGGCTTGGAAGGCATCGGCGGCCCGGCTCGGCGCTGGGCGGGCGCTGGAGTTCGTCCGAGCTTGGTATCCTGGGCTGAACTTGGACCAGCTGCGCACCTAGCGGCTGGAGGCCGAGGAGGAGCAGGAGGCAGTGCGGCCGGCTGTTGCCCAGCGCGCCTCGACGATCGCCGAGTGCACTGACACCTGTGCCTTTGCCCCTGAGGTGAATGATGACGGTGTTGCTCAGCCGGAGGAGTGGTTCGGGCTGAACCCGGCAGAGGGTGAGGACTCGGCGGAGGAGATTGCTTCCAGCAACGAGGGCGAAGAGGAAGAGGAAGAAGGTGGTGAAGACGTCGTGCTAGATAGCGAAGCGACCAGCCAGCCTTAGCCTGATCGTGCCTCCAGCAACGAGGCGCGCCGTCTACGGGAGGTGGTGATCATGCCGAGATTCGCCAGCCGGCCACTCCTCCAGCCAGCACTGCCGTCTCCACCGACCTGCCCGACTCGCCTGTCGCTCCCTTGGCCTTATCCGCTGTCCTTGCTTTTCCTGCTCGTTACTTCTTGAACAACTTTTATTAAATTTGCACAGTTCCACCCACTGGGGGTGTATTCAAACTATGTTGAATGCTGGCCTTTCGAAGGTCTTTTGTGTAAATATAATCATGCATGTGTTTGGCTTTCGTTCATGTTTGCTTTTCATCTTTTGGGCTTTTTCCTTTGCCGCCTTCCCGTGGTCTCCGCCTTCCCAGCCGGACAGTTGCTCTGCAGTCTGTGGCTGGAGAAGGACTTGACCGTTTTTCTTTTGGGAAGGCAAGTACTGGAGCTTTTTTAGATTGCAGCAAGGTGAACGAGAAGCCGGCCAGCCGGCTTCTCTGGTAGCCGGCTGGCGGGACGGGAGGCCAGCTTGTGTTATATAAGTTCGTTAGTCCTTAGCCGTTTTTCGTGTGGGCGCCCTTTCCTGCCTTTGGCTCTTGCCAGCCGGACAGTCGATTCTTCGAGCTGCGACTTTCGGCAAGAGGGGGCTTGGGTGCCGGCACACTACTTGTTTGACCGCAGGCAGAACTTAGATATAAGTTAAGGCGGCGAGTCCCCGGGCCGACTGGTCGAACCCGGTGCCGGACGAAAAAACAAGTGTAGTAACATAATCATAGGCGTGATACTCATCATTCATAGATAAAAGAGGGTAGTCCCCGAGTGCTCCTCGGGGCACCCTTTGTCTCGTACTTAGTACAAAAGATAGCGTGGTACATACTTCTTCGGAGGAGATTGGCGTTCCATGGTCGTTCCGACTCCTTGCCGGAATCATCTCTCTTTCGTGCCTTCGGCTTCTGCGTGTCGATTAGGTAGTAGGAGTCATTGCCTAAAGCTCTGCTGGTGACGAAGGGGCCCTCCCAAGGGGCTGAGAGCTTGTGCTGGCCGGCTGTTCGCTGGATCAACCGGAGCACGAGATCGCCCTCTTGGAAAGATCTTGGCTTGACCTTCCGGTTGTGGTAGCGGCGAAGACCCTACTGGTAGATGGCTGACCGGCTGAGGGCTAACAGTCGGCCTTCTTCCAGCGGGTCGACGCCGTCTTCTCGCGCTTCCTTGGCCTCCGCCTTCGTGTACATGGTAACCCGAGGTGAGTCGAACTCGATGTCAGTTGGGATGACAGCCTCGGCACCGTACACAAGGAAGAAGGGGGTGAAGCCGGTTGACTTGTTCGGGGTAGTGCGCAAACTCCAGAGGACGGCCGGCAGCTCGTCGAGCCAACAGCCGGCCGAACGCTCCAGTGGCATGACCAGTCGGGGCTTGATGGCTGAGAGAATGAGACCGTTTGCTCGCTCGACCTGGCCATTTGACTGCGGGTGGGCAACGGATGCTAGGTCCAGCCGGATGCCTTGTGTTGCGCAAAAATGTGCCAGTGCTCCCTTGGCAAAATTTGTGCCATTGCCGGTGATGATCCTGTGTGGTACACTGTACCGGGTCGTGATATCTGCGATGAACATCACGGCAGTCGGCCCATTCAGCTTCTTGATCGGCTTTGCTTCAATCCATTTGGTAAATTTGTCCACAGCGACGAGAAGATGTGTCATGCCGCCGCGTGCTGTTTTGAATGGGCCCACCATGTCCAACCCCCAAACAGCGAAAGGCCAGGTGAGGGGGATGGTCTTGAGTGCAGAAGCTGGCAGGTGTTGCTTGGAACTGAAAACTTGGCACCCTTTGCAGTGTTTGACTAGCTCTTTGGCATCATCCAAAGCAGTCGGCCAGAAGAGTCCGTGGCGGAAAGCTTTGGTGACGAGTGATCTTGAGGCAGCGTGGTGTCCGCATTCACCTTGGTGGATATCCTTGAGAATTGCTATGCCCTTCTCTGGCTCGACACAGCGCTGGAAGACTCCAGTGACGCTGCGCCTAACGAGCTCTTGGTTTACTATTGTGTATGCTCCGGCTCGGCGTTGAACTTGTCTTGCCGAGATCTCGTCAGTTGGCAACTCTCTGTTTACCAAGAAATTGAGGATGGGCTGGGCCCATGATGGAGCTGTGATTTCTTCTATTGTCAGAACTGCTGCTGTGACCAGGGTGGGTGGGCTGGGTGGTGAAGAGTTGGGGTCGGCCACCGCCTGCTGTGTCGATGAAGTTCCCGGGCCGACTACAGTAGTCCCCGGGCCGAGTTCCGAAGTTCCCAGGCCGGGTTCGACTATGGCAGTCCCCGGGCCGCCTATCGGAGTCGCCGAGCCACCTGCCTGGTTCCCCAAGTCAGATCAGACTGCGTCGGGGTCAGGCGGCACGAAGATGGAGTCATATTCTGGAGATGGCTTGATGGATGGCTTGAGGAGGCGGCGAATGGAGACGCCGGCTGGTATAGCTTGCCGGGTAGAGCCTATCCGTGCCAGGGCATCTGCTTGCTCGTTGTCGGCCCGCGGCACGTGGAGGAACTCACATCCTTCGAAATATCCACTAATTTGCTGCACGAGGAAGCGGTAGCTCGCCATGTTCGCATCCTTGGCGTCCAAGTCGCCAGATGACTGTTGGACCACCAAGTCCGAGTCGCCATAGCACAGGATCCGGCGGATGCCGAGCTCTTTGGCTAGCCGAAGCCCATGTATGAGCGCCTCGTACTCGGCCACATTGTTGGAGGCGGCAAAATGAATTTGCAATGTGTACTTGAGCCTGTCGCCCTTGGGAGAGGTGAGGACGATGCCGGCTCCCAAGCTGGTGCGCATCTTGGACCCATCGAAGTGCATCCACCAATGAGTGGAGTCGGGGGCTGGTGGCAGGTACTGGGTTTCGGCCCAATTGACGAGGAAGTCGGCCAGCGCTTGAGACTTGATGGCGGTGCAAGGCTGGTAGAAGATCGTGTAGGGGGCCAGCTCAATGGCCCATTTTTCCACCCGGCCGGATGCATCCCGACTGCCTATGATTTCGGCGAGCGGGGTAGTACATACGACCGTGATGGGGTGCTCTTGAAAGTAGGGCTTGAGCTTCTTGGCGGCGAAGTACACACCATAGCACATCTTCTGGTAGTGTGGGTAGTTCTATTTTGAGGCGGACAATACTTCGCTTAAATAGTATACCGGCCTCTGGACTAGCTGAGCTCGGCCTTCTTCTGGGCGCTGGACCACGATAACTGTGCTGACCACCCGGCTAGTGGCGGCAATGTAAAGGAGCATGGGCTCTTTCTCAGTCAGCGCCGCCAAGACAGGCGGCGTGGTCAGTATCTTCTTTAGCTCGTGGAAAGCTTGGTCTGCTTGGTCGTTCCACTTGAAGTGAGCGGACTTCTTCATGAGTCGGTAGAGGGGGAGAGCCTTCTCTCCAAGCCGGCTGATGAAGCGATTCAGGGAAGCCAGGCATCCGATGAACTTCTGGACGTCTCGTAACTTGGTTGGAATCTCCATTCTCTCTATGGCCTTGATTTTCACTGGGTTGCACTCGATGCCGCGTTCGGAGACCAGGAAGCCTAGAAGCTGGCCGGCTGGTACACCGAACACGCATTTCTCGGGGTTGAGCTTGATCTGGAACCGGCGCAAGCTTTCAAATGTCTCTCTGAGGTCTTCCAGCAAAGTGCCGCGCTTCTCTGTCTTCACCACAATGTCGTCTACATAGACGTGGGCATTTCTGCCGAGCTGCTTGAGGTGGCATTTCTGCATGCAATGCTGAAAAGTGGCACCGGCATTTCTCAAGCCGAATGTCATAGTCAGGTAGCAGAAAGCTCCGAATGGTGTGATGAAGGCGGTCTTCAGGCGGTCAGCTGGATCCAACTTTATCTGGTGGTAGCCTGAGTAAGCATCCAAGAAGCACAATAGCTCGCATCCGGCTGTGGAGTCTATCACTTGGTCAACCCTTGGCAGGGCAAAGGGATCTTTGGGGCAGGCCTTGTTGAGGCTTGTGTAGTCTATACACATACGCCACTTGTTGTTGTTCTTCAGCACGAGGACCGGGTTGGCGAGCCACTCTGGAAAGAAAACTTCCATAATGAAGCCGGCTGCCAGAAGCCGGGCTATCTCCTCTCCTACGATTCTTCTTTTTTCTTCCGACAGTCGGCGGAGGGGCTGTTTGACTGGTTTCGCCCCTTCTCGGACGTGTAGCTTGTGCTCGGCCAATTCCTTCGGAACACCCGGCATGTCCTTGGGAGACCATGCGAAGATGTCCCGATTCTCACGGAGGAAATCGACGAGCTCGCCTTCCTATTTGCTGTCCAGGTTCGCCCCAATGGAGGCGAACCTCTCTGGGTGCTCTGGGTCCAGAGGTACCTTCTTGGTTCTTTGGCCGGCTGGAAAGAACCTTGAGCTTCACACTCCTTGGGGTCGGGGGACAGGGCCGGCTGCTTGCCAGCCATGGCCACGACTCGATCCAACATCTTCTTTTCTTCAGCAATAACGAGGGACTCGGCCAGTCGGCTGCTGGCTGCCGCACACTCGGCGGATTTCTTGCAGTCTCCGGTTATGGTGATGATGCCCTTGGAACTTGGTATCTTTATCTTGAGGTAGGCATAGTGGGGTACAGCCATGAACTTGGCCAGGGCAGGTCGGCCAAGTAATGCGTGGTAAGGGCTCTCTAGATCCACTACTTCAAACCATACTGCTTCTCGGCGGAAGTGATCCTTGTCCCCAAAGAGGACATCTATCCTGATCTTGCCGATTGGGGAACAGGACAGGCCGGGCACGATGCCATGGAACACGGTCCGACTGGGCATGAGTTGCTTCGTCTTGATGCTCAGCTTCTCTATGGTGTCACGGTATAGTATGTTGATGCTGCTTCCGCCATCTATCAGCACACGGGAGAACCGGGCAGCTCACCTTTCTGTTGCGAGTGTGGCGTCTAAGACCAATGCATAAGAGCCGGGAGACGGCATCACCTCTGGGTGATCAACCCGGCTCCAGCTAATCGGCCTTTCTGACCAGTGCATGAACTCAGGGTTGTTGGAGGCAACTGCATTGACTTCTTGATGCTGTCGGCGCCGGCTACGCCGATCTTCTGGTTGGCTTGTAAAGACGACATAGGCGGCATGTTCATCGGGGAACTCATCTTGAATGGCTCCGACTGCTGGTCGAGCGGCTGGCTGCTGAGGGGCTGGGGGCGGCTGACCAGCAGGCGGAGGCGGCACTATCCCCTCGCCCTTGGAGATTCACTTGAGCCAGTGGCACTTCCGGGTCATGTGGTTGGAGGGCTTCATGCCGCTGTGGAACTTGCAGGGGGCATCAAGCGCTTGCTCGTAGGAGAAAGCCAGCTGCCAAGCCGGCCTGCCGCCCTTCGGCTTCTTGGGCGCGGGCCGCCCTTCGGGTGGTTCGTCTTCGACTGTGGCTACCTGCCGACTGGTGGAAGGCGGCACGGGACCCTTGCGCTTGTGGTCGTTGTGGTAAGGGCGTCGGCTGGAGTCCCCAGCCGGCGTCTTGGGACCCGGGGCGAGCACTTTCCCCGAGGCGTCTACTCGGAGCTCGGTCTTCATGGAGGAGTCGGCCGTGGCGTATTTATCTGCTATGACCAGCAGCTCGTCGAGGGTAGTCAGCTCGTTGCAGAGGAGTCGGTGCTTGAGGAGGGTGCCTTCTCGGCACCCGGCGGTGAAGTACTCTATGGCTTGAACCTCGTGCACCCCTTCGCAGGAATTGCGGAGCTCGGCCCAACGCGTGAGGTAGTCGCGGGTTGACTCATTGGGCCCTTGGACACATAAGGAGAGCTGTCGGGGCTTGGGAGCCCGCTTGTAGGTGCTGGTGAAGTTGCGGACGAAGGCTTCTGTGAAGTCTAGCTAGCTGTTGACGCTATAAGGCTTGAGGCTGTTGAGCCAGGTGCGCGTCGTGCCTTGGAGCATGAGGGGGACATACTTCACGGCAACGCGCCTGTTGCCGTTTGCTATGCGAACTGCAGTGGAGTAGTCGATCAACCAATCTTCTGGCTTCACGGAGCCATTATACTTGGGCGTGTCTCTTGGGAGCGAGAACCCTTTGGGAAAGGGCTCCTCGCGGATGCGGGGGCCGAAGCAAGGCGGGCCGACATCATCTTCTTCTTCCAGGGCCAGGGATCGCGCCAGTCGATCGATCCGGTGGCGGGCGTCATTCTCGCCGACTCCTTTGTGGCGGCCCAGTCGGCCGCTGAGAGTCGGATGTGTGACAGGCGGTGGGGTGGGATATCTCTCCCCACGAGGTGGAGGAGGAGGTGGGTTGTCTCGCCGCTCCACAGCACGAGGGCGGCCTTCTGCGTCACGCTCGATGGAGATTCAAGTCCGGCTGCGACTTGCAGCCGGCTCCTTTTCTTTCCTTGCATGGGTGTTGCCAGTCGTCGGTGTTCGTGACGTCGCACCGTGCTCTCGGCGCGGGGGAGGACTTTCAGCGCGGACGCCATCTTCATGCCGCTCTGCGGCAACGTCGATAAGCTGCTGGATGCGTCTGGTCATGTAAGGGAGCTCGTCGGGCCCCAGTTTATCCAGCTCGTCTATGTCCGCCTAGGCGGCGCGTAGGTTCTCGAGAGGCGTGGCGTAAACCGGGCGGTCCACTCCCAGCATGTCGGCGATAGCCGCGCCGCGTTTCTTGATGACGCCAACGCGGCTCGGCCCATCGGGAGGCGGCGTGCCGAAGGCGGCGCGGTCGACTTCGCGCTGGTGAGCCTCGGTGAGGCATCTCATGGAAGCTAGCTTCTGGCCCTCTGCAACGAGGGCGAGGCGGCGTGCCTCCAGTGTTTCCGCGTTGGCGTCGGCCGGGATGGGGGCGGACAAGTCGTGCAGCGCCGTCTGCAAGGCGTCGTCGGCGTTTTCGCCAGAGGCGGCGCCGTGGCTGATGACCAGTATCTCGGTGATGGCGCTGCCGCTGCTGTCAGTTAGAGGAAGAGGGTCATTGATGATGACCACGTTGGTGGGGAAGGCGTCAAGCGATGGTGTGTCAGAGTCAACAAGCATCGGGTCGGTGGAGCCAACCGACTCCAAGTCCGCAGCAAGCTCGCCGGAGACGTGGAGTTGGTCGAGGAGGCTGACGAGGTGGCTCTCGGGGCAGCCTGTGCCCGCGTCGGACGCGGGCTCATCGGAGATGCAAGCTTCACTGAGAAGATCGGCGAGGCAGCTCGCCGCGCAGGCGTCTGCGACGTCTTGCAGCGTGTTGGGGCAAGCGCCATCGGGCGAGCCGGGCTGGCTAGGCTTGCTGGGAAGGAAGAGGGTTCCCGTCCAGAGCAGGTCTCCGGACAACGGTGCACCTGGCCCCATGGTGGGCGCCAAATGTCGGGTGGTTGGTGCGACATATGCCAACGGATGGCTTATCATTGTGGGAGCCAATAAAACGTCGCCGGTGCCAAACGTCGCCGGCGAATCTTACCCAGCTTCAGGGCTCTCCGTGGAGATAACACCCCTACTGCTGCTCTGCGGGGTCTCCGCATCATCACTAGATCGATAAGTAGCTACAAGAGGCTCCTTGAGCTGTTCGGGGGGAGCAAGAAGAAGGGCAAGGCTAGGTTTCTTCATCCCTCGCTGCGTTGTCTAAAACTCCTAAAAAAGATCTCCCTTTGCATGGGCGCCCTGGGGGGTTTATATAGGCCTACCCCCAGGGGTACAATGGTAATCCGCCTGGGCATGGGCCCTAGCTGTCTATGTCTACGCTCGCCGGCTTCTCCGCCGGCTGATGGGGCCCGCCGATTGGTGGACCCGCCGTCTGTCGGCTCTCTGGTCGGCAGGCCTGTCCTGTTGGGGATTGTAGCAGAAATTAAAAAAATTCTACGCAGCACCAAGATCAATCTATGGAGTATTCTAGCAACGAGGGGAATAGGAGTGCATCTACATACCCTTGTAGATCGCAAGTGGAAGCGTTCAAGTGAACGGGGATGATGGAGTCGTACTCGCCGTGATCCAAATCACCGATGACCAAGTGCCGAACGGACAGCACCTCCGCGTTCAACACACATACGGTCAGGAAGATGTCTCCTCCTTCTTGATCCAGCAAGGGGGAAGGAGAGGTTGATGAAGATCCAGCAGCACGACGGCGTGGTGGTGGATGCAGTAGAGTCTCGGCAGGGATTCGCCAAGCACCGACGAGAGGGAGAGGTGTTACGGGAGGAGGAGGGAGGCGCCAGGGGCTCAGGTGCGGCTGCCCTCCCACCCCTCCACTATTTATAATGGGGATAGAGGGGGCCGGCCCCCCTTAGAACCCATCTAGGGTTGGGGGCGGCGGCCAAGGGGGGGAGGAGTGCCTCCCAAGTCAAGTGGAGGCCCTCCCCCTAGGGTTTTCCCCCTCCCATGCGCATGGGCCTTGGGGGGGCTGGTGCCCCTGGCCCATTAAGGCTAGGGCGCCCCCCTACAGCCCATGCTGCTGTATTGGATGTGGTGGAACATTTTCCAGACCTCCGGACCCCTCCAGAATCCTCCGGAAGCTTCCCGATACAATACCGGAAAAAACCGAACTTTTCCCGGAACCCGAACAACTTTCCATATATAAATCTTTACCTCCGGACCATTCCGGAACTCCTCGTGACGTCCGGGATCTCATCCGGGACTCCAAACAACTTTCGGGTTACTGCATACTAATATCTTACAACCCTAGCGTCACCGAACCTTAAGTGTGTAGACCCTACGGGTTCGGGAGACATGCAGACATGACCGAGACGCCTCTCCGATCAATAACCAACAGCGGGATCTGGATACCCATGTTGGTTCCCACATGCTCCTCGATGATCTCATCGGATGAACCACGATGTCGAGGACTTAATCAATCCCGTATTCAATTCCCTTTGTCAATCGGTACGTTACTTGCCCGAGACTCCATCGTCGGTATCCCAATACCTTGTTCAATCTCGTTACCGGCAAGTCACTTTACTCGTACCGTAATGCATGATCCCGTGACCAACCCCTTGGTCACATTGAGCTCATTATGATGATGCATTACCGAGTGGGCCCAAGAGATACCTCTCTGTCATACGGAGTGACAAATCCCAGTCTCGATTCGTGCCAACCCAACAGACACTTTCAGAGATGCCCGTAGTGCACCTTTATAGCCACCCAGTTACGTTGTGACGTTTGATACACCCAAAGCACTCCTACGGTATCCGGGAGTTGCACAATCTCATGGTCTAAGGAAATGATACTTGACATTAGAAAAGCTCTAGCAAACGAACTACAAGATCTTTGTGCTATGCTTAGGTTTGGGTCTTGTCCATCACATCATTCTCCTAATGATGTGATCCCGTTATCAATGACATCCCCATGTCCATAGCCAGGAAACCATGACTATCTGTTGATCAACGAGCTAGTCAACTAGAGGCTCACTAGGGACACATTGTGGTCTATGTATTCACACATGTATTACGATTTCCGGATAATACAATTATAGCATGAACAATAGACAATTATCATGAACAAGGAAATATAATAATCTTTTATTATTGCCTCTAGGGCATATTTCCAACAGGTCCCACCGCTTGGGGGTCTTGTCGGGGGCCGGTTACTGTTGCCCCACCTCTGGTGACGTGGGCTTCGTCGTGGTAAGCATGGCTACGGTGCCGCCGCCGGGCGGCATATCACTGTAGCCTTACCCCGTCTTGTCTTCTTAATGAGGCGCGTCCCTCGAGGGAAGGGACTAGCCGGCTACTGGGAGCCAGATACTCCCCAGGCCGACTGCGGGAGTCCTAGCCGCCTTCGGGCATCTTCTTGACCGATGGGACCCGTAGCCCTTGGGTCGTACTGACGATTCGCCGTGGGTGATGTCACGGTCGACATGGCAACAGTGCTGCGCCGGACTGGGGATGGCCGCCATGTACCGCACACTGTGGCCATGTGCGTCCCGGGATTCGGGGGTGGCAGGCTTTACTGTAGCCACGCCCCGTCTCATCGCCGTTATGTGGGTGCAGACTTTGAGGGCACGATCTTGGCCGCCTGTTGGGGGCCGGCTTCTGGGAGTCGGCCCTCTCGTGGCCGGCTTCTTGGAGCCGGCCCTACCGTGGCCGGCTTCTTGGAGCTGGCCCTCTCGTGGTTTCTTTTGGGAGGTCTTGAGGTAGGGCCGCCATCGCGCAGCCGCCCTGAGAGGTAGCCGGCTGGAGGAAGGCGGCCCCATGCCTTGGATCTTGAAGGCTAGAATGGCTTGTAATTTTTCTGAAGTGCCAGGGGGAGCCGGCTGGGCTACTCGTGGTCATTTACTCCGACAATCTCAGTGGAGAACACCGGCTTCCAGTATTCTTCACATACAATAAGTCCTCCATCTTGCCCTTCCATGCTTGATAATTTGTACCATTAAAAGATATCATCCTGCTAGTATTCACTTTCATCTTTCACCACAAGAACATCAGCAATTTGCACAAGCAAACCAAGGCTCTGATACCACTTTGTTGGAGTTGGACAGCAACAATGCACTGCACAAAATTCACCGACACGGCAAATATGCACACTACACAGCCCCCTCCACTTGTGATGAACTTTGAGGACAGCTTCAACCAACAAGTAAGTAGCGGAATAACACAAACAACATGCAAAAGTGACACATGATTTAACGTGGAAAAACCTCCTCAACTTGAGGAGTAAAAAAACACAGCTGTGGACCGACCGGTCCACACAACTTCACTATGAGAATGATGAGTACAAAGTCTTCTCTAGAACCTCTAGAGAGATTTACAACACACTCTCCACGTTGCCAACCGGCAACAACAACAACAGCCACAAGAGGCAAGATTTCAGCAAAGCAGAGTTTACACAGCTTCTGTACCCTTCACTGTTTTGCAAACTGCTCTTAAACCGCTGAACCAAACAGCACCAAATTTGGCAGACAAGTAGACACACGAGTTCTTAACATCCCCTCCAAATTTCAGCTCAATCCAGACATCGGTTGTCTACCCAAACTGTTCGTCTTCCAAAACTACTCTGTTCTGAAACTGCAGCAGTCAGAGTTGACAAAACCAGTCTCAAATCTGATGCTCCATTAACCCAATCCTCAAACCAGCTAACCAGATCGAAGTACTCAAAGTAAGGAACGAGCTCACCAAGTTTGGGGTCGATCCAAGCACGTTTGAGCCTCCAACCACAAGCTTGAACACTGTCTAGTCAGATGCAGCAAATCTGGACAGAACCTCTGCTTCTTCTTCTTCCTCTCTCTCAGGTTGTGTTTTCTCTTATGTGCTCTCTCTCTCACTCTCACGAATGGCAGCCACCACCAGCAGGGGTGGAGTGGCTAGGGTTTTCTTCTTGCTTCACTTTCCTTGGAAGCACTCTCAACCGTTGGATGCAGCGAAGATCAACGGCTGACATGTGTTGGACTTATGGGCTGATGTTGGGCTGCCAACACACCTCCATGTGGAGGGACTTAGCCCAACAAGCCCTTCATTTAGCATCAGATGTACTTATTACCTTTTTTATGTCATCTAGATGTTGGACTTCACTGGCTAGTAAAATGTCCAGAAAACCGGCAGTTAGTTGGTCTTGCTCCTACGCCAGTAAAAAATCAGCCCGTACTTAGTTGAGACTTCATGATACAAGTAAGAAGGTATACATTCTATGAAGATTACAGAGTTCCTTCAAGAAAAGAAAAAAGATTACAGAGCCATTTCCTAAATGCTGGAATCAGTTACAGCTCAGCAGAGACACCGGAGAAAGACAGAGGTGAAGGGGAGGATGCAGGTTGCAGCTGGTTCGGAGGGCTCACAAGCGGCGATGGAGAGGTTCAACCAGCAGAGCGCCAATAAACCGAGGCAGGCCGCTGAGTCGCTCCTACATGCCCCAGCGAAGGAAGAGATCGTCGCGCATCAATCGACCGGAGAAGTGGCGTAACCGTGGCGGAGGGCGACTCGCGGAGGGAGATCTCCGTCAAGATACGTGAGCGTGCTCCATTGCCCCATCTGGCGGCTGCTGTTCAGGGAGGAGGACAACCGCGTGTTCCTCCTGGTCGGCGGTGCGCTCGGCCCCGGCTCGGCCGCGTCCGTGCTGTGTGTCAGGGCGGAGGCGTCGCCATTGCCACGGGACACGTTCAAGGTGTGGGCTAAGGACCGCCGGCGGCGGATACCAACCGCAAGGCCGACACCGTCCTGGCGGACATCGAGGTGACAAGCAGCATGACGCCTGGCGACGTCACGGATGACGAGCTCACGTGCCTGGCAATAGATGGGAACCGTGGCAAAGCTGGATAGGAAAGGGCGGCGTGGCGGGTCAAGAGAGCACGCGGAGTCGGAGCGGAGTGCTTTCTGCACACATCCGGTTTCTGCATAGTTAGAGCATCTCCAATACATGGTCCAAATTTTGACGGTCCAAAACCGGAGATGTAAAATTTGGACCGCCGAAAAATGCATTTTGGAGCTCTGAAAAAAGGCCAACTCCAATAGATGGTCCAAATTCATAGTCCAAAAGAGCAACTCCAATAGATGGTCCAAAACCTTGAGGAATTCCGTCAAACACCTTGTGCGCACGGTGGAGGAAGATGGTCGCCGGTTGGATTGGCTGCTGCTTACGGCTGCGGACGGCTCCGGACGGCGGCGGTGATAACAGAAGAGGTTGGAGGCCGGCCAAGAGGAGCTCGGTGGGCGGCGAAGACAAGTTCGGCAGCCGGGCAGAGGGATTGGTGCGGCGGTCGTCGTGCGGCCGGTGCAACGTCCGTGGACAGGCTCACGGTCGACGGGAGCAGGTCGGCGGCAGCCCGAGACCCCGCGGAGGCCTACCGCGGCAGCCGGACCGCTGGAGGGGCCGAACCCCGCGCCGGCTGCCTCCCAATTCGGCGGTGTTCGGGCGGCGGCGGGGAGGCGAGGGGGGCGACGGCGGCGGAGGGCGGCGGCGACAGCGGCCGGCGGTGGGGATGTGGGGTGGTGACGGCGGCGACGATGAGGTTTTGGGCGGTCACGGCGACGGATTCCGGCCGGCGGGTCGCGGGCGGGCGGACGGGCGCGGGCGGGAACGGAAATGAAGTGGCGGTTGGGCGTTCGTGGGCGGCGGCTGGTTTTGGACCAGATGCATCTCATGATGTATATTTGCATTGCGAGGTGTTGGATTTTACATCACGAGGAGGCCGCGGTCCAAATTATTTTGCATATGGACCGTCTGTTGGAGCAGCGTTTTTTGCCCAGACGGTCCAAAAGTTAGGTATTTTTACATTTGGATCGTCTATTAGAGATGCTCTTAGAATGCACACAACCAATACCAACGCACGCACACATAAAGAAGCCGACAAATAGCAAAGTCATATAAGACCACAACTGTTATGCATACGCACAAAAAAAACCAAAGTGATCAGATACGCGATCGGCAAACTACAACAATGACAATATCCGCACCAACAATCTCATGGCACCACACGAACGATGAGGTTTTTCAACATCAATGCCTTCAGGAAGGGAGCGACGCTCAATCGTCGCCGTCACCGGATCCAACCACTCAAGGCTAGAATCTAGGTTTTCAGCATGAATCCGTCCGAGGATATCCGAGCAATGCCTTCAACAAGGTAACGACATAAAAACATCGTCATTCCCAGGTATAACCAACATGGGTCAGACCTAGGCTCTTGCCTCGGTACTTGAGACAGGGTGCTCAAGTAGCACCACCATCGAAGTCACTTATGTGTTGCACCACCACTTTTTCGCGATCCCAGCAGCTACATTGTCGCCGCTACGCAACCATTCCTTTGCGTCAGGTCACCGTTTATACTTTGCATCTCTCAGCCAAAGTCAACCGACGGATCTGCTGAAAGAAAGTGAGAAACCCTCACAAAGACCTTTCGGTGGCCACCGCAATCCGTAGCTTTCCCGTTGCCCTAGGTTGGAGTGGTCTCCTTTAGGACCAACACCGATGGCGGAAAACACCACTGCCGACTACCACCTCGCCCAAGAGAGCCCTGTCCAGGCCCGTTTGCCTAGGGACCAACATAGCCGGAGCCGGAGCACGAAAGGCATACCAACGTCGCCCGCGCAGAGCGCGTGTGGTGTTAGATCAGGAGCGCATATCTGCCAGATTAGCGCCTCCGGATGTCGCCAACCAACTCCATGGAGTCGCCAAACAGCGCCTTGGAGCCACGCTGCATGCGTACGAGGCCGTCCACCGATGCCATCCGCGCAGGATATGAGCATTGGTACAACCCCGAACCACCCCACTCGTCGCCACCCACCACCAAGAGCAGGCGCCGCACTGTCCCCGCACGTCGCTGAAGCGAGCAGCCCGCCGCGTGCACGCGCGCCACAGAGGAGCCATGACCAAAGAAGCCGCGATGTTCCCCGGCCAACACTCAGCACACCCCCACCATCCATTGCCATGGAGTCCAGCAGTCACCATAGGAGAAGAGGGCGAGCCGAGGCCCCGCCGCCGCCATCACCACACGGGCTTCGCCCGGCAGCGGCGAGGGAGCGGGGTGGAGCGGAGGGTGTTCCGGTGAGATGGATTGGGGCTGCCCGAGTCGTCCTGCTGGGATGATGCAGGTTAGATCCTATTTCTCTCACGCGGCAGTTCTCCCTCAAATTATCTCTACTACTATTATTCTCTATCTCTATCTCTATCTTTACCTAATAATAAAGCGTTTATCGCTTCTGCCCGCACACCCATCATGGCACTTTTGCAAAAGGGCCCTTCCCTTTTCCGGAAATTAACCCCGCAGTCCAAATTGAACAGGTACGAAGGGGAAAAAACACAGCCACGCTCTGCCTCGCGCGCTCCGCCCCACCCAACCCACCTCTGCCATGCCCCGCGCGCCGTCGGCTGCGTTCTGCCTCCCAATCCCATCTCCTCCTCACCCGGGGCTTTCTTCGCCGTTCACAGCTCCCCTCCACCTACTGGTCGCGACCTCGAGACGAGCAGGCTCGATTAAGGGGATTGGAGGGTGGCGCCGGCAGGCTCGCAGACGGGGATGGAGAGGGCAGGTGCCGTCAAGATCGAAGCCGGGGATGGATAGGGCGGGGATCGACAAGCTGGAGGCTGGGATGGGAAGAGGCGCCGTTGCCGGCGGCCACGAGTGGAGGAGGGCACCCAGACCGACAGGTTGATGAAGCGGGGTGGATCAGTTGCGGCCATTCCCGGAGCTGCCCGGTCCTGGCCGCGTGCGTTTCGTCGGTCTGCTCTCGATGGAATTGGTGTCCGCTCTCGATGGAATTGGTACCTATCATGATAGGGTACGAGAGAAAAAAAACTCTCCTTCGACTCCTATGGAAACTCTGCTCCAAAACGGAACCTGACAACCTACAACAGAAAAACTCTGGTTCTGGGGCACCCTATAAAAAGGTTTCGAATCCCTTGATCGAAATCGAAACCCCAGATTGAAATTGCCTCGCAAGTCTACGTTCACACTCGAGCTTGTGCCAGCCAGCTTCAGCTCCTTCCACCAGGTCACGGCCCACCATGAGCCAAACTCCATCGCCAGGCAAGCTCCTCTGTCCCCATGTCATCTCTTCTGTTTTCTATGCAATGAACAATGTAATTGATGGATGACGAGTTGAGGACTAATTAATTGATGACGTATGGACAAGAATGGATTGGTGATGCATGGATTGGTATGGATGAATGGGAAACTGCAGCGAAATCTGAATCGGACCCTGTATATTTTTTTGGTTCCTTTGTGTTTGTCTGAATGTGTAAACTCAACTACTTGCACGCTGTATTCAGACTTCAGAGTTGGATTGGTGTTGCTGCTGACCAGTTTCCATGGCCCGGCCAGATGGCAGATGCAAACAAGGTGAATCTACGTTCGAATTACTCACGCATACGTGCTCCAAGTAACAGTAATTACTTCTTTAGGTAATTTTTTAGATGAAAAGGGCCGCGCCCCTGTTCCATTTCTTGAAGAAACGAAACAACAGTTACAGAATCGTCTTACATTTTAGGCATACGGCGGACAGCAGGAAGGCTGCCGCAGAGGAAGCAGGAAAAGCTACAAGACTAAAAGCTTGAACTAAAACAGCAAATGCCGAATAAAGAGCATTGGGGCAAAAGCCATAGCCTAGCCAGCGATAAGAGAAACACCAAGCGACTCCTCTAAGAGATAGTAGCAGCCTCCAGAGGAAATGGCTTCAAAATGTATATCCACGCCTCATCCGGGATCTGGCCACATTAGCAGAGGTGGGCTTCTTGCTTTCATCTCCAGTTCTTTCGCAGCCCACACCATCCTGTCCTTGGCACACCCTGAGGACAGGCACTCCCATGTAGACAGATTTGACGTAGTTTTTCGCCAGATAGCCTGTAATCCAGACCAAACAACATTGTGGAAAACCATGTCATTGCGAGTTTTCCAGATAGCCCAAAGTCCAGCTGCATGGACAATATTAGTTACAGCAAAGGTATCTCCTCTGATCCAGTACTAGGAGATGGACATTATACTGATGTCTTCATCAATCCCAGTTAGGATACATAAGGCTTTCCAGAATTCAGTAGCAACGACACAGGTACTAAATAAATGAGAACAAGTTTCCTGTTCAACGCAAAAAACACAGGTGGAATCGCCTACCTCCTGCCTTTTAGACAAATTATCTCTGGTCAACAACTTGTTGTTAGTCAATAGCCAGAGAAAGATCTGAATCCTAGGAGGAATTTTGATCTTCCAAATGGCAGGAGAACTACTGGGCAACACACCTCTGAAATTTAAGAACTTATAAAAAGATTTAACAGAGTATACCCCTTTGGAATTCATATTCCAGACAGGGGAGTCATCCTCTACAGAGAGATGAATAGAACTGGCAATTTCCAAAAGCTCGTACCATAGAGACATAAGTTCCTGAGTGAAACATCTCCGAAAACTAATTTTAAGGTTACTGCCGTCCCAAATTTTATCAATGGTGGCATTATGCTCATTGGCAAGGACATATAGATCCCAATATTGGGTGGCCAAGGTGGCATTACCAAACCAATGGTCCTCCCAGAATCTGATCCTTTTACCATTAACAATTTTCCAAGAAAAACCAACATTAGCCGCTTGAGCTGCCCAGAGCACCCCTTTCCAAAAAGGAGATGCTCCAGTATTTGGGCAAGCAAATAGATTGCTTTGAGTTTTATATTTGGAAAATTATATTTTTCCAGATCTTACCCTCTGAGTTATAATATCTGCTGACCCAAGAGGCTAATAAAGCCAAATTCATGTCCCCAATGTCAGTAATACCAAAACCCCCAAATTCTTTCCTCATGGTAATAGACTTCCAGGCAGTCAGATGGTACTTGTGGTGACCCTCATAATCATCCCAAAAGCAATGAGCTAGTTGGGAATTTATGAGTTTAATGGCCCACTTAGGGAATTTAATGAAACCCATGAGGTAAGAAGGAATACTAGCTAAGCAGGCTTGGACTAATATAAGTCGTTTGCCAAAAGAAAGAAGTCTCCCTCTCCACCCAGCAGCTTTCTTGATAATCTTATCAATAGTGGGTTGGAGATCTTCCTTCCTAATTTTACTAAAATGCAAAGGGGCCCCTAAGTACTTAATAGGGAAAGCACTTAATTTGCACCCCAAGGTTTGAGCAAAAATAAGAGCTTCATCTCTATCTATATTGATAGGGACCAGGTCACATTTATGAAAATTGATTCTCATGCCAGAGATCTGCTCAAAGCAGGACAGAAGCCATTTGAGGTTTTTGGCATGTTCAAGATTATTATCTAAGAAAAGCAAGGTGTCATTAGCATACTGCATGCTAATGACACCAGCAGGATTAGAAGGAGGGAAAACACCAGCAATTAAGTTTGCCTTAGCAGCTTTAATCAAAATCCTAGTAAACACATCAGCCACTAAGTTAAACAATAAAGGAGAGACAGGATCACCTTGTCTAGCTCCCTTGCCAGCTATAAAATAGTCACTGTTGGTGTCATTAAGTCTGACACCCACAGATCCATTGCAGAGCAAAGATTCAAGCTTATACATCCAAATAGGACCAAAGCCTCTCTGCCTCAGCATTTTCAAAAGAAACTCTCTACTAATCATATCATAGGCTTTTTCATAATCTAATTTAAAACAGAAACCATACATTTTATTGGAGGCCACTGCATGGACCACCTCATGAGCAGCTACAATGCTTTCCAGAATAAATCTCCCTTTCAGGAAAGCAGTCTGATTAGGGAAATAAGAACATTACAAACAGGGCCAAATCTGTTTGTAGCACATTTAGCAAAGATTTTAAAACTGCAATTGATCATGGCTAGGGCCTAAACCTATCTAGTTTAACTGCATTAGGTTCTTTAGGGACCAAGGTCAAAAGGGAGAAGTTGAGTGTATATAGATCTAGATTACCAGCCTCCCAATCTCTAAAAAGAGCAAAAAGATCATGCTTGGTTAAATCCTAGTATTTCTAGTAAGAAAGAAAAGGAAAGCCATCAGGGCCTGGAGCTCCTTCAGCATAAGAGCAAAATACAGCAGCCTTGATTTCCTCCTCAGAGAAAGGCTTTTCCAGTAACTTAAAATGCTCTGTGGAAAGTAAACTATCCTGATCCCAAAAATCATCTTTGAGATCAATATCAATAGTAGGAACAAAACCAAACAGCTTTTTATAATAATCAACAGCTATCTGCAAAATACCTTTAGTGTCTTGCACAGGACCTGAAGGGGTTTCTAGTACAGCAATCTGTTTCCTCCTCCTTTTTTGATTGGCCACTGCTCTGAAGTACCCAGTGTTGAGTTCTCCCTCCAGTATCTCCTTCTCCCTGGATCTCTGTCTAGCCTTGATCTCCTCCTTCCTCCATATATCATTTAAATCACCTGCAATGGTTTTCATTCTTTTTTTAGAGTTAGGGGATAAAGGTTGAGACTCAGCTAAAACATCTAAGAAATTATACTCAGCCACCAAAGCTTGCTTAGTCCTATTCTGGTCTGCTTCATAGTTAGCACACCATCCTTTAGCAGCTTTCCTGGTGGTTCTGATCTTAAATTGCCAAATATCAATGGCCTTGGTGGAATTGCATTTAGTATTCCAGGCTTTGTGAATAACCTCATCAAAGCCAGGAATTTCTAGCCACCATTTCTCAAACCTAAAAAACTTAGTAGGGAAAGAAGGAGGTCCATTGGAAGTGTTCAACACCAGGGGTGTGTGATCACTGCCCAATCTGGGGAGAGCTTTAATGGAAGCCCCAGGGAAAAGGTCCTCCCAATCAACAGAAACAAAAACCCTATCTAGAGTGGCCATGATAAGGTTGTCTTGGTTATTAGCCCAAGTATACCTTCTACCAGCATTCTTAATTTCAATGAGACCAAACTTATTGATCCAATCATTGAACAGGTCAGCCCAGTGTTGGTTAATGGAGCCAGTATTCTTCTCACTGGTATTCCTGACCAAATTAAAATCCCCTCCAACTAAGGTGGGGCCAGACCACTCAGCAAGGACACTGTCAAGTTCATTAATGAAATCAAGTTTAAACTCATCATAAGCTGAACCATATACAGAGATTAATCTCCATTTAGTGTCATTGTGTTTGCACTTTAAAATACAGGAGATGCAGAAAGTGTGAATATCACAATTTAAGATGTCAAACTTATCATCTTTAACTCCAATTAAAATACCTCCTGCAGTACCAACAGCAGGGAGCCAATTCCACACAAATCCACTTCTAGTATCAATAGCTTCTAGTTGTGGAATGGTAAAATCAGCTTTCTTGGTTTCAGACAAACAAATGAAATCTGGGCAACAAGCTTTTACAAGCTCTTGAACTCTGGTGTTTTTAGAAGGACCGTTGAGGCCTCTAATGTTCCAGAAAGCACCAATCATTAGTAAATATTCTTAGAAAATCTACTCCTACCATGACACTTTTTGGACCTTTGATGGGATACTTCCATCCAAGGAATCTCACCCTCCTCCACTTCTGAGTTATTTCCAGTGCGGGGGGAAGGGTTTGTCTCAGTGTCACTCTTAGTATTGCAGTAATTAACTCCATTGACATCAGTGTCAGGAGGGGGAAATAACTCAGGGTTGTCTTTTTGAAAATTAGACAACCTTTCAAGCTCTTTTTGCTTAATATACTCAATATTATTGAAGCAGCTAATAGGATCATTCCCAAGTTTTAAGCCAGATAAATCAGCATTATACAGAAGAAGCTCATTATCAAGGCAAGCAAAGGAATTATTGGAGCTAGTAGTAGTTTTACCTTTGGTTACCTCTAGGTTCTGAACTTGCTTAATTTCCTGGGCTTTAGCTATAGCATTCTTGCCATCTCTTATAATCCTGTTGCTCATCCTAGTGGCAACAACAGGGCCCCATCTCCCTTGGTCAGTCCTAGTGGCCTGAGGTCTGGGAGTAGGACAAGAGAGGGTAGTGATAGCTGAGGCTGAAGTTAAGGGATTGGGGCCAATGTCATTGGAGTTACCCTTCACTGCTTCAAACTGAGCCAGCAAACTGTTGCCACAGCCTTCATAGTTGGCTTTCTTAGCAGCATCTAGATAACTCTTAGTCACAGGGGCTCCCAGGTGATTTGAAGAAATTAAATGAGCTTGCTCAATAGGGGTATGAGGGATAGGATGGACAGTTCTAGACTTAGATCCACTTGGGGCAGGAGTAGGATTCTTGGGAATCTGATTGCTAGCATCTTGCTCCATCTCCTCCCCAAGTATGTCATCATCGCTGTCATTATCACCATCTCCATTCCTGTCAGCATTCCCATGATCTTCAGTACCAGTAGAAGGACCAGGAGGACCATCTGAAGGTTTGTGGTTAGGAGATTCAGTAACAGTATTATCATCAACTTCAAAGTTGAGCAGATACAGTTCCTGTTGGATCTCATATAACCTATCCTTAGGAATCAGCTGTGGATCTCTAACAGCAACTTGAACCCTCACAACTTCATAGAAACTTCTGAAGATTTCATGCCAGTCAATATTGACAATGACACCCAGGGAAGAAGCAATTTGAGAGATGACTGGCCAGGTGCACTAGACAGGAGGAATGCCAATGATATTAACCCAAACTTCATTGAGAGAATCAAAAGCAGGGAGGTCACCATGCCAGTCTTTGAAGGATATAGTAACTCCCTTCTTCTTCAGGTTAATAGATTTAAAAGCAACCAGATCAGAAATCTTTTTGTTGGGGGGGGGGAATCTAACTAGAAATTGAGTTTCATCACAAGGTCTGATCTACCAAGGCCAGTTAGTTTTCCACATCCCAATAAAGCAGCTTTCTAGTTCTTTAGCAGTGATATTGCCTTCTTCCACAACAACCAGCCCAACATTGCCAAAATTCAGCCAGCTGCTGTCACACTTGTCACCAGCTTCAATATGAAAGAAACCAAGGCCACTATTAGCACTTCCCCAATATTGGGCTGCAGGATAAGGTTCATACCACTTTGGGCAGATGTCCATATGGTGGCCTGGGGTTTTACAGATGAAGCAGATTTTGGGAACAGAGCACATGCCCACAAAGTGACCAGGAAGGCCACAGTTGTAGCAGATAGTACCAATATACTTAGGGTCTATCATATATTCTTCAGAGTCTGAGGCTGTATGAACAGTAGCACTGTCAACAGCTCCAGCAGCAGTCATAGCTTGCTTTTTAGCACTACTCCTGTTCTTCTTTTTGTTCTTTCCAGAACCCACTTGCCCACTTCCTCCAGACGTACTTGCAGAGCTCAAAGTAGAGGATGAGGGAATTGCATTGGGAGATTCTGTTGCATATAGGGGAATTGGAACTGCGGCTGTTGCATCCAAGGGGGCATATGAGAGTATTGATAGTTGTTGGCAGGGAATCCAGGATAAACTTGATTCATGCCAGGATGAATGAAATTGGGAGGATTGGTCCCTATAGGAATAATGGGGGGCTTGGCAAAGATAGACATGGGAGGGCCCTGTTGGTTGAGGGCAGGAGCAGGGACAGGGGCAGTAGGAGCACGGGCTGGAGGCGCATTCACAGCAGCTGGAGGTCGAATTGCATCACCACCATGCCCCCCCGGATCTGCCTCCCCTAAGTCCAGGAATTTGCCCAGATCTAGCCATCTTCTTCACTACAGCAGCAAGGGGGATTTTCCCAGTCTTCCTTGACCAAAAATCACGGGAGAAGCTGAATTGCTTAGGAGCAACGATGCGGTCTGAAGGGCCAACAGGGTAACAATCTGAAGCCGAAAAATTACCAGAAACAAAGAGATCACGCCTAACCCAAACTAGCTTATGGTGGTCATGGCGGCGAAGCGCACGAGGATGAACCCTAGAGGGACGAGGCGCAGGATAGCTGTCGGTGGGGGGATTATAAATCTCTTTACCATAGGTAGTGGGGGGAGAAACTACGGTCCCGATCCCTTTAGGAGGAATCGGACGGCCAGTCCATCTTCTAAGGCAGACAGCCGGGCCCTGCTTGTTGATCCCCATTTTTTGTCCGTCAACGCGCGGAACCACGAACGGCGGCGGAGATGGGGATATCCGGCGTCTATGGGTCACATGGCAGTCAGAATCACTCGTGGCATCGGGGGAGAATGAAATAGAACACACCGGACGGCCACCAACACCAGATTGGGGCAGGCTGGATTTGTTCCTATTCCTACGAACACCAATCCTCATCGGAGGAGGAACAACAAACAGCGGTGGCGACGTAGAACGCCGACGACTGGGAATAAGAACAGTAGTACAGCAGCTCGGAGTATCATCAGAGGTGCAGTAATTACCAGAGTTCGCCGCCGTTGATGACCAAGAGATCTTCTCCTTCTCCGAGCGCGGTAGGCGATAATCTGATCCACCTGCAATCAATCCAGCCTGAGCAATCACTCTCGAATCGACGCCAGCGGCCAGGATGAGATGCCTTGGAGCGGCGCACCCGAGGGCACCACCCCCAGCATGCCTTCCCATCTCATCGCCCTGCGGGGATCGCCGGATTTCGCCTCCGCCCTTGCCCACTGCACATATGCTATCGACGTGGAGTGCGGGAAGGGGGGCATCCGCGCCCTCTCCGCTGCTGTTGCTTCGTCGTAGATGCGCCGTGCCAAATTCCTCTATTCTGCTTCTGCTCTCAGGCGGCAAGCATCCGCAACCCTTGTCGCCGCCGCCTCTGATTCCGGATCTCGCGCCGCCACCACCGCCTGATCTGCTGCTTTGAGCTCCTGGATCCGGCAGATCCACGCCGTCGTAGCAGCGCGAATCCGCTTCGCCTGATCCACCCACCCCGGGATTCCCGTCGTCATGAGTGCCGCGTGCGGGAGAGGTGAGCGTTAGACAACAATATGTTTGCCGTGAATTGCCCCATGGGCTGCACCTCTATTTAATCTGATAGACCTTGTACAACAAGGATACAATCAATCTGATACTAATCAGATCGTAGACTACCATACACAGCAGATTACAATTGCTACATAATATCTCCATCATAATTACATGAGATATGACTGATACTATTCCATGTACGTTAACATTCCCCCTCAATCTCAACTGGCCACAAGGTTGAGATTGTGTCGTAATTTCTCCAGCATGATCTTTGTAGCAGGTTTAGTGAAGGCATCTGCTACTTGATCACCAGAAGACACAAAACGTACATTTAATGCTCCTTGTGCCACCTTTTCTCTGACGAAGTGGAAATCCACCTCAATATGCTTCGTCCTTGCATGGAACACTGGATTTGCAGTTAAGTATGTGGCACCTAAATTATCACACCATAAAACTGGTGGTCGCGGCAGAGGTACTCCCAGGTCTCTAAGCACAGACTGCACCCATGTGACTTCAGCTGCACCATTTGCAAGGGCCTTGTACTCCGCCTCGGTACTAGATCGTGACACTGTTGGCTGTTTTCTAGCACTCCAAGAAATCAGATTGGGTCCTAGGAAGACCACAAAACCACCTGTGGAGCGTCTGTCATCGGCACATCCCGCCCAGTCAGCATAAGTGAAAACACTCAGAAGTGTGGAGTGTGATTGACGAATCTGGAGACCAGTAGCCACAGTACCTTTAACATATCTTAGTATGCGCTTGACAGCCTCCCAATGCACATCAGTGGGTTTGGACAGATATTGGCACACTTTGTTTACAGCAAAAGAAATATCTGGGCGGGTAAGCGTGAGATACTGCAACCCTCCGACAATACTGCGATAGCTGAAGGCGTCATCACCATTGAGAGGAGTGCCAAGAGCTGCTGCCAACTTATCAGTGACGGACATGGGAGTAGAAACCGCCTTGCAATTCTCCATATGTGCACGGTGAAGTAGGTCATCGGCATACTTACGCTGAGAGAGCACCATTCCTCCTGAATTGTAGGTGGCTTCAATCCCAAGGAAGTAAGCGAGACGACCTAGATCCTTGATAGGAAAAGACCCGGCAAGAGTGCGAAGCAGTCGATCCACCGCTTTAGAACAGGAGCTAGCAATGACAATATCATCAACATAAACAAGCATGTAAATGACCACACGCCCTTTCCGAAAAATGAAGAGGGAAGTGTCAGCCTTAGAGGACTGAAAACCAAGTTGATGTAGTCGATCACTGAGGCGGGAATACCAAGCTCGGGGAGACTGTTTCAGCCCATAGATTGACTTCCGAAGCTTGCACACATGATGAGGGTAGCGAGGATCCTCAAAGCCCGGTGGCTGCTGCATATACACCTCCTCATCAAGAAGACCATGGAGGAATGCATTGCTCACATCAAGTCACACCAACCCTGCGAAACAGCGAGTGAGAGCACAAGGCGAACAGTAGCTGGTTTGACAACTGGACTAAACGTGTCGAGATAGTCAACACCATACTGCTGAGTGAACCCGCGAGCGACCAGGCGGGCTTTGTACTTGTCAAGAGAGCTATCAGAATGTTGCTTGACTTTGAAAATCCACTTACAGCTGACAATGTTGGTGCCGGAAGGACGTGGAACAAGTGACCACGTCGCGGTGTGCTGAAGGGCTGAAAACTCCTCTTGCATAGCGGCTTTCCATGCAGGATCAACAAGCGCCTGTCGGTACGTAGCTGGAGCGGCCACAACAGCACTGAAACCACGACGATACGGGTTGTACCGGACAGTGCCATCAGTGGGGATTTTCAGGCGTTGTATGTTGTTCTGAAGACGCGTGCGTGTCCGCTCAACGGGGGGAGCCGCAGACCGAGACGGCTGCAAGGCAGGAGGTGATGGAGGAGCGGCCGCCGGAGAGACCGACGGCGAGGCCGATGGTGATGCAGAGGCACTCGTCGGAGAAGCCGTTGGCGAGGCTGGTGGTGATGGAGGAGCGCCCGCTGAAGACGCCGGCGCGTCTGGTCCGGCATCGACGCACGCAGAGGCGTCAAGTGCAGGCGATCTACGCGCTGATGGTGAGGCCGGCTCGTCTATCTGGTCAGTACATGGCGTAGACGTGGTAGAGGCCGGAGTCGGCCCACCTGATGGAGAAGCACCACAGCCGGGGCCTGCTGCTGGACGTGTGGCACATGATGGCTGGGTGCATGGCGTTGTAGCATGCACGTCGCTATGGCCCTGTACAGCGCTCGTAGATACATGTCGTTCCTCTGTATCTGCAGGACACAAGTCAGGAAACAAAAACGACAAGTTGTAGTTTCTCACATTAGCATCCTGAACTACTGGCTCATTGGAAGGAAAGGATACAGGAGGATTTAAGCGAGACAAGTCGGGACACGCACTAGTTGCAAAGGGAAAAACATTTTCATCAAAGACGACATCGTGGGAGATATAGATGCGACCAGTGGACTTGTCAAGACACTTATAACCTTTATGGAACGGACTATATCCGAGAAAAACGCACATCTTGGAGCGGAACTCAAGTTTTCGGGAGTTGTATTTACGAAGACTAGGCCAACATGCACATCCAAATACACGAAGAAAAGAGTAATCGGGCGTGATGTGAAGAAGACGTGTGAGTGGTGGCATATTTTGAAGGGTCCGGCTGGGCATGCGGTTAATAAAATAACATGCGGTAAGAAAAGCTTCATCCCAATAACGCAAAGGAAGATTGGAGTGAGCGAGGAGGGCAAGCCCGGTTTCAACCAAGTGCCGGTGCTTCCGTTCAGCTATACCATTTTGTTGGGATGTATGTGGACAGGATATGCGATGAGAAATACCGACACGCTGAAAAAATTTATGCAAGCGGTGGTATTCACCCCCCCCCCCCAATCAGATTGAACCGCACGGATTTTTGCATTGAGAAGTCGTTCGACATGGGCCTGAAAATTATAGAAAACTTGTTCGACATCAATTTATGTTTAAGAAGATAAATCCACGTAAAACGGCTAAAGTCATCAACAAAGCTAACATAAAACTTAAAACCTCCAGAGGAGGCGAGGGCAGGACCCCACACATCGGTATGAATAAGCTCAAGTGGTTTCGAAGAAACACGGGATGAATTATTGTAAGGTAATTGATGACTTTTGGCGCGTTGACATGCTTCACAAACGAAAGTATCATGACTCGACGAACAAGGGAGTTTATTTGACCGAACGACAGACTCAACTACATTATTTGATGGGTGACCCAAACGATGATGCCACTGACTCGATGAAGAACGGACTCCGGAGAGAGATCGACGTGATGATGACGACGACGGCCAACCATATGGGATGGGGTAGAGGCCATTGCGACTTCTACCGAGAAGAAGGACCCTCCTCGTGATTTTGTCCTTCACACAAAAGAAAAAACGGTGAAATTCCACAAACACTTGGTTATCCGAAACAAGACGATAAACAGAAAGAAGATGTTTGTGAATTTCAGGGACGTGCAGAACATTTTTAAGGTGGATGGGATCACTAGAGCCAGCAAGTTTGGTATGACCAATATGAGAAATTTCCAAACCTGCACCATTTGCAACTTGAACTTGATCCTTTCCACCATAGCGCTCGTGCACCGTCAAGCGGTCGAGGTCGCTGGTGAGGTGGTCAGTGGCACCGGTGTCGAGGTACCAATTGTTGTCGCGGTGGCCGTATGTAGCCATGTTGCCGCTGCGGTCGTTGTAGCGATCGCGACAATCGGTGGCGTAGTGCCCCTCCTCGCGGCATATTTGGCACCTTGGAGGACGACGGTTCCTGCCGCCGCCGCCATTGTGACGGCCACCGTTGTTGCCACGGTTGCCATTGGAACCATAGCGGCCACCATTGCCACCATCCCTGTTTCCATGGCCACCATTGCTGTTCCGGTTGCCGTCGCGGGAACCGGAGCCATTGCCGTGGCGCACGACGTTGTTGGCTGATGAAGAGAAGTCGCCGCTGTTCGCGGCATGCTGCTCCTGACGCGCCTCGAAGCTGAGAAGGTAGGCATAAAAATCTGAGAGTCTTACTTCTCCTGTGAAGATGGAGAGCGCAGTCATGAGGGGGTCATATTCCTGACCCAGCCCACCGATTATGTGCCCGATGATCTCGTCATCGGACAGTACCTCACCGACGGTGGCCAGTGCGTCGGCATAGCCTGTCATCTTGTGGAAGAATTCTGCCGCTGACATGTCCTTCTTCTTCGTCTGCGACAGCTGCGTACGGAGTTGGCGCACACTGGCCCGATTCTGGGCAGCGAACATAGCGCCGAGGGCAGTCCAAACGGCCGCCGCAGAGGTCGCTCGCGTCATCTGGGCGAGCACTTCCTCCGTCATGGAGGACAGGAGCGCGCCGAGCACGGCCTGGTCGGTCCTCCTCCATGGCTCGTACTCAGGGTTGGGCACGGAGCGCGCAGCATCGCCGGTGCCCTCGGTGATCGTCTTCGGCGGCGCTGGAACGGAGCCGTCGAGGTAGCCGAACAGACCGGCGCCGGTGAGGTTTGGGACAACCTGCGCCTTCCATAGCAGGAAGTTGGCGCGGGTGAGCCGGACGGTGATGAGGCCGGCGAGCGACGGCATGGTAGCGGTGTGGCCGGAGACGAGCGAGCCGGCGGTGGTGGTGACGAGTGCGCCGGAGGTGGTGCCAGCCATGTCGTGGAGAGATGGGATCGAGGCTCTGTTACCACGTTAGACAACAATATGTTTGCCGTGAATTGCCCCATGGGCTGCACCTCTATTTAATCTGATAGACCTTGTACAACAAGGATACAATCAATCTGATACTAATCAGATCGTAGACTACCATACACAGCAGATTACAATTGCTACATAATATCTCCATCATAATTACATGAGATATGACTGATACTATTCCATGTACGTTAACAGTGAGATCAATCTCACCATCTGGGCGCAGTCCTCCTGGAATCGAGCAGGAGAGGGGGGCGGGGGTGGAACAGCGGTCGAGCTCGCAAGGCCTTGACTCCGCCGTCTTGGAGGCATCTCCAAGGAGCAGCGCAGCTAGACCCGCAGCAGGGGCGATGGCGCGGGGAGGGAGTGGAGTCGCCGTGGTGCGGGAGCGGGGAGCGACGGTCTAGGGCCGCGGTGGTGTTCCTGCCCGGCCGGAGGCTCAGGGACTGCTCCTTCTTTAGGTAATCTCTGTTGATTTATTTAGGATTGTTGTCATGATCATCTTCCTCCGATATACAGTCTTATATCAAGATACATTAATTAAGATTTCCTTCTGGTTGTGGTGGTCAAAAGCATAGATATCTAGCAATTTCTTTTGCATTATGGTGTGCTACAGACCATTAGGTTAACTTACAGCCAGTGGTAGAGCAAATGGTCAGTGTCCTTTGTGCGCAAAATTATCATCTAGCAATCTTCTTTGCATTGTTGTGTGTTACATACTGAAGCATTTTTAGTTGGATCAGCACGTACAACTCGATGGTCTCCACATCCGAGAGGGTGTGTCACTGTCAAGTACCTAGGGCAGTTCTTCAGTACTATTTGTTTTTGTCAAAAGTTCAGAATTGTTAATGTATTACTAGGTGAATTGCTACCTACTTTCTTCATATGATTAAATATGCTGACTCCTGCTTTCTATTGAGCGTGAGGTTGACAATACTTATTACAGTTTCCATGCTGACTGCAAAACATTGTTTGTTTTGTGTTATTTATTATAGTTACTTTTTTTTAGATTTCTATGCCTAAGATCTATTATCAGTAATTGATTTTTCTGGCAAGGGAATGTTGAGATGATAGCTTGAGCCTCCGTGGCCACATTTTGAAAATTTGAAAATTATATTTTTAAAAGTGGTAAACTACACACCGACCACCAAATACATATCACAACTGTATCTGTTTGATTCATTTAGCTGTATTATTGTTTTGTTTGTGGAAACTGTCCTTTTCTCCATTGGCAGACTTCGTACTTGGACCTTTGTTAAAATTCGGCGTAAGGGCGAGTTGTGGGGATATTGACGGCAATATCTGCAAGCAGAAAACTACTTCATTCACCTACGCTTGAACTGGAATTGCTAATCAGAAAATATGCATTTCATGTGTCATTTTGCCATTGGGCTAAATTATGTTAATTTTCATCCGCTTCCCCTCTCCGACCCCATCCCACGAGGAGTAAGATTCTGGTATGTCATGAAATCCTCATTTTTCCTATTATTTTGGCTAGAGGATGGATGATCTTTTTACAATGCTCATGATCTCATTTTTTTCTATTATTTTTTACCTAGAGGATGGAGGATCTTTCTGCAACGTTCCTGAACTCATCAAACACGATCGGTGTTCCACTTCGATCTAACCAACATGGTTAATGGCAACTAATGTGTTGTGATAGGAATTTGTGCTATTGTTTTACCTCCCATTGCAACGAAAAGGGGCATGCTTACATTTTACAGTGGAAAAATAGGTTACATTAGGCAAGTGGAAAAATAGATGTCTATAGTAGCTTTAGCTGGTACAGGTGTTTGCATTTCCTGTTTTCAACCTGTTGCAACGCATGGGCCCTTTTGCTACTTACTATTAAACAAGCAAACATTATCTTTTTAAAGTGCACTCCGTCTAACGCGTACACACAATAACCCGAATCAATTAGCCACGAGATTTAGTCTACTCTTTAAGATCTAACCGTCAAGATAACAATAGCCCTCTCTTATAACAATTTCAACTGGCAGACGAAAGCTCTGCCAAACGCATAGACACCCTTGCCGGCTGACCCCGCCCACCAATCTCGGCGTGCTAGCTAGCCCAAAATCAACCCCACGTCCTTCGCTCTCACAAATCTCTGTCTCTCCCAAGATTCCCCAGCCGCCAGAAGCAAACACCATGGCCTGCACCCATGACCGCAGGCCCGAAGGATGTGTACTCATTGTGTTTGTATCCTCTTAATGCTGCATTACGAGACAATAAAATCCACCCTTTGTCGAGCTTGTTTGTTGCTAACTGATGAATGTTGCTCTGTATCAGTTCAGTTCACTCTCTATGCTGCTCGGATTTACTGCGCCGTGGCCCATGGGAGATTTGCACCTTTGGCTTGAATTGTTGGGTCGTTGTTGGCTTGGCCCCTTGTGTCAGCATGGGCACGAATCAAATCAAGGTGAACCCCAGGCCGCCCTGTCACTGCTCTGTCTGTGAGGCGTAGCATGCAAAGTTTAATCTTGCGGCCTTTCTATCTCAAATCCAGAGCCTGTACTGCACTGCTAAGCAAGCAAAAATCTTGCATTGAAGTAGCAACCAACACTTGCAAATCTGCAGTAGGAAAACGAACACGACCTTCCAAATTTCACACCCATGCGGCATGGATGCCAAAGGGGATGCATTCCCTGGTGGTACTCATCATGAGATGTGGGATTGAACTTTGCAAGCCCAGGAACTGAAACATGAATTGTTTGATCTGAATCTTCATCACCACCACGTACGGTCCTGATGCTGAGAAGCTCGTAACCTGAGGAGAAAAATGAGACGACAAACTAGCATCGACACATAATGTACTCTACCCTGACTGTCTCTGAGCGTACAAACTGTTTCATGATTGTGAATTTGTAACCAGTACATTACCATCCCACCGCAGGTGAGGAATTAATGTTAGTTCTCTGTGAAGTACTTAGTACTAAGCAATCGTAACAGATCTAAACTACTTAAGAATACCAGTTATGCTCCGTTTACCCATATGCTTTAGTGCAGCAAAAATTCCGAAGAACTGTACAAGCACTTGATTGCCAGAGAAAACCCAATCGCTGAAACCAATAGACGCATAAATTGGTTTCTGCAATTGGTAAGAGGAAAAGTTCATCCAATACCATGTACAAGCAGAAAACTTAAGAAGAAATGCTCCACATAACCGATTAAAAAGCAGCACGTCAGGACCAAATGCAGTTCTAAACATCATCATGTGCATTGTACTCTTGACAAAGGGAGTACATAGCAGAGTACATGTGCATTATAAACTGATGTTTTGCAAGAATTTCCATGGTTAATTTACTCCATATGAAGAACCCATTGCAACAACAACAACAAATATTAACTCATCCCGGTCGGAGAAACGAGTTCAAAATATTCAGCAAACGATGTTCATGATTACAGTCCAGAAAAATAGTAAAGTCTTACATGTATCAGGATACTTGAACAACACATAAGTCTTGCATGTACCACAGCAATTATACAATAATGATGTCATAAATGTATCAGAAGAACTAACATCTCCATCTTTATTTAGAGGAATAAACAAGGCACACGATAAACATATGTTGCTGAGCATCTTCCTCACCAAGTCACCATGGTTAATTAATAGTCCAGAGCTCCCATTCAGAGGAAAAAAGTGCTTATTCTGCGGCTGTGTTCTTTGTGAAGCTTCCCCACTTCACAACCACAAATACATAGACTTGATCATACACCTTGTCGAAGAGCCGAAAAGAAGCAGTTCTCCATGTCCTCTTGAACAACAAGGCACAAAATACCACCCAGAGCCCCACCACAGGTCCCAGCACAAGACCAAAATGAAAGGTCAGTGGATCAAACTGTTGCTTACTGCTTTCAAGATCACCATAGACGATGAAAGAATCATTTCCTGGACAATTATTTTGGAGGGGATGCCCACAAAGTCCAGTGTTTCCTATGTACATAATAGACGGGTTGTACGGATTGAGGGTGTCAAGTTGGCGGCCAGAGGGTATCCTTCCAGATAAATTGTTGTAGGACAGGTTCAAGGCAGCCAACGATGCCAGGCTTGACAAGCTCGACGGAATTTCACCAGAGAGCTTGTTCCGAGAGAGGTCGAGAGATACCAATGATTGCATGGACCCAATCATGTTTGGAATTTGTCCACTCAATTTGTTCTACGATAAATTCAGATTCATTAGTGCAGCAAGGGAAGTGATGCCTGTAGGGATTTCACCAGTCAAGGAGTTACCTGATAAATCAATACTCACAAAATATGCAAATGCTCTACCATACACAAGCTGCTGTCCTTTTGTAACTACTAAGAATATTTCTTTCAACCGACCAGCACTCATCTGGATCATGCCGTCCATTTCTGATCCAGTATATCCATCATCAATATACATGAACTGCTGCTTATGTACCTTTTTCATAAGTGTTAGGTTTGATAGATGCCAAGGTATTGAACCAGAGAAATTGCTGCCTGACAAATCCAAGTACTGAAGAACCATAAGCCTTGTTATGTCCACCGGAATATTATCCGAAAATGCATTGTGGCTCAATAATACAAAATGCAGTTTCCCCAGATCTCCTATCCATGTAGGCAATCTTCCAGATAACTTGTTCCATGCAAGATCCAAGAACTCCAAATATGTGTTGTTCTGCAAAAATGCTGGGAATCTTCCTGATAAACTGTTGTTACTGAGCAAAAGATATTTCATTTGTTGGATGTCAAAACATTGAGGAATTTCACCCTCAAAAAAATTGTTCGACAAGTCCAGATACGATAATTGTTGCAATTTGCAAATAGAATCTGGAATGTACCCACCAATTCGATTTGAATAGATAAGCAACATTTCAAGCTTGGAGGCTTCAAAATTTGATGGTATTACTCCTGAAAATTTGTTGTTGGAGATGTCTAACCTTGTGATATTTGTCAGCAACGAAGGTATTGACCCGGTGAGTCGGTTTGAACTTAGGTGGAGTTCTTCCAAAGCCATGTCATCCAGATGTGCTGGTAAACTGCCACTCATCTGGTTGTTAGAGATGTCGAGATATCTTGTCTGTGAAAATGTATACCAAAACCAATCAGGAAACTTATCCTCTAAAGCTGTGCCCGAAATGTCAAGATGAGTGATTCCCCGCAGCTGTTGAAGCCAAGCTGGAAAGAGAGGACCTATTTCGCAAGATGCAAAATCTGTGAACTGTAGCCTAAAGGGAGAACGCCAATCTGAGTTTACTACAATCTTCAAATTATTGGAAGACAAGTCTATGTTCAATAAACTTGTTAAGTTTGCAAAGTGTTCTTCCGTGATCACACCACTAAGGTCGTTGCCGCCTAGGTACAGATGGACCAACTTCTTCAGGGAACCTAATTCAGTGGGCACACTTCCATTGAGGTGATTACTGGAAAGGTCTAGCATGGTTAAGCTAGTTGAATGCATAACCTCTAGTGGAATAGGTCCAGTAATTTTGTTGCCTCCGAGCCTAAGGGTCGCCAAATGCTTCAATTTTCCAAGCTCGGACCGAATACCTCCGGTCAAGTTGTTGGCACTTATCTCTAAAACAGTCAGAGCACTAAGGGCACCAATTTCAGTTGGTACATTCCCGTTGAGCTGATTCCAGCCAAGTTTAAGTAAGGTTAAATGCGTCAAATTCCAAACCACTGGTGGTATAGGTCCAACAAGGTTGTTGTCGGACAGGTCAAGCATGCTCAAGCTTCTGAATTCCCTCATAAAATTTGGCAGGGTCCCAATGATTTTGTTAACACTGAAATCTAGCTCTAGTAGTTTTTTCCATGCGCATCGTGGCAGCCCCTCCATCAAGGCCACTATATCTCCATTCAAGACATTTCCAGAAAGGTCGAGGATTTCCAAACAACAAAGATTTTTAAGAAGACTTTTAAGGTTCGCAGTCTCATTCAGATTGGTAACTGACACATCAAGGACTCTGAGTGATGTCATGTTTCCTAGTGCGTCGGGAAGTTTGCCAGATAACCAATTTGCATCGGAATTCCAACGAAGGCTGAGGTATTTGAGGCTCGTCACATTCCAAAACCAACTTGATGCAATTGAGTGGTCCAAATTATTATAAGATAGATCAAGCTTCTCAAGTTTCGTGAGGTTAAGGTAGGGAAGTGATTGGCTTGCAGTATGAAGTGAACATTCAGCAAGGTTAATGACCCTTAGTGATGGAACCATATTCAACGTATGAGGCCAGTCAGCTATCCTTGAGAGATTTATTGTGTTCATGCTAAGGTATTGCAGCAAAGGTACCTTTGTTAGCCAGGTAATGTCCGTTGAGTACATCCCAGAATAACCCTCGCCAAGGTCAAGATGCTGCAACTTGGACAGGTTACCAAGCTGAGAAGGAACTCTACCGGTAAATGGAATGCCAGAGAGGTTTAGATATCTCAAGTTCTCCATGGAGCCCAATAAGTGAGGAATATGGCTATTTGGCCCTAGCAAACAGTTCATGCTAAGATCCATGTGTTCTAAATGCTTCAAGGAAAGCAGAGAGGGACTTATCTCTCCGACCAATGAATTACCTTTGTCACACGGATAATAAATGATGCCAGGGTCCGGACTTTTATTGGGAAGGTGAAGCTTGATGACATGGCCTGTTCGGTTGCTGCAGCTGACGCCCCTCCACCGGCAGCAATCCTGTCCTTGCCACGAGGCGAGGACACCAGCGCTATCGCGTGTGACGCCCATGTGGAAGGAGAGCAAGGCGGCCCTCTCGGCTGGTATGCAGCCGCCGCCGTAGGCATTTTGGGGTTGTAGCGCCAGCGCATACACCGTCTGTGAAAAGGAAGTGATGGCTATGATGATGAGGGTGGTGAACAAGAGAATGGTTATGTGAAACATGCTGGAAGTACAAGCGCTGGGTAGCTGGGGAAGCATCGTATGAAGTACTCCCTTTGTAAACTAATATAAGAGTGTTTGGATCACTAAACTAGTAATCTAAACACTCTTATATTAATTTACGGAGGGAGTACTAGATCTGAGTGTGACTAGTATTTAGCTATGTAGCAGAGCCACACTAGCAGAGATCTTTGGCCACATTCTACAAGCCCCAGGGAGTCCACGGTCAAAGCACGAGCTCGTTCAATCATTCAATCAGGTCTTGTTCATGGAATTTTGTCGCCAGAAACCGGCCGCTGGACTAGTCTAATTGCTTGCCTGCAATCACACGGTACTGTAAAAGTCACTACTCAATTATTATGCACGCCGGCCGACCGGCCAGTCTTCGGCCAAATTCATTTTTGTACAATGTTGTTGAAACTCTCTACTACTTCCTCACTTTTATAAGACCTTGTAGACATTTCAGATAATATGTAAAACAGGTCAATTTCAGTTGTTTGAAACGACTTATAAAAATGAACGAAAGGAGTAGTAGAGTTTTCAACTTGAAACGACACATGGCAGCAAAAGGGGATAGAAAAGAAGATAAAGCAGCACAAAATATCATAGCAATACCTTGTAGCATCCTCCAAACTCGAATTTAGCAGATGGAGGGCGAAGAACTTACTCCAGCAGGTGGTCCTCTATGTATTGACATCGCCAGTCCTTTTGCGCTGCAGAACAAAGCTGCTCCACAGCCCCCGACATGTTCAGGACTTGAGGTGACCACTCGGAGGGAAATTGTCAGTCGGGTTCCCGGTGAGGGAGAGAGGCGGCCGTCAGTAGGACGCGTGGATGTAGCCGCCGCGCCACGCATGCGCCGTCGGTAGGAGAGGGGCGGCAAACTGAAATTCTCCTTCCCCCCTCCGCTTACTCTCCCGAACAAAACTGCTATTATTTCGTGACATCGTTCATCTCATTTTGGTTCATTATCATGATTTTATTCTTCTCTTGAAGGAGTTTGGCCACGGCTTTGTTTTCTACGGCTTTGGCTCTTCTCTCCTCAGTGACGGCCTTGTGGTCGGATTTTTCCTTGAGTAGTTGCCACTTCTCTTGCTTTTCTTGTTCCTTCTTCTCAGCCAACGCCAGCTCCAACGCACAACCCGTTTTGTCTGTGCGTCATGCGTGTCCGTTCAAGTCAGACAAAAACAGCGGCCCAGCCGTAGACTCATCTAACTTTTTAGACGTCGATATCTTTTCTACTTATAAAGATTGGAGTTGGTGGTGACTTCACATGTGGGTACAACATCCTTTTCAAATAAATAAATACGAGCATCACCACATGTGAAACTAGCAATCTTTCAAAAGAGATATAAACAAATATACTTTACTTACATGTAGAATCTATCATAAATAAATAAATACACTGCTTTCATGTGAGGCCAACTTTTTTTTGTAGAAGTCACAATTTAATAACAAATACAAAACTGTGACTTCAACTCAAAATCAATCTTGGTTTTAGTTTCTCTTCCCAACCTAGTATGGTCATTTAAAATTCTCTGACATTGCATTGCCGCTCACCTATTTTTGCTATCTTCAATAGTCGTAAATTGTGCAACGGACACAAGGACACTAACGTTATTTGACCACCTCCTAAGGCAACGGCTCCGTGGCAAAGCATGGACATCATACTAGTCTCCTGAACATTCAGTTTGGGATCTCCCCAGACCGAATGACTAGTTCGCTGGGATGCATCGATCAAACCGAATGAGAACATTCAGGCTAGGAAGGAGACCATGACAGGAAGAGTAGAGGCACCTCCATCCACTCCTAGCCCGGCATTAGCCACCGAATCTGAATTAGCGCCTCAACCGTAAGAAGCGCCCATGCCTATGTCCTCACTCAGTTCAGATGGACGGGGGAGGACACGATCCAGTGACTGCTGACGAGCGCCACAAGGCCAGCCCCAGCCCTGGCAAGCCTCCACGATGCCATGTCTGTGACCATTGGCGTCGATCCATCCGACGATGCATCGATCTTACAGCCACCGCCACCTCGCACCGTGCCTATGAGGAGGGAAACCTCGCCGCCCGTGGACCCCTTCCGGACCAAGCCCAACAACCCCTACTAGATCCGCCTCGGGCATAGATCTAGTCCGCCCGAGCGAGAACCCTAGGTCGAAGACCCCACCGACCTTGATCAAGGAGAGGGAGTGTCGTCGCCACCACCCCGCACTGCCTATCGAACCCGGCCGCCAGATCCGTGCCGCCGGGGCCCCTACAAGTCTGCACCGCCGCCAAGCAGCACACCCACTACCTCAACCCACACATGCCCTCCGCCACCACCCCTCGCCGCCCACCGAAGACCAGCCTCCAAAGCCGGGCGGAGGAGGCTAGGACCAGGCAGGCACGCCGTTGCCAAGGAAGCTGCATCAGCCGGTGACCACCGGGCGCATCCGCAACCTGCACCATGACCCGTCACTAGTGACATGCCCCAATGTGCCCGTACCCGCAGGCCGCCAGACCCGGGGCGAACCCCGGCCTCCCGCCGCCGCCAGCACAGCACGCCGCACCACGACCCACGGCCTATCATGCCACCAGCAGGAGCCCGAGACGCAGCCGCCAGGCCTTGCCGTCGCGTTGTCGCTTGGGCACATCGTCCCGCGCCAATCCAGTCCCAGCGGGGGAAGAGAGGCTGCCCCGCCGCCGCCAATGCTGGACGGCGGTGAGGGGATGAGGGGGACTAGCCGACGGCGGCTAGGGTCCCTCCCCTCCCGCGGTCGCTCACGGGAGGGGAGGGGGGAATCACACTGCCGGTCATGGAACAAAAGTTTCATAAGAGCATTTTCTAATTATGAAAATAAGAGGTAGTTTGTTTATACTCACTAGTAAGCGTGCATGTGCAACGCACGCCTCAACCAAAGTAACACATTAAATTCATGTGTATTGAATTCTATAGTGCCAACAATCCCTAAATCTCTAAAGGTGAAGTTCAATACAAACCCTGTACTTATCTTCTGAGGGTGTATGCGAAGTTGGAGTAGACAAAAAACCAATCATAATCCAAAATGAAATTGCAAGTGAACATGGAAGGACTTATAATACTTGTCCAAGTAAACATGGTAGAGATGCAAACTGTGAACAAGATATACAAAAAAGAACATAGTCTTCGAACAACTGAATTCCTCTTGGATTCAGGCTACATGTCATCTTCAGAATTTGAATTGATGGGCTGGACTACGCCGCTGCCGCCACTCGCGCAAATCTTCCCTGCCGGCCACCGCGACATGCGCTTGTCGTCGCTAGCTCGCCACCGCATATGCGCTCCTCTTTCTTCTCTCCAAGATCCAGCCGCGTACCACTCCACCACAACAGAACTTAACGGATCGGATGAGCGCTCCACCAGATGTGCTGCGTTTATTTCTATTTTTTGTTTCTGTTCCCATTGATTTCTTTCTAAAATCCTGTTTAAAGTGACAAAATCTGAAACTGAAATCTGCACATTATGTTCTGTGTATAAATTTCGGTAGTAAACCGAACCGATTTTTCGGTTAATCGAAGTTTCGGTTAGTAGATTTGCAAGCTTATTTCGGTTTCCAGATTTGCTAACCGAATATACAAAATAACCGAACAGTAGAAACTGAAAAAACTCCCAGGCCTAGTAAGTAGCAAGAAACATGACAACACTGGAGTAGCTGATAACCCCTACACCAGCTGCATTATGATTTACTCTGGAGTATTGTGTTATTTGTTGTTGCCTGCAAATGTTGGATTTGGTGGAACATACATTCCTTGTACCTTTTATTTGCTTAAGCCCATTTTATTCTCGTGTTGAACAATTCCAAGCTTGCAGCATAGCTGAAGCATTGCAATCTACAGAGCTAAAGTATTGTGAAGAAACAAACATCTGAATAAGTGTTCAGGCAAAATATGTGTGGATCCGGAAGGTAGCACGATTCTCAATTCATTCTTCAGAACCTCCATTTGAATTCCTTAAAGTTTAATTTACTGCATCGTCATGATTTAAAACATAAGAACACAGGTTTTTCAATACAGTTTTGAGTGGCATCCTATGTAGGCTAAGTTGTGCAAACTGGAAGATACTTCAACATATTTTAGAGGCCTTATTTGGTACAGAAGTAACATTCAACACGACAGTAAATCTTGACATTATTGGTATTACCTGGTTCTACTTGTGGGGCCGATGACTCGGGTTCTTCGACATTAGCAATTCATTTGTCACCTTAGTAATTCAATAAGTTTCAGTTTGCCACCTTAGCAATTCAATAATAGTAACTATCACTACAATTAACAAACAAAGAGTATATACTCAGCCCTAGAGAAGTAGCATAGACCAACCTTCTCAAACTGATTCTTCTTGCAGGACAGTCCAAATTTCTGGAGCTAAAAAATTGCAGGAAGCGTTAGATGGCAGCACTGTACTTGGGCTCAAGATGCTACTATGGTCACCCTGGAGGACACATAAAAAGGATAAATAAAAAAATTGACTAACCAGTAATACATTCATTTGTCTCAAGTATACACATGTGATTCATTGAGCACGTTAATCTGATGCATCCAATAATTAGATAATTGCATGTGGACACCTTCGTGTGTACATTGTATATACCTTGAGCGTCACCGAGGATTTGGATGGCACCGCCGGTAGTGTAGCTCCGGTGATCAGCACTACCGAGCCTTCCGGTGGCCGCACCAATTACCCTTCCCGATCATGCCATATTCTGCAAATCGATTGGTTCTACCATACGAACTGCATGCACAGATAGTATAACAAGAATTTCGGATTTAAGCCTGAAAACACACTCTCATACAATTCATTCCCCTATACAGAACAACTTCAGATTTAAGCTTGGGAGGCTGGGACCAAGTATGAAACACAAGGTAATGAATGTTCAACCATACTATTGAGAATAATAATGTAAAAAAAAATTTAGGTGTATGTCAATGAGCTCTACACCTAGAGAAGTATCTCGCTGATTGTTTTGACCCTTTTATAGGTCACTGTACATCAAAGCAATAAGCATAAGATGGAGATATTCCGGAGCAATTTTCTGTTGCCCTATGCCTATATATGCTCCAATTTCCTTTGCACTCTTTCTCAGATTGTTTTGAAGAAAAGAGCTGGAAAGCAACCACAGGTCCATCCTCTATTGTTGTCACTCCTCCATTATTTGTGCTGTAGGTTCTAGGCTCATCTGTGCATCCTAACCAGATATGATTGTTCTCAAGAAAATTGTTTTGGCTAGGTAATAGAAGAAGAAAAAGAATGGAGAAGTGCTTGGTTCGGTTGTGGATCTCGGGCTGGTCACGTACTGCTGGCTGGACTGGAGAGGACCTCCACGCTGTCGAGCTCTTCCTGGGCTGGTGCTTTCAGTTCGCCATGATCGGAGACCCTATCTGAAAGCCTGCAAAGCGGGTAGGCAGGGCAGGTGGAGGCGTACCTAGGTTGCCGCCGCGGCGGACGGAGGAGCAGCCAGAGTGTTGTGCGGCGAAGGAGGCGCAAGCGGCGAGGATCTGGTCGCGGAGCTCGCCGAGGCGCGCGGCAACATCGGGCTCCTTCCAGGATGCCTCGCGCCGCTCCTCTTCGTGCTTGATCCGCATGTAGGACGCCCGCCGCCGTAGACGCCATCTCTCCATTCCTCCGCCGCTTGCCACTCCGGTTGCTTCGGGAGGTTGGTTCCTCGCGCCTTGGGTAGCAGAGGAGAGGAGGAGTGGCAGGCGGCGGCGATGGGAATAGGGAGGAGTTGTGTGGCGGCTGGAGGAGAGGTGGGCGCTATGGTTGGAGTTGGAGACGTGATTTTTTTTTGGTTACAACTGATACGATGATGTTTGTTCGGGGGGATGACGTCGTGAGCGGATTAGTGGGCATGCGTGGAGACCGTACGATGGTGGCAGACTGGCAGAACATTTAATCTCATTCATTCGTTTCAACGGCAGACCATCAAAGTAATACGGGCTTTTAGATACAATTAAGTGGGTTAGATCTGATGGTGCTGATTTATTTGTGTACACTAAGTTTGGTGGATTTAGAGTAATTCACATTTGCTTTTTCCTCCACTATTAAAGGAGAATCGAACGTCGTGATGGTTCAATCTCTCTTTTCGATCCCCCCGTGCGACTAACCCCACCTTCAATCCCCGCTCAAAATTAAAAACGAAAAAAGAAAAAAGAAAAAACACTACCCACGAACACACGTTCCATGACCCCCTCTCCCGCAGCCCCTCCTTTCCGATCGCATCTGTCTCCGTGAAAAAATCGTCGCCACGCACGCCATCTCGCCGTTCCAGATCCGGATTCGCCGCTAGGAGGACTCGCGTGGCCAACCCATGCCTCCCAGGCTCCTACCCTCACCATCGTTTGTCCTCCTCATCCGCATCGTCGCAGTCCTGGTTGTGGACGACGCCGCCCCGCCCCGCCCTCACTCTCTTCTGCACGATAACCTATCCGCCGCAGTTCACCGCTCTTCTCCGGCTCCTCACGCCGCCCTCGTCTCCATTGCGGTGGCACCTCCCTGTACGGCAGAATAGCTAGCGGCGTGCGGGCAGAAGCTGCACGCTTTACTGCTGTGCCGGCAAGTGGGAAGCAAGCACGGGAGGCTCGTGTAGGCGGGTGGCTATGGAGAACGGCCCGCTCAAACCGCCGCCCTCGTTGTCGTCTCCCTTGACCTCCTCATCTTCAAGCCCCACCGCTAGCTCGGCCCTCTAGAGTCATCTCCCTTTTGGTTCAAGCTCGGCTCAGGGAAGAGGTTAGTATCAATTTTCATTGTGCATGCCTGCATCTGCATTAGGCTGTAGCCACTAGGATGTTTCACTATCTAGATTAAAACTAAAAATTGTTCAAGTATGAATTAATGTATTGATCTTGACCTTATTATGTTGCAAACATCTTGTAGATGCACACGAGTTGGTATCATAGTTCTATAACACAAGAGGTATTGTGTTAATTTGGGGAACTATTTACTTCTCTGTTTATAGTTTTAGAATTAGTCCCATGTATCAGAAGCCTTGTTTTTCTAACACTGATGTTTGCTGCTGAGATTTCGGATTGACATGCACTTCAATACTGGAAGCAACAGACGTATCTTTAGAACAATCCATATGGCTTGAAACTTGGTCGAAACGGGAAATTCGGGCCCTTACATACGTACAGTTATATGCTGCAATATTTAGGGAGTGCCCATGTTGTTTATATGAGGTTTTGCAATTATGGTTCTGTAGGGCCCTGGATTTTCCATACTCTTTGCAAGTCAAGGATAAGACAATGATCTTGGTTATAAAAACATTAAAGTATAGGTATCGGTGAAGCTTCTAAAAACTGGAGCGTATACACATGCATTCAGAAGTTGTGCTCACAGGCTTTTCTTTAGCTAGAGGAATGTACAGTCTATACTTGCACACTATTTTCATGTTCCCACCTTACACTAGAATTTCAGAAGTTGGTTTATGATTTTACAAATTTACATATGCTCTTACTCGTTAATTGGAGTGCATGATATGTAATATTCTAGTAGATATCACAATGGGCATGGTATTTTCCATGTAGAACAATACAGTTATAGTGAATTTTCCTTTAAGAAGTGTATCATGATTGGGCTCCATGTTTTATTTTCAGATTCAGGACCATGCATGCTTCTGGCACTAATTCAGAAATATAGTATTAATCAAAGATATTCAAGTTTATACAATAAGCTATACATCATCTAAACTCAAGTGGATATGCCAGGTTTGCTTTTTTCCTACACTTTAAACCTTTGTTTTGGCATGTATCAGTCTCATAGTGCTAGACTCGGTGCTTAATGATCAACTAGAACAAAGGTTCTTAGCCTTCTAGATTTATTAAGTCAACATTAATAGGATAATTCCTGCTAGACATGCTAATTGACTGTTACATGCCATACGACAAAATTCTTATGTTAGGGAAAGAGAGAACATTGGATGGAGGAATTATGCAATTAAAGTGGCATGATCATCAAAGGTATTTTTCTTCTTCATCGTGCCATGTGTTATAATATTGTGCAAATCATAATGTCATTTTCGAGGTTTGCAAATAAAATTAACCTGGATATATCACATCTATTGACTGACTTATTTAATCTTAGTGAGCATAATAGAGTTTACTATGAGGTTAATTCTCTAAAAGCTAATGTTTTGCACGTGCATCAGATAAATTAAATCATGGAAACCCCCAGCTAGCTAGCAGAACTACACACATGAATGACTGTTGATTATAGCCGATGTGACACAATGATGTGAGGAAACCCAAGCATAAGAGAAGTGATATGCAAAATCAGTCCGAAATGACAATCCGACAAAGGCTGCTCCACTGGGTAGCAAATGAAACCTTTCAAGTTTGGCTGTTGCTCCATTTTGTTATATATTCCTTTGTCCAGTTGATTCCTTTTGGTCCTTATTAGAGTTGTGTTTCCAAGAAGCTTATTCGATCAGGATATAAGCAATATGACATTGCCTTTTTTCGTGCAGATTTGGATACATGGTTGTGGAAAATAAATATATTTTTTTGCTTACTTGTGTTGCCTACCACATTTTGGTTTATGCATTATTTTTACTGCTTGCATGTGGTGCCCAGAGTAACAGGTGGGGCTCTATTTTTCCTGCTACATTCATTTGGACAACCTCATATTTAAGCATGGATTCAGTTCTGTTTTTTTTCTGAAGTAGCCAATATAGGTCCTCACAAAAGTAAGTAGCAACATCATGTTGGCCTTCATGCCAGTTATCCGAGTACCTGATGTTCACTACTAGGAAAAGGGCTATAGATGGAATGGACACTAATGACGCACCTGTCATGTGATGCGCCACTACTATATAGCAGTGGCGCACCATGTGCTGGTGCGCCATTAGTGTCTTCCACACTAATGGCGCACCTGGCACATGGTGCGTCACTAGTAACAATTTTTTTTATTTTTCCAAACATACTAATGACGCATCACCACACGGTGCACCATTACTAGTTAGCACTAGTAATGGCGCACCGGCCACACAGTGCGCCACTATTGTTTTTTTTTTGCAAAACTACTAATGGCGCACCGTAGCATAATGCGCCATTACTAGTTTAAACTAGTAATGACGCACTGTGCCACAGTGCGTGTAGGATCGAAAGTATGTCTAGAGGGGGGTGATTAGACTACTTGACCAAATAAAAACTTAACCTTTTCCTAATTTTAGTTCTTGGCAGATTTTAGCTATTTTAGGACAAGTCAAGCAATCATCACACAATTCAAGCAAGCATGCAAAGAGTATATTGGCAGCGGAAAGTAAAGCATGCAACTTGCAATAATGTAAAGGGAAGGGTTTGGAGAATTCAAACGCAATTGGAGACACGGATATTTTTCCCGTGGTTCGGATAGGTGGTGCTATCCTACATCCACGTTGATGGAGACTTCAACCCACGAAGGGTAACGGTTGCGCGAGTCCACGGAGGGCTCCACCCACGAAGGGTCCATGAAGAAGCAACCTTGTCTATCCCACCATGGCCATCGCCCACGAAGGACTTGCCTCACTAGCAGTAGATCTTCACGAAGTAGGCGATCTCCTTGCCCTTACAAACTCATTGGTTCAACTCCACAATCTTATCGGAGGCTTCCAAGTGACACCTAGCCAATCTAGGAGACACCACTCTCCAAGAAGTAATAAATGGTGTGTTGATGATGAACTCCTTGCTCTTGTGCTTTAAATGATAGTCTCCCCACACTCAATTCTCTCTCACAGGATTTGGATTTGGTGGAAAGAAGATTTGAGTGGAAAGCAACTTGGGGAAGGCTAGAGATCAAGATTCATCTGGTAGGAATGGAATATCTTGGCCTCAACATATGAGTAGGTGGTTCTCTCTCAGAACATATGAGTTGGAAGTGTAGATGTGTTCTGATGGCTCTCTCCACGAGTGAAGAGGAGGTGGAGGGGTATATATAGCCTCCACACAAAATCCAACTGTTACACACAATTTACCAATCTCGGTGGGACCGAATCAACAAACTCGGTCGGACCGAAATAGTAAACCTAGTGACCGTTAGAGATTTTCGGTGGGACTGACATGCAACTCGGTAGGACCGATATGGTTAGGTTAGGGCATAACGTAATCTCAGTGAGACCGATTACACAAACTCGGTGAGACCGATTTGGTAATAAGCTAACCACAGGGTTCGTCAGGCAAACTCGGTGGGACCGATTCGCTCTTCTCGGTGAGACTGAAATGTTACGAAAAGGAAACAGTGAGTTTACATTGCAATCTCGGTGGGACCGATCTGCTCTTTCGGTGAGACCGAAAAGTTACGAAAAGGAAACAGAGAAATTGCAATCCCATCTCGGTGAGACCGAGATCCCTATCGGTAGAACCGATTTTCTTAGGGTTTGGCAATGGCTATGACAAGTGAAACTCGGTGGCGCCGGGTTGAAAGAATCGGTAGGGCCGAGTTTGGCTTTGGGTTTAGGTCAAATGTGGATATGGGAAAGTAGCTGAGGATTTTGGAGCATATCATTAAGCACATGAAGCAAGAGGCTCATTAAGCAACACCTCATCCCTCCTTGATAGTATTGGATTTTCCTATGGACTCAATGTGATCTTGGACCACTAAAATGTAAAATGAAGAGTCTTGAGCATATGAGCTAGAGCCAATCCTTTGTCCTTAACATTTTGAGGGTTCCACTTTCACCATCCATGCCATGCCAATCATTGAGCTTTCCTGAAATGATCATCTTGGAATAGCATTAGCTCAATGAGCTATATGTTGTTATGATCATCTTGGAGCGCCGACTAAGGGGCAGTATGCTCCATGATATCCAACAGCGAGCGAGATCAACCCCTGTTAAGCCGTTGGCCATAAAGGCTCGGAGCTTTGACAGTTGTGGAGCATATTTGCTTCTCTCCTGGGCAGTCAATCTCTGAGGAAAAGGGTGTCTATTGCTGAGCCGCTCCGGACGAAAGCCAGGCAAGGGATTCTCACCAGCAGGGGGGTGTCTTTGAAGTAGAACCATGTCTGATTCCACTCCTTGGGGTGACTGTGCAGCTTGGCGTGAGGGTATGTGACATCTTTCCTTTTCTGAATCGCCACGCTACCCAACTCCGTATTAGAGCCATCAGTAAACTCGGTACGGCGGTTTAGATGGAAAAGGTCTTTGAACAATTCCACTGTGGGCTCCTCTTGAAAGAACACCTCACAGAGCACTTGGAAGTGACACATATTTGTAACAGAGTTGGGGCCAGTGTCTTGCGGATGGAGTTGGAAATCGGCTAAGACATCCCGGTAAAATTTAGAACCGGGCGGTTTAAAGTCCCGGGCTAAGTGATCTACGAAAACAACAACCTCTCCTTCTCGAGGTGTGGGAGGGCATTCTTTGCCATGAGCCCTCCAATGGATGGTATCTTTGCTGCCCAAAGCGCCAATCAGGACTAAATCGTCCAGTTGATCCTCTGTGACGCGAGAAGGAACCCAATTGCACTCATATACTTGCTTGGCCATGATGGAATCTACAAGGTAGAAGATCCCGGTTCAAAAATGCATTTGATCAAGGTACGATTGGTATATGCACTGGTAAACCGGAGACAGAACTATCTGAATCGGAGTTTCATGAAGCAACCAACATCTGGCGGTTCAACAAGGGGACTAATGGCATATACCGGTTTGGAAAATTTTCTATAAGGTTAAACCGCCTGATATAAGCATTAAAAAGCTGAGATTGCGGATGGACAGGTATGCAGAAACAGGTTTCACAAGAGTTCTTTACAGTGTTGGATCTAAAGCAAGTTCAGGAAAAAGATAAATACTTAGAGGTTCAAGGGAGCAGTACCGAACCAATGAGCAAAACGTTCATATAGATCTATGGTTTGAGATGCATAAGTGAAGGCGAAAGGTCAAACAACTATCATTGCACAGAGTAAAGACTTGCGGATTCATCAAAAGATCTATCGTATGAGCAAGAGACAGACGATGAACACTAAAGAACTACGAAACCCTAGGCCAGATCTGCGGGGGAAAGGATAGAAGATTTACCGGAGCTGAGGAAGATGCGGAAGGTTGCCGCAGTGTTCTGGTGCGCTCAGGTTGATGCAGCGGCCAAGGATGAGGCAGAGGTCGACGGCGGCGGCAGAGCTCCGAGGCTGGCGACGCGAGGAAGACGAAGAAGGCACGGAAGGAGAAAAGAAATGACCCTTCGGTCCTATTTATAAGGCGAAAGAACATAAGTCAGGCGCGACAATCAAGGGGCCACAAAACGGAGCTGTCGCCTCGATTTCCGCTGATCTATTAAACAAAGAAACATAATGGATAGATTCGTTATGACAGGTGACGTCACTCCGGCTTACAGCGATTAGAGAAGATGACATCATGGCGGTTTACCAATTTATAAGAAGATGTTGAAGGTGAAGTTTTTATAAAAGGATTGACATGAACCCGTTCAAATCAATCTAGGGCCTAATGTTGGGGATATTACTACTGGGCGTAAACCGGCCTATCTGTGCCGGGTTAACCTCGTCAGTAGTTAAGTATGTTAAAGCCCAAGAAGACAGAGGAGGGCTCAAGGCCCATGGTCGGTTCAAGGCCTGTAGCCGTAAACTGACGTTAGTAGTTAACCTATATTGTAAGTTAGGAATAAGTAGAGACCAAACCGGACACATCTATGAGCCGGTATTGGGATTCCGTAAGCCGACGGGAGTCAGCCGTGTATATAAGGGGACGACCCGGCGGCGGTTCAAGGATGACAGACAACAGCTTGAGACATAGGTGAAGCTTGTTTGCTCCCTAGTCATCGAAACCCCATCAATTCCATCACAACTAGACGTAGGCTTTTACCTTCACCGAAGGGGCCGAACTAGTATAAACTCTCTTGCGTCCTTATGTTCGCTTTAACCCCTTCAAGCTAACCCGTCGCGATGTCTCCACGACTAAGTCCTTTCTCTAGGACATCTGCCGTGACAAAACCACGACAGGTACCGTGAATCCTCAAAACCGGGGGGCTGCTGCATATATACTTCCTCAGACAGAAAACCATGAAGGAAGTCATTACTCACATCAATCTGATGAAGACACCAACCACGAGAGACAGCAAAGGAAAGCACCAGGCGAACGGTGACTGGTTTAACCACAGGACTGAAAGTATCATGATAATCTATACCGTACTGCTGTGTGAAACCTCGAGCCACTAGCCTCGCCTTCTATTTATCAACAGAACCATCGGGACGGAACTTCGTTTTGAAGATCCATTTGCTGCCAACAATGTTAGTGCCAGGTGGACGTGGTACCAATATCCATGTTAGCCTGAAGTGCCTCGAACTCAGCCTCCATAGCAGCACGCCAAGCTGGCTCAGAGAGAGCGGTGCGATGAGATGCTGGCTCCACCATAAACGCCCAATGACGATAGGGATCATATCGAACCGTGCCATCCTGATACACCTTGGGACGGGAAATATCATTGCGTCGTCGCGTGACGATGACCCGTGTTGGTTCAACAGCGGGAGGCGCTGCAGGCGGCGACGCGGGTGGTGAAGAGGACGTCGACGAGTGCGACGAAGCGGACCCGTCACGGGCCGAAGACGTGGGCGGGGACGGGCCAGGTGAAGACCCATCACGAGCTGGGGAGGTAGATGACCGCTCGGGCGATGGAGAGCGAGACTACGGGCCGTGGTCAACGGCCGGGACCGGCGTGTCGGTCTGGGCGGGGTCGGCACCAGGAGCGGCACGAGAGGCCGACCCGGGCGAGCGGGGCGTGCCTGCATGCGAGCGGGGCTCGGGCGTGCCGACCGAGGCATACAGAGGCGGTGCCGGCCCGGGAGTGGCCTGCGTGCCTGCATGCAAGCCGGCCCCTGGCATGCCGTCCGAGGCATGCAGAGGCGGTGACGCCGATGAAGCAGGGACGTCGAGCGGCGGGGTTGACGCTGCGGGAACCTGCATAGGAGAACTAACAACAACACCAGGTGCATTAGCCGGTACCAAGGTAATGTCATAATTACGCGTGTCGGTACTTTGAGTAACTGGCTCATCTGACGGAAACGACACGGGAAGGAGTTTGCAGACATCAACAGTGGCACCGGGAGTGGCAAAGGGAAACACTGTCTCGTCGAACACGACGTCACGGGAGATGTAAATACGACCAGTGGTGCGATCAAGGCACTTGTAGCCTTTATGCATGGGATTATAACCAAGAAACACACACATCCTAGAGCGAAACTCGAGTTTACGTGGATTATACTTACGCAAACTAGGCCAACACGCACAACCAAAGGTGCAGAGAAAAGAATACTCAGGAAGCATGTTGAGGAGGCGAAACACGGGTGTTGCATTGTTAATAACAGGCATAGGCATCCTGTTGATGAGATAGCAAGCAGTAAGAAACGCCTCGTCCCAAAACCGAAGAGGTAGTGAGGAGTGCGCTAAGAGAGCTAGACCCGTCTCAACGAGATGACAGTGCTTGCATTCAGCTATACCATTTTGTTGGGAGGTATATGGACAAGACACACGATGAGCAATGCCGGTGTGCTGAAAATAAGCATGGAGACGGTGATACTCACCCCCCCCCCCCCCAGTCTGACTGAACAGAACGAACCTTAGCATTCAAGAGACGCTCAACATGGTTTTGAAAAGTGTAAAAAATGCTCTCAACATCAGATTTATGCTTGATCAAGTATATCTAGCAGTAACGACTATAGTCATCAATGAAGCTGACATAGTACTTAAAACCCCCGGAAGATGGCAAAGCAGGCCCCCAAACATCGGTATGAATAAGCTCAAGTGGTGATGTAGAAACACGAGTAGAATAATTATATGGTAACTGATGACTCTTAGCACGTTGACAAGCATCACACACAGAAGACTCAATGTTTGGAGAGCAAAACAATTTATTTGAGGTAACAATGGTATGAACTATTTTATTCGAAGGATGACCAAGACGCCGATGCCACTGCTCGGTAGTCAGCCTAACGCCAGAAGACGCATGACGTCCAGAAGTGACTGTGCGGCTGAACAGAAGAGGGTAGAGACCGCCATGACTCCTACCACAAAGAAGGATTTTCTTCGTGAGCTTGTCCTTGACATAGAAAAAGAATTTATGAAATTCAACAAAGATTTTATTGTCAGAGACAAGGCGATAGACAGAGAGAAAATTAGTGCTAAGTTCAGGAACGAGAAGAATATTTTTGAGTTCAATTGGGGTGGATGAACCAGGTAAACGAGAGTGGACAACATGCGTAATAGACAAACCTGCACCGTTGGAGACTTGCACTTGATCCGTGCCGGTGTAGCGCTCCTAGATGTTCATCTGGCTCATGTCGTTCGTGAGATGATCCATGGCGCCGGTGTCGAAGAGCCAAGGTTGACTTCGGGTAGGTTGGTAAGAGGCAGAATTGCCAGCACGATTTTCATCATACTGAAACGCATGGTTGTAACGTTGTTTGCACTCGAGAGCCTCATGCCCCCAGTACCGGCAAACTTGACAGTGGGGCCGCTCACGCGGTTGTTGCGCCTTCCACCGCCGTTGCCCTGTCCTCCTCCGCCGTTGCCACCACCACCACCACCACCACCACCTTGGTTGGAGCGGTTGTTACTGCGGGAGGCCTGCTGGCCGCTGTTGTACTGGCCGCCTCCTTGTGGGCCAGTGGGACGACCCCCGGAGCGGCCGTCGTTGGTGGTCTCGGCGAAGGTGCGCCCCCCCTCCACGGTCGTCGCCTTGCCGCGCCACGACGTTAGTGGAGGTGGAGAACTCGGGGGCGAAGGTGTTCTGCTCCTCGAGGGACTCGCAGGAGAGAAGCATGGAATAAAAGTCCGACAGGCTGAGGTTGTCAGCGCCGGCGGCAGCCAACATCGTGAGAGAGTGCTGGAGGGACTCGTACTGAGGCCCGAGACCGACGACGATGTAGTCGATCACCTCAGCATCGGAGAGAGGCGACCCACCTAGGCCATGGCGTCCGCAAAACCCTTAATCTTGTGAAAGTAGGCGGCGGCGGTGAGGTCGTTCTTCTTCAGCGTCAAGAGTTGATGCCGCATCTGGCGCACCCCTGCCCTGTTCTGCGCCGAGAACATGGACTCGAGGCACACCCACACAGAAGATGCGATGGTGCGGCCGATGACATGGACGAGGATCTCCTCCATCATGGAGCCGACGAGGATGCTAAGAACACATTGATCCGTGTAGAACCACAAGGCGTACTCCGGATTGGGCTTGGTCACGGCCTTGGCACCGTCTCCTTCGGTGATCGTGGCCGGAGGCGCTCCGTGGGAGCCGTCGAGGAAGCCGTACCAGCCCTGGCTGGCGATGCTGGGAACGACCTGCATCTTCCAAAGAAGAAAATTGGTGTGATCTAGACGCACCGTGATGGTGTTGATTGGCTGGCCGGTAGGGGCGGAAACGATGGCGCCGGCAGGGATAGATGATGCGGAGGCACTACTAGGGAAAAGGCTACTAGTAGCGCGGGTAAATTGGCTACTAGTAGCGCGGGTACCCATGCTACTAGTATCGCGCTACAGCTAAAAGTTAGTAGTAGCGTGGGTGGCACCCGCGCTACTACTAAAAAGTTAGTAGTAGCGTGTGCTGCCCGCGCTACTACTATCCTAAATACTAGTAGCGAGTTGCTGTTCCCCCACGCTACTGCTAACTAATTATGAATTAAAAAAATAAAAGTTAGATGCAGTTGCTTCCATCAGACACACGTCCAATAGAAAATAAGCTCGGGTCATAGAACCATCTTTAACATTTGCAGCATTCATGGATACAATAGTGAACATCTGAACAGGAAGAAATCACGACATCCCATATCATACGCACACAACTATCACTGAAAGGTGGGGACCTTTCCCTAGCATTCCACCAACCTAAACAGCCCACTTCTCTAGATGTATCTACCAAGACTCGGAGTTTAGACGCAGGTGGACCTCCCCCGGAACGTGGTGTCGAGGTCCTCCTCCTCGACGACCTCCGGCGTCGAGATTACCTGGATGATCATCTATGCGACGCGGTCGCCGGTCATAACGGCGAAGTCTGCCTCCAAGTCGTTGAAGAGCACACTGCCCACCGGGCTGCGGTAGTCCGCGTCAATCAACCCTGCGCCCATGTCGGGAAAGTGAAAACTTGTTAGTTAGAGTCCACATCCAAATCTAGTAGGGTATTTTATTTCTTTTTAGCACATGCACATGAATCAATAGTGACAGCCAGAGTAACAGTACATTAAAAACTAGCATACAGTTCAGAGTTGGAAACTACATAGACTAAAATTAACATGGATTGTACTAGGCATCTAGTCCAAGAAATCAGAGCACTAGCTAGTTGTTCCATGAAACGATCACACGGTACAAGAGATATGATTCGTATCCTCTATGAGTGCGCACTCTACTCACAGCCAGCCTTAGCGACACGTTGGATCCTGCAAAACCTTGAATTCATTGTTCTGGTGGCAAGGCATAAGCCTGTTCAAATTACCAAGGTGTGCATATATGAATTGTACTACACATGAAGTATATGCAGAATTCTGAAGCACTCTGTTCTCAGGATCACGAGGTGCTACCTGTTTGTGGGTCTCAGCCTCATCGGCATGTTGGCGTCCGGTCCGCCGAGACTGCCGATCGTTGCCTCGTACTCCATCCGTTCGGAATTACTTGTCGCGGAAATGGATGTATCTAGACGTATTTTAGTTCTAGATACATTCAGTTCTGAGACAAGTAATTCCGAACGGAGGGAGTACGTCCTAGTGGCCAACAGGGTTGACGGTGCCCAGTGCTCAACTTAGACGGAGGAGTTGTTGCGCCTGGGAGGTTCCTCGCCTGTATGGTTCATCTTGTTGAGCTGCCAAAATACACACAGAAAATCATGTTGGAGCAAATCGCCATAAACATTTTTACAAAACTTCTTGCCAAATCCCCGTGTAGTGAATTTGCTATATAATTTAATGTTGAACTTTTTCTAATACACACTGAACTTGCATACAACATATTCATAATATCACTTCTCCTAACTGCACTATGATCTATCCATTCAAGAGAGTTTGAACTTGCTAGCATCATCTCCTAACTGCGTCCATCTCATTATCTTTTACAAAACAATTCTCAATATGGAGCAAATAACAACAGGAAGGAGGCCACCACCATGCACATACAACATCAGCATGCAAGCTAGGGGCACAAACATACAGTAGCAAGCATGAATTTTGTAGACTATGGGAATTAAAGACACATCAGTAAGTTGGTAGTACACATGACACATAGAAATAGTGAGTAGGAGTACATGGTTTTGAAGTAGTATCTATAGTAATTTGCTACCTTACTTTCAGGTCACACACTCACAATACAGTAACTGTAAACTACTTCCAAGCTACCAAATTGAAAGGTTACAACAACGATACCGTATGCTTGATGAATTGTATGGTTGAAACAGAGAAAACTCAAAGAATAGGAATACACGACCAACCTTGCCATTGATGATAGACTTGCTTCTCATGCATTCCTCCTTTGATTTGTCGGATTTTGAGCAGCAAATGATCGGACTTCCCACTTAAACATACATAAGAAAACATTTTCAACACCTAATTCACTAGAGATGACTCACCAAGGTAACCATGTCCCCCTAAGCAACTGATGAACAATGAATAATTTTGCATATCTGAAGAACAAAATTTGTTTGGTGGTAACACCAAAGCGCCGCCGGTTCAAATCATGCATATGTGTTTCATATGCAGCAATTCAAATTGAGCCAAAACACAGGTTTGGTAATAGTACAACATTAGTACGGCTACAGCCAAACAAGTTTATCTGCAGTTCAGTAACAACACAACATAAGTTAAGCTACAACACGGATCAAGAAAATACACTGAATTGCTAATTTTTAAAGGAGTTTGAACTACTGTTTTTGTTAAATAGAACTTATTTGCAAAAAGAAATATTGATTATTAGTTGAGACGAGCACATCTGCAGAATCTGGAGCGAGCTAGGTGGGGTGCCTACAACAATGCTTACGCCTTTGTGTGGCTGTGGTTGTGCTGCTAATTAACTGAAACTAGAGGATTCATGGAAGAACAGAGAAGAGGGGCACAGGAAGAAAGTGAAATAGCCACGGGGATGGGGGTGCTTACCCAAGCTAGGATCTGTTGAGGCGGAGGTCCTTGGTCCAGCACCGCACCGGAGTAGGCGGCGGCGAACTCGACCACGTGCGTGCCATGGTGGTCGTCCTCGTCCATGGAGGAGGCCTGTTACTACACCGAATCGAAGAAATAAGTGAGGGGGTTGGGACAGAAGAAAGAAGGGGAGAGGAGATGGCATGAATCGAGGGGAGAGGAGATCGCTGATAACCCACAAGTATAGGGGATCGCAACAGTTTTCGATAAGTAAGAGTGCCGAACCCAACGAGGAGCTAAAGGTAGAACAAATATTCCTTCAAGTTCTATCGACCACCGATACAACTCTACGCACGCTTGACGTTCGCTTTACCTAGAACAAGTATGAAACTAGAGGTACTTTGTAGGTGTTGTTGGATAGGTTCGCAAGATAATAAAGAGCAAGTAAATAAAAGGTAGGGGCTGTTTAGGTTAAGAACCAATAAAGTAAATATAGCAAGTGTGGAAAAGCGGTGGTAGGAGTTGTGAAATTTCCCCTAAGCAATTGACTACTTTACTAGACCGATAGCAAGTATTATGTGGGAGAGGCCACTGCTAGCATGTCATCCCTGACTTGGAATTCTATGCACTTATGATTGGAACTATTAGCAAGCATCTGCAACTACTAATGTTCATTAAGGTAAAATCCAACCATAGCATTAAGATATATTGGTCCCCCTTCAATCTCGTATGCATCAATTTCTATGCTAGGTTGAAGCTTTTGTCACTCTTGCCCTCCAATACATAGTCCTATCAACATACAACTAACCCTATGGTGTGATCCACGCGCGCAATCATATGATGGGCACCAAAGGACAGCAACATAACCACAAGCAAATTAAATCAATCATAGCAATTCATCAACCACCAATAGGACGACGAAAATCTACTCAGACATCATAGGATGGCAACACATCATTGGATAATAATATGAAGCATAAAGCACCATGTTCAAGTAGAGGGTACATCGGGTTGCGGGAGAGTGGACCGCTGTAGATAGAGGGGGGGAGGTGATGGAGATGTTGGTGAAGATGGCGGAGGTGTTGGTGTAGATCACGGTGATGATGAGTGCCACCGGAAGCGAGGGGGGGAGAGCCCCCCTCCTTCTTCTTCTTCCTTGACCTCCTCCCTAGATGGGAGAAGAGTTTCCCCTCTGGTCCATGGCCTCCATGGCACAGGAGGGGCGAGAGCCCCTCCGAGATTGGATCTGTCTCTCTGCCTCTCTCTGTTTCTGCGTTCTCCGATTCTTCCCTTTCACCGTTTGTTATATTCCCAGAGATCCGTAACTACGATTGGGCTGAAATTTTGACATGATCTCTATCCAGAAATTAGCTTTCTTGCGGTGAAAGAAGGGCATCAACCGCCTTACGGGGTGGTCACGAGGGTCAGGGGCGCGCCTGACACCCAGGGGCGCGCCCCCTACCTCGTGCCCCCCTCGGACACCGTCTCGCGTTGATTTTACTTCCCAAAAATCATAAATATTCCAAAATAATTCTCCGTCCGTTTTTATCCCGTTTGGGCTCCGTTTGATATTGGATTTCTGCGAAACAAAAAACATGCAACAGACAGGAACTGGCACTGGGCACTGGATCAATATATTAGTCCCAAAAATAGTATAAAAAGTTGCCAAAAGTATATGAAAGTTGTAGAATATTGGCATGGAACAATCAAAAATTATAGATATGACGGAGACGTATCAGCATCCCCAAGCTTAATTCCTGCTCGTCCTCGAGTAGGTAAATGATAAAAAAGATAATTTTTGATGTGGAATGCTACCTAGCATAATCTTGATCATATGTCTAATCATGGCATGAATATTAAGACACGAGTGATTCAAAGCAATAGTCTATCATTTGACATAAAAACAATAATACTTCAAGCCTACTAATAAAGCAATCATGTCTTTTCAAAATAACATGGCCAAAGAAAGTTATCCCTACAAAATCATATAGTCTGGCTATGCTCCATCTTCACCACACAAAGCATTCACATCATGCACAACCCCGATGACAAGCCAAGCAATTGTTTCATACTTTGACGTTTCTCAAACCTTTTCAATTTTCACGCAATACATGAGCGTGAGCCATGGACATAGCACTATAGGTGGAATAGAATATGATGGTGGGGGTTATGTGGAGAAGACAAAAAAGGAGAACATTTCACATCAACTAGGCGTACCAACGGGCTATGGAGATGCCCATTAATAGATATCAATGTGAGGAGTAGGGATTGCCATGCAACGGATGCACTAGAGCTATAAGTATATGAAAGCTCAAACTGAAACTAAGTGGGTGTGCATCCAACTTGCTTGCTCATGAAGACCTAGGGCATTTGAGGAAGCCCATCGTTGGAAGCCAAGTTCTATAATGAAAATTCCCACTAGTATATGAAAGTGATAACTCAAGAGACTCTCTATATGAAGAACATGGGTGCTACTTTGAAGCACAAGTGTGGTAAAAGGATAGTAACATTGCCCCTTCTCTCTTTTTCTCTCCTTTTTTTGTTCTCTTTTTTTGGGGCCTTCTCTTTTTTTGGCCTTTCTCTTTTTTGTATTTTTTTCGTCCGGAGTCTCATCCCGACTTGTGGGGGAATCATAGTCTCCATCATCCTTTCCTCACTGGGCAATGATCTAATAATGATGATCATCACACTTTTATTTACTTACAACTCGATATCTAGAACAAAGATATGACTCTATATGAATGCCTCCGGCGGTGTACCGGGATGTGCAATGATCTAGCGTAGCAATGACATCAAAAAACGGACAAGCCATGAAAACATCATGCTAGCTATCTTACGATCATGCAAAGCAATATGACAATAAATGCTCAAGTCATGTATATGATGATGATGATGAAAGTTGCATGGCAATATATTTCGGAATAGCTATGGAAATGCCATGATAGGTAGGTATGGTGGCTGTTTTGAAGAAGGTATATGGTGGGTTTATGGTACCGGCGAAAGTTGCGCAGTACTAGAGAGGCTAGCAATGGTGGAAGGGTGAGAGTGCGTATAATCCATGGACTCAACGTTAGTCATAAAGAACTCACATACTTATTGCAAAAATCTATTAGTCATCGAAACAAAGTACTACGCGCATGCTCCTAGGGGGATAGATTGGTAGAAAAAGACCATCGCTCGTCCCCGACCACCACTCATAAGGAGGACAATCAATAAAACCTCATGCTCCGACTTCGTTACATAACGGTTTACCATACGTGCATGCTACGGGACTTGCAAACCTCAACACAAGTACTTCTCAATTTCACAATTACTCGACTAGCATGACTCTGATATCACCGCCTTTATATTGCAAAACTATTGCAAGAAATCAAACATATCATATTCAGCGATCTACAAGTTTATGTACGATTTTATGACTAACCATGTGAATGACCAATTCCTGTCATCTCTCTAAATAGATATAAGTGAAGCAAGAGAGTTTAGTTCTTTCTATAAAACATGTGCCCGTGCTCTAACAAATATAAGTGAAGCAAAAGAGCATTCTACAAATGGCGGTTGTCTAAGTGAAGAGAAACAGGCAATCCAAACTTCAAATGATATAAGTGAAGCACATGAAGCATTCTATAAAGCCATACTCAAAAGATATAAGTGAAGTGCAATGAGCATTCTATAAATCAACCAAGGACTATCTCATACCAGCATGGTGCATAAAAATAAAAATAAAAACCTAAATGCAAAAGACGCTCCAAGACTTGCACATATCGCATGAACGAAACGAATCCGAAAACATACCGATATTTGTTGAAGAAAGAGGGGATGCCTCCCCAGAATCCCCAAACTTAGACGCTTGAGTCTCCTTGAATATTTACTTGGGGTGCCTCGGGCATCCCCAAGCTTGAGCTCTTGCCTCTCTTCCTTCTTCTCACATCGAGACCTTCTCAATTATCGAACACTTCATCCACACAAAACTTCAACAGAAAACTCGGTAAGATCCGTTAGTATAATAAAGCAAATCACTACTCTAGGTACTGTTGCAAACCAATTCATATTTTTTTTGCATTGTGTCTACTGTAATATAACTTTTTCATGGCTTAATCCACTAATATGAATCGATAGTTTCATCAAAACAAGCAAACTATGCATCAAAAACAGAATCTGTCTAAAACAGAACAGTCTGTAATAATTTGAACATTCACCATACTTTTGATACTTAAAAATTCTACCAAAATTAGTAAAAATAAAAAATTTGTTTAGGAAGACAGTGCAAAAAGAATCAGAACCATTTGACGTTTCAGCTAAAAATGTAAAATCACACACTACAGCCAAAGTTTCTGTCCTGCACCGTACAAACCATCAAGCAAATGTAAACATCCTAAAGGCAAACCTTGTCACATTATTTTTATAATACAATGGAATTGTACAAGGGGATAATTATTTTTATTGAAAAGTTTCTGTAATCAAGATTCACAAAGTTGCCGTGAGCATGAACAAAGTTCAAGGAGCTCTCCCACTTCAACAATGCTTGTCTTTCTCACTTCCGCTTTCCTTTTTGAAAAAGTTTTGGGTTCCCCTATTTATTTTTGTTGTTTTAAAACTATATGAAAGCACTCGACAGAAATAAATGACTCTCTAAAACTTCCGGGTTGTCTCCCTGGTAGCGCTTTCTTTAAAGCCATTAAGCTAGGCATATAGTGCTCAAGTAGTGAATCCACCCGGATCCGAAGGTATATCAAAGCCAATTTTAATTAACAATGATTTGTAATTTAGTAGTGAGAACAAAGCAACATATATCAAGCAATGACGAAGTCTAACTCTCTTCCTATGCATCGGCATGTCATAAAAGAACAATTCATGCACACCTAGTAAAGGCCAATGCATAGTATAAACAGTTTCTTGCAACTTTATCATATTGGAAACATAGAGAGGTGGAGAAATAGTTCCTCTCTCATAATAATTGCAAGTAGGAGCAGCAAGCACATGCATATTATATTCATCAAAATCATCATGTGCAACGGTAAAAGGAAACCCATCAATATAATCCGTAATAAGTGCAAACTTCTCCGATATAGTGTAGTCGGGAGAATTCAAAAAGATAATAGGACTATCATGTGTGGGTGCAATAGCAACAATTTCATGTTTAACATAAGGAACTATAGCAAGTTCGTCTCTATAAGCATAATTCATATTGGCATATTGGCCACAAGCATAGCAAGCATCATCAAAAAGGGATATTTCAAGAGAATCAACGGGATCATAACAATCATCATAGCAATCATCCTCCGGTAAGCACGAAGGGAAATTAAACAATGTATGAGTTGAAGAGTTACTCTCATTAGAAGGTGGGAACGGGTAGCTAATCCGCTCTTCCTCCTTTTGTTCTTCGCTCTTCTCATCATCTTTTTCATCCAATGAGCTCACAGTTTCATAAATTTCTTCTTCCATAGACTCCTGCAAAATATTAGTCTCTTCTTGGACAGTGGAGTAGTACTCAATATATGGTTCAACATAGGCATTAGAAGCATAATTATCATAGCAATATTTAAATATGGCAAAAAATTTAGATTTGTAAAGAGTAGCATCATACTTTTCAATCAAAGAAGCAATTTCATAAGCACCCTTAAAAGCAACAAATTCTTCAATTTGTTGAACATCATAGTAACTATAAACACCCTTAGCATAAGAGGATACGATTCCATTATCACTAAACAAACATTGGTAGGGAAGGTGTTTCTTAGGGTCTTCAGAACAACAAGTATAATCATATATTTCACATAAATTCCAAGCATAGCATTGCAAACGATGAATTTGATCCAGTAAAGTTTTCCCTTTTTCAGATATTCGGTGTCACACAAAACAAGCGTGCTCATCTAAAGATTTGCCCTCAACTAAGCTAGTTGGGGTTTCAGCACTAGCACATAGGGATCAAAGATGATCCAAGTAATAGGCTTCAGCACTGTGATAGATTTTGATTGGTTCTTCAACCATTGGTTCAGTAGGTACAACTAATTTTTTTGGTATTTTGCGTTTTCCTACCCATAACTAAAGATAGAAAACAACTAAGAACAGCAAATAAAAATTACTTAGTGATAAAGCAAACAAGCACATACGAGAATATTCACCCCACGCAATTGCTCCCCGGCAACGGCGCCAGAAAAAGGTCTTGATAACCCACAAGTATAGGGGATCGCAACAGTTTTCGATAAGTAAGAGTGTCGAACCCAACGAGGAGCTAAAGGTAGAACAAATATTCCCTCAAGTTCTATCGACCACCGATACAACTCTACGCACGCTTGACGTTCGATTTACCTAGAACAAGTATGAAACTAGAGGTACTTTGTAGGTGTTGTTGGATAGGTTTGCAAGATAATAAAGAGCAAGTAAATAAAAGGTAGGTGCTGTTTAGGTTAAGAACCAATAAAGTAAATATAGCGAGTGTGGAAAAGCGGTGGTAGTAGTTGTGAAATTGCCCCTAAGCAATTAACTACTTTACTAGACCGATAGCAAGTATTATGTGGGAGAGGCCACTGCTAGCATGCCATCCCTGACTTGGAATTCTATGCACTTATGATTGAAACTATTAGCAAGCATCCGCAACTACTAATGTTCATTAAGGTAAAACCCAACCATAGCATTAAGATATATTGGTCCCCCTTCAATCCCGTATGCATCAATTTCTATGCTAGGTTGAAACTTCTGTCACTCTTGCCCTCCAATACATAGTCCTATCAACATACAACTAACCCTATGGTGTGATCCACGCGTGCAATCATATGATGGGCACTAAAGGACAGCAACATAACCACAAGCAAATTAAATCAATCATAGCAATTCATCAACCACCAATAGGACAACGAAAATCTACTCAGACATCATAGGATGGCAACACATCATTGGAAAGTAATATGAAGCATAAAGCACCATGTTCAAGTAGAGGGTACAGCAGGTTGCGGGAGAGTGGACCGCTGTAGATAGAGGGGGAAGGTGATGGAGATGTTGGTGAAGATGGCGGAGGTGTTGGTGTAGATCGCGGTGATGTACCAAAAATTATAGATACGACGGAGACGTATCAATCGCACCGCACCGGAGTTGGAGGCAGCCGAAACCCTAGCCGCGGGGAGGGGTCGCGCGCGAGTGCTTGCCACCACGAGGAGCGGATCTGGCCGGAGGGAAGGAAGCACCGACGTGAGGAGAGCTCGTGGGTGTGCAGTTCCGGCGGCGGCCACCGGAAGTAGTCGGAATCGCCCGTCGTTGTTGGCGGCGTCGAGGGTTCGCGGGAGGAAGAGGAGAAAATGAGAGAGCGATGGAGGTTGTTCGCTAGGCTAGGTTGGTTGTCTCGCTGGGCTGGGTGGGCTGGGTTAGTTGTAGCGCTTTTCGTGACCCGCGCTACGACTACGTTTCTATTACTAGCGCGGCCCAACAAACCCATGCTACTACTATGACCTGTCTGCAGGACACGATTGGGATATTTACTAGTAGCGTGTTTTTTTATCCACGCGCTACGAGTAATATTTACTAGTAGCGCGAGTCAATATAGTTCACTACTACTAAGTAGCAGTACCGCGGGTCAATATAACGCGCTACTAATAAGTGGCTGTGTATAAGCTTTTTTCCTAATAGTGAGGGCTGGGACGAGGTGCTCGTGGAAGTGGAGAGCTGCAACGCGGCGGAGGAGGCCATCGCGTCGGAGTGCTGCGGCGGCGGCGGCAGCGGAAGTGCGTGTGCGGGCAAAACCCTAGATCGGATTGACCCGCTCTGATACCAAGTCAAAAGGAATTATTTGCTGTGGTTAGCCTCAACCGGCTGGCATCTCTTTATATTGATAGATCAACTTGTACAAGAAAATGCAACGGGTATACAACATGTACACATATATATAGAAAATGCAGCTCTAACACTCTCTACTATATCAGTTCAGTTCACTTTCTATGATGATTATTAAACTTCCTGCACCGTGGAAAATTTTCTGAAAATTAAGGATGTAAGTGGGCGTATCTACGATGCCCATAACCATCTACAAAGGGGAAAATAAACTAATCAATGTTGATTTAAAGAACGACCTAATACAAAAACCATGAATGTGGACATGCATGGATTTCGCAGACGTGTCCACTAACATGCATCTCGTTTGCAATGTATCAAATTGCAGTTCTCGATACCCCGCAAAAAAAGTAGTTTTCAAACCATACATTATGATTTTATTTGGAAAAAGACGGAACCAGAAATAAATTACATAACTGCCATTAGTAATGCATCAGTCTCCTGAAGGAAAAACTGAGACAAGAAATTGGCATTTACACACAATACTTCACTCACAGTCTGTGGCATGACATACAAATTATTTCATGGTTATGGATTTCTAGCCAGTACATTACAATTTTATATCATACCTGGCGAGACGGGCCGGCCCGGCACGGCACGGCACGGCCTGTGCTAATCGTGCCTGGCCCGGCACGGCCCGCCGTGGCACGTTTAATAGCCGGGCCGTGCCGTGCCGGCCCACGGGCACAGCTCCTTGGCCCAGGCACGGCCTGATTAGTAAACGGGCTGGCCCGATGGGCCGTTTAGCACGCTGGGCTGCATATTTTCACCCTGTTGGGCTGGTTCTTAGGCCTATTGGGCTATATATTACGTATACATCTATAAAAAAACTAAAATATATATAAAAAATTAAACGGGCCGTGCCGTGCCAGCCCGCGTGCCCAGGCTCCAGGCCCAGGCACGGCCCAAGGCGTGCCGCGTGCCAGGCACGGCCCGTTTAGCCCGTGCCGTGCCTGGCCCATGGCGGGCCGTGCCGGCGTGCTTGCGGGCTGACCTGTTTGGCCCGGCCCATTTGGCCAGCTATATTTTATATGTGCATCTTGGAGCCACAACTCGCATGCATGCGTGCAGAGACGAATGAAAACTTGCAATGAACAATATTAAAAAGGTTAAAAGAAAGCTTAAACATTTGATAACCAAAGGCAAATGACTTTGAATTCTATAGTAGGATGCAAAAAAAGAAGAAAATTCATGCATTGGGTTTTTTCCGGTGATTGTACATTGATGGAAAAGAGAGAGCCTACATATGCAAATCAAACTTTTTTATGATATTTAAGGGATCTAACAAGCAGTCAACATGAAAAATGAAAGGTGCAAATAGATTAATTAATAGACACATATAACCCGAAGCATATAATAGAAACCAATGTATTCTCAAGATAAATATCAACCTCAGCCTTCTATAGTGATTAGGGTGGTGAAATTTCACCAAAACTGACAATTCCGCATCGGAGTAAACTCAGTTTTTTTGAGAAAAAAATAAACCCAGTTTTTCTTTCAGAATATCTGAGGCCCTCGAGGTCTCAAATTGAAAGTTTTAACGGACGAGGCCGGGCCTGCTCGTCTGCATGGGCACGCGACATGGGGGCGATACACCGCATCAGAATTCTGCGTTACCATCGAGACGCAGGAGAGACAGAAACGAGATCCTCAATCTGCTGTCCTCCAGCAGCCGCCGCCGCCGCCGCCGAGCGAGATGTCGGAGCTACCGTCGTCGTCGCCCTCCACGCAAGCCAAGCTCGTCTCCCACCCTTCTTCTTCCTGCACACGGACACGTCGGGACTGGACGAACCTCGACGACGGGCCGGCGGGGCTGATCGCCGAGCGCCTCCTCGCCAACGACGTCGCCGACTACGTCTGCTTCCGCGCGGTCTGCCGCCCGTGGCGGCTCTGCTCCACTGACCCGCGCGAGCACGGCGTCCTGGACCGCCGCTTCCACCCGCGCCAGTGGATCATGCTCAGGGGCACGGGACACCGCGGGCGCCACTGCCTCATCAACTCCTCCACCGGCTGCTCGAGGCACGTGGACCTGCCGGAGCTCGACGGGCACGACGTGTTCGGCCCCACCATGGAGGGCCTCCTCGTCCTCCTCCACAGGGGGACATGGGCAGTCCGGCTGCTCAACCCGCTCACCCGCCAGGCGGCCGACCTCCCGCCGGCCGCCAGGCGCTGGCCTTGCCGATGACAGCACCGTCGCGGTCGATTTCGATTTGTATGGAATACTTGCGGTCGCCAAGCCAGGCGACGGCCACTGGACGACGGTGGTCCGTCGTTGCCCATACTTCTTGCAGTCCCTGTCTTTCGCCGACCGCTTCTATGGCCTCACCCACAAGGCGGTGATGGTGTTGGAGACTAGTGCAAGCCAACCGCCGCGGCTGGTCATCGCCGCCGACCTGCCTACATCATTAGACAGGACAAGGAATTATGATTTCCATCCCGTGGACAATGGCGGGGACCTCATATTCGTGTACCGAGGGCAAGGCAACAATGACAATAATGAAGATACGAAATACGAGGTGTACCGGGTCGACTTGGATTCGAGGAAGATGGTGCCCATCCACGGGCTCGGTGGACGCGCGGTGTTTATCGGCTTTGAATATGCCCTATCTGTCACACCTTCGGTGTTCCCCTCCATTGGCGCCGACGCAATCTACTTGGGATTTGATATGAAGACTCCAGGTATGCAGGACAATAGCCCAATTAATCTCATGGATGGAACCTCTGAGCCTCGTCGATCCGAATACAGCATCGATGGCATGCCACTTCATGAGCCTCTAGGTCTGGACGACTATCTATCATGGTGCGTCACGTGCTATCGTCACTATCCCTACTCATGTGTTCCCTGTTCAGAATTTGTATCAGGAGATATATTTGCCTTCGCTTAACTATTTTGTTAAGGAAAAATGAAAAGACTTGTAAGAATCATTCAACCTGTCTACTATGATCATTTGTCTATATGAACCATCTAGAACTCACCATGCATGAATTTAAATACCAAGGACACTGTTTATTTCACAAAACTAGTGCGCTTGTTGATTTAATTTCTGTCGTTGAACTACCATAACTTATTTGCAGCCTAGCGTAGTTAGTTGTCGATTTATTCACTTTGTTGAACTGTAATCTGATATGCTGTGGCAGCGTAATGTACTTGTGGATTTGGTTTCTGTCGCTGAACTATCATGTGTGTTATGGAATTTTATCCTTGGGAGGAACCGTTTGTGTTACGTATTGAGTTGTTGGGTGGTCCCCTATTTAGACAGGTCATGTGAACTTAGAAGTCTTCGATTCTTTCCAGAAGAACAATTCATGTCTGTACTGTTGAAGGCTAATTGTTGCTGATTCTTCAAAAGAACAATTCCTATCAGCACTGTGTTCATACGCCATTCCTACCATCAAGAGATCATTTATGTGATATTATGGCTGGATATCTATCTTGAGATGATAATGGCATTGGGTGGCAATACCTTCAAGACTAGAGGCCACTCATATATCTGCTACAATGGCTGCGTGTACTCTGGTTCTACAGGTGCTTAAGTAATCTACAATTCCTTCACAAATTTTAAAAAAAAACTAGGCAATGAACTGAAAAAATGAAAGACTGAACAATCACTGAACTGCATTATATACATTCAATCCTATTAACTTACACCAAATTTTTTTTTGTATGGAGCCAACATGAAGGTAAAAAAAATTGATGACTGGACATTCACTGGACTGAATTATACACATTGAATCCTACTAACTTCCACTGAATTTTGTTTACTGGCAGCCTAAATGGAGAAACAAACTGATTGACTGAACATAATACCTGGGGCTATCTACATGAAAAAACATCAATTACCTAGATGATAATGACACATTCAGCAGAAGCAACCTGAGAAAAAAACAAATGCCCTGCTGCTGAACATAGCTAGTATATTCAATGACTGAGACCCAAAAATTCTACATGCAAGACCTACTATCCCTCGTGCTAATGAAGAGCACGTACACTGCACAAAATTGACACTGAACTAACAAATTACAGCCCAATAAAACACATGCTGCTACAGTCCCCCTGAGCTGAATTGATGAGCAATAACTCATTTTCCATCACTGACAAAAGATTTCTCATGTAAAAATCGAAACAAATCATTCATATGCTAAGCTGGGGTAGACAAATACCAATGCTACCATATAAAACTCCTAACCTTGATATCTGAAATGAGCTGGTGAAAAAGAAAATAAGAGGAAACTTATTATTTGTGTAGATAAAAAGGCATGTCTGGAATTTCATTCTATTTTTAAAAGGTATAGACTTCAGCTACCTTTTTTCAGTTGATGAAAACCACGTAAGTACCTCGAGTGCCTAAGTCTTTGTATCATAATTCATAAGCATGTTTTGCATCCAAGAAAATAGCGGCTGAGCAGGACTTGTGCTCACTCAAGGAGGACGTCACTGCCACAGTTGCTCCGCTTGTCGACAAGAAGCCTAAGTACCTAGTCATAAAGAAAAATAATTTCTTATTTGATACACTTAGCATAACAACCTGCACACCAACAGAAAGGTCCTCTCGGCAATCCTGCTTCCACCAAGCTAACAAGAGCACGACGATTTGTACATCACAGACAAAGAGAAAGACTGGGGTACCAGAGCAGCTTGTATTAATTTTCTTGCCCTGGTCAACGTCTTGTTCTCAGCTTGGCGTTCTTTGCACGGAGATCTTCTACCTGCATTATCAAAACAATGTCCAGAATGAATCAATGAGTATGCCTTTCGATAAAATATAATAATCAGGCCAAAGAATAATAAAATCCCCAGTTACTCAGTTCACACATGCAACCATGCTTCCTTATAACTTCTACATGGAGTTATCAGACGAAATTAATGTGAACCTGTCATAGGAAATACAGTACAAAAGAACAGTGGTACATATAACAAACATATATCACTCAAAGTAACTGAAAAACAGCAGCAATTTAAATTCATGCTTGCCCTAGAATATTGAAATCCTTTTCTTGGCTTCTTACTGTCTTGCATACAACAGCGAGCAGTCACAGAGATCAGAGATGGCAAGTCAATTAACTGAATGAGTGAACAACACTGACAAATGGGAAGAGTTAGAGCACATCTATCTCATAGGAGCAGCTGCTCATCAGCTCCAAACAACAACACCGTGGGTCCAAAACAGCAGCTTGCAAATGTTCTAGTGATCATCAAAAGTTCACAACTGACAAATCACCACAAAACAAGCATAGCAAAGTTCTTATTTCTCTGACTTCTCCCAGGAGTCATAAAAAGACACAACCACACACACACATCAGTCACAAGACATGATAAATTTGCAGAGTCCCACACACGATACAACAACAAACATGTCCATGAAGCTTAAATACTTGATAGATGATAACTTGACACCACGATGCATCATGCGACCTCCTGAATCATCGGTCATTTGATGCCAGAATTTGTAATTGCGTTGTCGAAACCAGCCTCCTCCTACTCCTGCTCATAGTCCTAAGCAATGCAATTAAGCCTTCTTGAAGCCGGCCTACTTATTTAACGATAGTTTCATCATTGTAAGATTGGGTGTAATCCACACAGGAGCAGGCCAGTTGGACCAAAGCTGAGGAAACACAAGGCTTTCCCAGCTATTATTATCCAAGCGAAGTAGTCCTATATCACGACGATTATCCTTATGTACAGTTATGTACTCATTATCGTCAGTGAAGTAGACACGATTTTCCTTGAGAGCAGGGCATTCTTTAGTGCTGAGACAGAGTGACTGGTTATGACCAAGAAACAGCGCATGGCCGTGCAGGCAATCAATTTCCACAAGCTTCTTGGCAGCAACATCAACCTCATGTATTTTAATTCCTTTGGTGTGCAGTGTAAGTGATGAAATATCATCAGGATTGCCACTATACACTTTCAATCTCCAAACAAGCAGCAAACCACCCCATGGAGCTTGAAGAATGTATGCTCCCTGAATCTCAAAATCGTCATCATCATCCACACCCATGATAGTGTTCATTGTAACAGCAGGCCCACTAAGATCAAAGGTGTGAATTTCTCCCATTAGAGTCGCTGCATACAATAGCCCATCCTTGTAGGTGCAGTCAAAATAATCAGTGTGAGGTGGCAGCCAGGTCCACTTATCGTCCCCTACCCTTGCAAAGGATAGCTGACCAAACGGCATGTGGATGAGCACCACTATGTAGCTCCCTGTGGGTGTATCATAAAACACAAGAGCCTTTTGGTGGAAAACTTCCCTCAGGGCAGCTGGAGCAATTATCTTTGGAGGGCAGATAGCTTGGTTTGCCATGTGCCTTGAGTATTCATACTTGTGGACAGCACCCGAGTCATCACAAATGGGCTTCATGTGCTGCATCGTGGTCACTGAAGGGAGAGCAATCTGTTGACCAGTGATCGGATTGACAAGGTGCATTTCAGATCTCTCGTCGACGGTGACCAGCAAGCCAAGAGAGGACCCAATCAGAAACCTACTGTGGAGAGGCGGCTCCGGGAGAGTTAGCCAGTAAACCCTCTTCTCCACAAGGCTGTAGAGACAGGCAACATTCTCGCTGGAAGATTCAGAGCAGTAGAGCAGGCACGGCGTCTGGGGCTGCTTGTGTGTGCCAAGTTTGCGCAGGGCGGTGTAGGCAGAGCGCCAAAAGGTGCAGACAGCACCAGCACGTACGAGGTCAGGGATCTCAAGGGTGGCAAAGACACGCATCATGATGTCCTCTGGTAGCTCCAGGAGTGTAGTGCCTACCGTAGCCTCAGTCGGTGATGGTCTCGAGAGTACATGATCCCATCCACTGAGCCAACGGTCATTTGATGGCAGTTTCATCACCGTAAGGCTGGGTGTAAGCCACACTGGAGAAGGCCAGTTGGACCAAAGCAGAGGAGACACAAGGTCCACCTCGCGATTATTGCTCAAGCCAACTACTCCAATATCACGAGGGCTACTCTTACGGTTTTTATTGTACTCATCATCGTCAGTAAAGTAGGCATGGTTTCCCTTGAGAGCATGGTAATCTTTGGCACTCAGACAAAGTGGATGGTTGTGCCCAAGAAATAGCACATGGTCAGGCAAGCAATCGATTTCCACAAGCCTCTCTGTGCCATCATCAACTCTGTGTAATTTGATTTCCGTAGTATGTGGAACATATATTTCAGGGTCACCATCTTCAGCAGGATCCTCAAACTCTTTAAATCTTGAAACAAGCAGCAGACCACCCCATGGGGCCTCAACAATGTATATGGCATCGGGATAAAAATCCTCGTCGATCCCCCTGATAATCTTCATTGTAAAAGCAGGACCGTTAAGATCGAAGGCATGGATTTCTCCCTTTATATCCACCGCGTACAACAACCCATCCTTGTAGGTGCAGTCCTCATAGTGATGGTGTGGTGGCAGCAAGGTCCACTTTTCATCCCCTACTCTTGCAAACGAGAGGTGGTTGAATGGCTCGTGGATGAGCGCCACGATGTAGCTTCCCGTGGATGTATCATGAAACAGAAACTCCTTGATCTGGAGTTGTTCTCGCAGCTTACAGCGAGCGACGATCGATGGCGCGAAGAAAGCTCGTCCTGCAAAATGACATGGGTATGGTACTCGTGGACAGCACCCGAGTCATCAAAGATGGGCTTCACGTACTCCATGGTGGTCACTGAAGGAAGAGCAATCTGTTGAGCAGTGATAGGATTGACGAGGTGCATTTCAGATATATCGTCGACGGTGATCAGGAAGCCGAGCGAGGACCCAATAAGAAACCGGCGGCGGAGAGGTGGCTCCGGCAGGGTCAGCCTGTAGACCCTCTTCTCCACGAGGCTGTAGAGGCACGCAACATTGTCACCAGCAGATTCAGAGGTGTAGAGCAGGCACGGCGTCTGGGCCTGCTTGTGCTTGCCGAGGCTGCGCAGTGCGGTGTAGGCGGAGCGCCACGAGGTGCAGACGGAAGCAGCGCGTACAAGATCAGGGATCTCGAGGGTGCCGAAGACGGTCATCAGGAGTTCCTCCGGCAGCTCCGGCGGTGTGCCCACCGTAGTCTCCATCGGCACTGTATTCTTCAGTGACCTGGGAGAGAAACCTAGCAGCTTAGGTGAAATTCTCAAAAACGTGAGATCCAGGGGAAAGGAAGAGCAAATCACCGGAGGCTGCCGACGCGAGAGGTATGGCTGGGCCTTGGGGAGGAGGAGCCCTGCCGCCGGTGCGTCCCACGAGCGGCGTGTCCGGCGGCGGCGATTCGATCCGTCCACGCTCCTGACCGGCGAAGGGAGGCGGTGGTGATGCGGGAGCCATCTGAAGCCTTCGCGCTGTCTACCCTACGGCGGCGGGAGCCTGGAGACGGCGGCGGCGGCGGGAGCCTGGAGCGGAAGAGGCGGGTTGGAGATTTGGGGTCGGAGAATAGTTCTGTTTTTTTTTCACTTGTCAAAACTGTATGATCTGTACTCTCGAAAAAAAAATAGTATGATCTGTAGTGTACTTCTACTTCAAATTACTGCATAAATGATTTCAATCCATATCTTAGTTTTTGCAAACAAAAAAATTTAGGTCATGATGCATTGATAAACGGAAATGATAAATCTCGAATGTTCGGGGTTTGATCATTGCAAATCTATCCAAATAATAAGTACCACAAATGTGAGTGTGGCATGAAGTAACACCGCTATGATGTTTTTACAACTGAAATTGTCATCCAAAAGATAAAACTTGTCACCCAAACAGAAAATGTCATACTTCACAACTAAAGTTGCCATTCTCAAATAACTAAAGTTGCTATCAAAAACGTCAGGGCAAAATTGCTTCGTGCCACACGGATGACACTTACCCAAATTTAACGTTTTTATGGCATTTTTAGTAACGCGAGGATCAGGAGCAAATATACCTTGTGAGCTTTATGGCTTGGTATGTATTGCGTTGCCCTTCTCAACCTGAAATATTTGCCCCCACTCATCTTATTTACCTCTAATATATTTCAAGCTGATGTATAAGAAATATAAATAGTTAGGGCATCTTCAACAGTAAACACGCAAATTTTCTTCCGCGTCTGTCCGCGGACAGGGGGGCCAGTCCGCGGACACGGATGCGGAAGGAGTCATCCAACCCTAGTCGCATACATTGCAAAATCTATTTAACAAACCGGATGAAACTCGGTCAAACCGGACAGATTTCATTCAAGATCTAATATAATTTACATAAATGGACGACATTTTGACGGTTTTACTAAAAAATATTTAAAAAACACTAAACCCTATATCAGACGACCACCTCATAAGTGTGGCTGCCTTGTCCGGCGTTCGTGCCATCGTCGTCGTCGTCCCTCTAGCTAGCGGCGTAAGGATGCTGGAGGTCCACGGATGCCTGACGCTCGCGGAGGAGCCGCTCCGTCTCCTGCTGCGCGGTGCGAAGGGTCGCCCTGGCCACTGCCGAAGGCACTGGCGGCGGCCTTGCCCCTGCCAGCGTTAGCGGAGCAGTTGCTAAGCGACCACTCCTTGCCGATTTTGGTGAGCTCGTCGTCAAGGAGGCGGCGGCACCTAGCGGCCGTCTCGACGGTGGTGACGGAGCGGTTTAGCGCCCACGCAGTGGTGAGGTCCAGGTCATTCCAGACCCATTTCGGCGCCACTTTCGTCTTGGCGAATGCGGATCGGCGACCAACATTGTGCCGGTGGTACCTCACCTGCTGCCGCGCCTTGCGCTCGGCCTTGGACACCACGGCCCTAGAGCTGGAGGCACCACCAAAACCACCATCACCAAGGGAGTGGAGGATGCGGCCACGCGCCTTGGTGATCATGCGCGGCAACTCCTCCTTCGTATGTCGGGGTGGCGTCATGGTGGCGACGAGGGCCTGTCGATCCGCGCGTAGCGGCTGTGCGGCGTGGGTGACGCCGGCTCGTCCTTCATTGTGACGCCCCGAGACTGATGTGCCAGGTGTCTTCCAGTTATTCGCTGTCGTTGTCATGTCATTCGCTTGCGTGTTGCATCTTGTCATGTCATCATGTGCATTGCATTATCATGTTTTCAAAACTTGCATCTGTCCCGGTCTTCTCGTTCTTTCCGTTGTCCGTTCTGAGTCCGGACACACTTGCACGCGCCCGCGGCACCTCTGAAATATTGTTTTATATGTGGCTGGAAAATGTTCTCGGAATGAGTTGAAAGTTGGCATGCGCTGTTGTTAGGTTGTCAGTAGGCCGCCTGCCAAATTTCATCGCATTCGGAGTCCGTTTGATGCCCCAACGGATGACTGTAGCGGCATTATAGCCGGTCTAACGTCGGATGTTTTCGGTCTCCGGAAACAGTAGCCAGGCCTCTCTCTCTTCTCTTCTCTCAGCTCGAGCCCTTCTGCACAGCCCACAAGTTCCAACCGACCCCTCGCGTGCGTGTCCGAAACTTCCCCGGACCCGACCCGGACAGTTGTCACCGTTGGGTCCGGATCATCCCCAAACATCTACAAAATATCACCGTTTTATTATTTGGACTCCCTAGCCTATTCTTTCTGAACCGTCCGATTTCGATCGGATGATCCAAACTCCTTCTTTCCCTTATATTTATAGCCCAACCTCACCTAATCTAGTCCAACCCTAGATTTTAGGTAGTCTGTCCCATCGCCGCCGCCACATTCCAAATCCTCCTCGGGTTCATCCCCGATCCAAAATTCCCTCCTCAAATTGCAAACCTAGCCAACCAGAGCCAGCACCCCACTCGATCCACCTCGCCGGTGCCTCCTCCTCCAAATCTGATCGGGAGAGGAGCTCCCGTTCTGAAGCTTCCTTGCGCCTGCAGTCCAGCGCGCCCGTGCCCAAGGCCTCCTCTGCCCGAGCATCACCTCTCTCTGTTCCCGCCGCTGCCGGCTACGAGCCGCAGCTCGCCGGGCACCCAAACGTCGCCGTCGACCACCTCCAGTAGGACCTCCCCCCAACGCGCCCAAGCTCCTCCCCTGCCCCGAGCCGCATCTGCAGTTCTCCTCCTCGAGCAGTGCATCCCCGAGCGAGGAGCGCTTGATCTGATCGTGCTAGAGCACCTCCATGGAGACGAGGAGCTCCTGCATCTTGCCTCCGCCGCCTTCTGTCAAGACCCCGATTCCAAGTCACATCGATCTAGCCGGTAACACCTCATATCACTTTGCGGCCTCACGCACGGTATCCCACGGGTGTCGCCTTACCATGGCCCGGGACCGTTTGTGCCTTTTGGCTCACATATATGATAGTGTCGCTAGCATCCATATGACAGAGAACCTGGGCCGACATGGCTAGTCGTGAACCCAACGCGGCACAGACCTATGGAGACAAGCATATATGAATCACATCGAGCATGTCGGTCATCAGCGAGTGATTCCGGGCTGTAGCACTGGGCTAACAGGACTCTGGGGAACCCGGGCTGTAGCAGGCTAGGCAGGACTCCGGATGTCACCGCATGACATTTCCCCGAAGGGACAGACATAGGAACGACGTGAAACACATGCCGGCCAGTCAAGTGTCCTGAGCAGTAGTGCTGGGCTAGCAGGACTCCGGTGAACCGGGCTGTAGCAGACTACTATGGCTCGAGGAACACTAGACTACATTTCCCCATAAGAAAGGCTGCCAAGGATAAACAACTAGATTGTCGGATCCCACTCATACCAAGCATTTCAATCATACATACAATATGGCCGATATGAGTACATACAACATGGCATCACAACAAAACTCTACAACTCAAGTACTTTATTTAAAGGCTCCAGAGAGCCATACATAACATGTTCGTACAGATAGGAGTCACATGACCCGACACTCAAGTCATACAATCATACAAGCACATGCGGAAGCAACTAGTCTGAGTACAGACACTACAAAGAAAGAAGACTTCTCGAAGCCTGTCTATCTACATAGGGCCTTCCATGGCCAGGATCACCACCTGGGTGGCTAGTCACTCATCGACGTCAAGGTCTACGTAGAACCCATCGGAGGGGGAGGTGTTGTCGTCTGAAAACAGTAATTAAGCAAACATGAGTACAAAGGTACTCAGCAAGTCTTACAACAGAACCTACTATACATGCTCATTCTCAGGAAGGTGGTGGGGTTATTGCAGCAAGCCAGCTTTGACTCTTGGCTAAGCTATCCTACGGAACTCCACTAGTAAAATAGTTTTCGCACACGAGTCCACTACTCACCAACACAATACTCCACCGGGGATCCTCTCTCGTCATCCTACGAGAGGGCCATCCTCGGTACTCACACTTATCTTGAGTCTTTTAGTAGTAACCATTAACTTGTCTATGAACTGTATAGGCAACCAAGTAGTCCTTTACCGCGGACGCGGCTATTCGAAAAGTTTTATACCCTGCAGGGGTGTACTTCGTCACACATGTTTCCACCACTTAGCGTCTGCACACGACATGTGCTCGACAGACTTCAAGCGAAAACCGACGTGGGTGTAGACCACGACCTGACTAACCTCACAAGTCTCTAGTCCAGGTTTATCGCCTATTCAGGTTCCATCCGCAAGGAAATCCGGCCGGGGTGTCCTCAACGGCCCCAAACGATGTGTACAGAGTCCCGAGACGCCAAACGGGCGCCCGGCATACCCGGCCACAGTGTATCTACCGCATCATAGCCCACCCCTAGGGTCAGCGCTACGCATGGCCGCCAACACATAACCTACAAACACCAGAAACTAGTTGCAACTCCTGGACAGAGGGCGAGAGGGGTCATATTTCAGGGCCCAATGTGTGGTAGTAGCTGAATCTTAAATCACGCATACAGATCTCAGTTCTTATGGACGGTCTCAATGAAACAACCCACATGTAATCCTACATGGCCTCTCATCGTTACCTTTACCAAAACATGTTCAACAAATCCCTCACATTACCGACATAATCATATCACTCTAGCCCATCACCCAGATGAACCAGACCTGACACAACTCTAAGCATAGCAGGCATAGCAAGGTAGGAATCACATACATATCTCAATCAACTCCTACACATGCTAGTGGGTTTCATATAGTTACTGTGGCAATGACAGGTCATGCAGAGGATAAGGGTTCAACTACCGTAGCACACAGCAGTTTGAATCGCGTTGTCTTAATGCAGTAAACAAGAGCAGAAGCGAGAACATGGGTTTGTATCGGAATGATCAATGGGTTGCTTGCCTCTTGTAGAGGTAGTAGGGTACTGCCCTTCAGACGGATACTCGGGGTTATCCTCGGAGGTAGAACCTACCACGAAAGACACACCGAACATAATCAACACATGGCAATATGCAACAATATGATGCATGCTATGACATGGCAAGATGAAAGTGTCTTGGCCTAATGCAAGCTAAAACAGAAGGGGATGAACTCATTTGAATCAAAGATTCAAATATTAGCTCATTAAACATGGCCTTATTAGTGCATTACCTTATTCTGCTTAAACAGCAAGGTTAACTTGTTTTGTCATGCATGAAACCATTACAGATGGATAGATTGAATTTTTTTGATCATTTTTCATATATAAATCTTTGCATTTGGAGCTATGGTTGATTTTCTATGATTTTTAGAAGTTTTGGATATTTTCTGGAATTCTCTATATAAAAATAAATCCAGAAATTAGTTATTGCGTCAGCAGTGCGTCAGGGTGACGTCAGTGGTCAATGGGGACGTCCAGGTTAACCTGACCAGTGGGTGCCGCATGTCAGCAGTTATTTAAACTAACTAAATTTAGTTAAAATTAATCTGGGTTAATTAGCAGAGGGGGGCCCACTTGTCATAGACGCAGGGGAGTCAACCTGGGCCCACCCAGGGGTCAAACAAAGTCAAACTCGCCGGTGTTTAGCCGCCGGCGAGGCCAGACGCGGCGGAGGGCTGCGGGTTTCGTGCTCTGGCAACCAAAACGACGACAGAGAGCATCTACGCATAGCTGGGAGCAAGCCGCATCGGGTGGTGGCAATGGGTGGAGCTAGGGTGGCCGAAAACGTCGCCGGCGACGACCTTGGCGGCTCCAGGAGTTCGGGCGAGGCCGAATCCGAGGCTGCGGGGCACGACGAGGCGCGTGGAATGGTGCTACGGGCTCCTGCGGGTGCGGTGAGTGCGTTGGTCGCAATGGTGTGGCCGGTGGGTGGCCGGAGACACGTCGGCGACGAGCTCGGCGGTGGCGGGTGCTCGAGTGAGCGTGGTACGGTGCACACGGTGCAGGAGGGGGTTAATTAAGAGGGGGGACGCAGCTGGGCTCACGGCGGTCACGTAGAAATGGACGGCGCCGTCGGGGACGAGCTGATGCGGTGGCGACGATGAAGAGGATCTCCGGCGATGGCGGAGTCGGGCGAGGTTGTTGCAGAGGCTGCGGGGCAAGCGAGCGCTCGGGGCTCGGCTTGCTCGAAGGAGTGGAGGGCGGCGGAGCTTCTGGACACGGTGGCTCGGCGCGGGGACGACGGAGGGCGCGACTACGGCGGTGAGACGGCAGCAGGTGCGTCGGCCATGGTGGAGAGCGAGGGAGAGAGGCAGGGGGCGAGTGAGGTGTCTGCGGGGTCGGGGCGGCGACGTGGAGCCTATCCAGCGTCCAGGCGCGTGACGCGGCAAGCTGCTGGCGCCATGGCGAGCTCGCGCCCGCCGGCGTCAGCTCTCTGCCTGCCTGGCGGGGACGAAGCAGCTGGCTGGCATGGGCCAGCATAGCGCTGGGCCGCCAGGTGGGCCGACTGATGGGCTGCGGCCAGGTAAGTTCTCTCTCTCTCCTTTTTCTTGTTTGTTTTCTTTTATCTATTTTTCTGCAACTGTTGGGCTTTATTAAAAATACCTAGACATCTTTAAAAATCCTGAAAATAATCAGGGGCTCTGTTTAGATTATTACCAACAGCCCACACTTATTTCCAGAATTATTTGAGCATTTAAATTATTTTATAGCATTTAAATGCCCAAATTCAAATACTTATGATTTAATTCAGAGAATCCAGAATGTCCTAGAAAAGAGTGCACCATTTTTGCCAGGGTTTTAGCCCAAACCAGAAATGATGAACATTTTGTGAAGGGCATTTTGGGTTCATTGAAAATAATTTTAGTAAACCCTAGTTGTTTCCAGGGGGGTGCTGGGGTTTCTGTCTTCCCCATTTCAAATTTAAGGGAATTTAAATATGATGCACATTCTAATGCTTGAACTAGCTAGGGTGTGACAACTCACCCCCACTCAAAAGAATCTCGTCCCGAGATTTAGGATCCTCCGGAAAGAAGGTGGGGTACTCGAGTCGAAGACGATCCTCCCTTTCCCAAGTGGCTTCTTTCTCGGAATGGTGTGACCATTGAACCTTGAGAAACTTGATGTTATGGCATCGAGTGGTACGCTCGGCTTGATCAAGGATACGAACGGGATATTCCCGATATGAGAGGTTATCTTGTAGATCAAGCGTTTCGTGGTCCACTCCACGGATAGGATCCGCGAAGCAACGCCTGAGTTGAGAAACGTGGAAGACATCGTGAACTCTGGAAAGATGCGAAGGTAGTTCCAATTGGTAGGCAACTTCTCCTCGTTTGGCAAGAATGCGAAAAGGTCCGATGTAACGAGGAGCCAATTTGCCTTTGATACCGAAACGATGGTTTCCCCTTAACGGAGTAACCCGAAGGTAAGCCTTCTCGCCGACTTCATAAGTCATGAGCTTATGTTTACGATCATATTGACTCTTTTGACGAGATTGGGCTGTTTCCAATTTCTCACGAATAACGCGAACCTGGTCTTCTCCTTCCTGAATCATATTCGGGCCAAAGAGTTGTCTTTCCCCAGTTTCTGACCAGTTAAGAGGCGTTTGACATTTTCGTCCATAGAGAACTTCGAAAGGAGCCTTGCCCAAGCTAGCTTGATAACTATTGTTGTAAGCAAACTCCGTGAATGGAAGGCATTTCTCCCAACCCATTCCGAACAAGATGACAGAAGCTCGGAGCATATCTTCCAGAATTTGATTAACTCGTTCTACTTGACCACTTGATTGAGGGTGGAAGGCGGTGCTAAAAGAGAGACGAGTTCCCATAGCATTTTGGAAACTTTCCCAAAATCAAGAGGTGAAGAGACTCCCACGGTCTGAGTTAATTTCCAATGGGACACCATGAAGAGACACTATTCGGGAGATGTATAAATCGTCTAGCTGGCTAGCGGTGATACTCTCACGAACAGGTAGAAAGTGGGCTACTTTGGAAAGACGGTCGATCATGATGAAGATGGCATTATTCCCTCTTTTGGTCCTGGGAAACCCAGTGATGAAATCCATACTGATTTTATCCCATTTCCACTCGGGAATAGCCAAAGGTTGAAGGGTGCCAGCAGGTCGTTGATGCTCTGCTTTATTACGACGACAGACGTCGCAGCTAGCAATGTATTGAGCGATTTCTCTTTTCATCCTAGTCCACCAAAACCTCTGGCGTAGGTCTTGATACATTTTAGTACTACTGGGATGAATGGTGAGAGGGGTTTCATGAGCTTCCTTAAGGATCAACTGGCGTAGATGTTGTTTCTTGGGAACCACCAAACGGTTCTCGAAGAAGACAACACCTTGCTCATCCATGGAAAAACATTTAGCAACTCCGCTAGCAATGTTTTCCTTAATTCGGAAAATGCCCTTATCACGCTTCTGGGCAGCTATGATTTGATCCGTAAGGTTAGGCTTCGCCACCAGGGTGGATAGAAATCCTCGAGGAACAATGTGAAGATTAAGCTTACGAAATTCCTCATGGAGAAGTGGTTGACTTTGTTGTAACATCAGGTTGTTAGAATAGGACTTACGACTTAGTGCATCAGCCATGACATTGGCTTTGCCCGGGGTGTAAGTTATTCTTAGGTCGTAATCCGAGATCAACTCGACCCAACGTCTTTGCCTGAGATTCAAATCTGGTTGGGTGAAGATATATTTCAAACTTTGGTGATCAGTGAAGATCTCGCAACAATTACCGAGAAGGTAATGTCGCCAAGTTTTAAGTGCATGGACTACAGCTGCAAGCTCTAGATCATGTGTGGGATAATTTTCCTCATGTGGGTGTAATTGCCGTGAAGCATAGGCAATTACCTGACGATCTTGCATGAGTACGTAACCTAGTCCTTGTCGCGAGGCGTCGCAATAGATAATAAAGTCCTTGGAGAAATCTGGTGGTACCAGTACGGGAGCAGATGTCAGGCGTCTTTTCAGTTCCTGAAAGCTGAACTCGCACTGTGGAGTCCACTCGAACTTTTTATCTTTCTTGAGGAGTTTAGTTAGAGGTTTAGCAACCTTGGAGAAATTCTCGACGAAGCGGCGGTAATAGCTCGCTAAGCCAAGGAAGCTCCAAACTTGCTTGACCGTCTCAGGTGGAGTCCAATCAAGGACGGCTTGAACTCGCTCGGGATTGACAGCAATACCCTTACCAGAGATTACATGGCCTAGATAGGTCACTTCTGCCAACCAGAATTCACACTTGGAGAATTTGGCATAAAGGCGATGCTCTCGAAGTTTCATCAATACCAACGTTAGATGTTCGGTATGTTCCTCTTCATTCTTGGAGTAGATGAGTATGTCATCGAGGTATACTACGACGAATTTATCCAAATACTCCATGAAGACCGAGTTCATTAACCGGGAGAAGGTAGCTGGGGCATTGGTTAAACCAAAGGACATAACGGTGTACTCGTATTGGCCATAACGAGTAACAAAGGCCGTTTTGGGAATGTCCCCGTTTCTGATTTTGATCTGATGGTAGCCTAACCTCAAATCCATCTTGGAAAAGACTGAGGATCCAGCGAGCTGATCATACAGATCGTTGATCCTGGGAAGCGGATACTTGTTCTTGATGGTGACCAAGTTGACAGGTCGGTAATCTACAACCATTCGATCCATTCCATCCTTCTTCTTGACGAAGAGGATGAGGCAAGCCCAAGGAGAGGAACTAGGACGGTTGAAACCCTTTTCCAAGGACTCATCGAGTTGGTTCTTAAGCTCGGCTAGTTCTAAGGGTGCCATCTTGTAGAGTCTTCTAGAAATTGGAACAGCTCCTGGAACAAGGTCTATCACAAACTCGACATCCCTGTCAGGTGGAACACCTGGCAGTTCTTCTGGAAAGACATCCGGAAAGTCTCGGACTATCGGAACATCTTCAAGGTCTGGAAGGGGGTTGGCATTTAGGGATTAAAGCTGGCGCTTGGCCACTCGAGTTAAGACATTGACTGTCTTGCCCGATGGGTGAGTAAGTTGAATGGTTCTAGTGGCACAATCAATCTTAGCATAATGAGCTGACATCCAGTCCATACCCAAGATGATGTTTATGTCCGAGGACTTGAGAGCTATTAAGGATGCAAGGAAGACAAGTCTATTGACAAGAATTTCGTTCCCATGGCTTACTCTAGAAGTTTGCCATCTAGAGCCAGGGGTTTGAATTTCCATGGTAGAGGGCATGTCACAGAATGTCGTGTTATGCAATCGAGCATAGTTCTCGGATATGAATGAATGAGATGCTCCAGTATCGAAAAGAACAGATGCCGGATGGCAATTAACAAGAAGCGTACCAAGGACGATGTTAGGATCCTCATGAGCCTCCTCGGCTAAAACATAGTTGACATGGCCACGGGCAGTGGTGACCGGCTTGGCATAGAATGTCTTTCCCGCGGGCTTACCACGGCCAACGGACTTTCCAGTTTGATTGGGGTTGTTGTTCTGGGGACACTCTCGGCTATAGTGACCCGGCTCTCCACACTTGAAACATGTCACCACATTGGGGCGTGGAGCAGCATTAGCAGCGGGGCCACCATAGGGCTTGGGCGGTGCAATTGCTGGTTGGGACAAGGCGCCTCAAAGGATGGCCTCGGGATGAACCTGGGTGGCAGTGCCGTGCTTGGGATCCACACCCGGCGCTTCTGAGCTCCAGAGCCGGATGAAGAGCCAAAATCACGGGAGTGCTTGCGTGAAGCGTCATAATCAGTCTGGCCTGTCTCAGCACTGATGGCTTTATTGACCAACTTCTGAAAGGAGGTGCACTCGTGCAGATGAAGATCGCGGCGAAGCTCAGGGCTGAGTCCCTTGCGGAGCCTTGCCTGCTTCTTAGCGTCGTTAGATACCTCTTCGGGAGCATAACGTGCCAGATTCCCAAATTCACGACTATATGCATCCACAGTCAGTCTTCCTTGGGTGAAATTGCAGAACTCCTCCCTCTTGCGATCCATGAGACCTTCCGGAATGTGATGCTCATGGAAAGCCTCACTGAATTCAGCCCAAGTAGTAATTTGGCCGACCGGGCGCATAGCTTCGAAGTTTTCCCACCAGAGGCTAGCAGGGCCTTCGAGGTGATAGACAGCATAAGTAACATTGTCGGCTTCAGCTACGTTGGCAGAACGTAGCTTGTGGGTAATGCTGCGAAGCCAGTCATCCGCGTCGAGGGGTTCGACGGAATGGTTAAACTTTGGTGGGTACAGCTTGATAAAATCATTGATTGACACCAAGTCATTTCGCGGGTGGCGTGCAGTGTTCTGCTCAATCCGCTCTAGCAGGCAGTTAGTCTCACGCTTGTTTCTTTCCGCCTCCAGCATCACTTCGGCCAGAGAGGGCGGGTGAGGCAGATTTTCACCCCTAGCTGCACTAGCTTCCCCCTGCTCCAGGGCAGCAGGGTTGCTGCGGGTGTTGACCATCCTAGGAGAAAACAAGACAACGGTTTAGATAAGGATGGCTCAAACTTAGCAAGGAAGTGCGGAATATAATGGATAACACGGAATGCAGAGATGTTCATCCGTATGTCATGGTAATATAAAACTGCCATATATATACCAACGGTCATACACATCATACATAGTTTAGTACAAGCCTAGGCTACAGTACAACTATGATGAAAGACGTTACATCTCATCGGAGGCATTCCAAGCTCCTATACATTATTTGTCTACACCTCCGGAATTGATTACACACAAAGTCATATCCCACAAGTCACGCAGGACAGTGGAGATACAACTATTACAATACTGGTGATACTACTACTAACTCAGACAGCTCCATAGTAGTCCTCATAGAAGTCACCTCCATAGCCTGGAAGTTCAACGTGATCATCCGGAAACAGACGGTCCTGAGGAGCTTGTGGACCATAGGGGCTAGGATGAGGTCTTGGACCAACAAACGGTGGCCTGCGGGGACCACGGGGTGGGGTGATGCCTCCCACATCACGCCAATCCACCATGTCTGGCAGAGCAGATCTCACAGGATACAGATCCCTTGTATCCATACATCCAGCTTGCACCACAGGTGCAAACCGAGTCAATGTGGCCCAATGATCAGCACGGGTATTGAAAAGCTCCAGCCTCAAGGCCCGATTCTCTCGGTCCTTATCTTCGAGCATCTCGGCAGTGGTACGAGTTAATGAGTCCTCCTGAGTGGAGTCAGCATAGATAGCCTGACGATACCCTTACGTTCTCGGAAGTGAAGCTGGCATGTAACGGAAGTTGGTGTTCCGAAGCAGGCCAGTCTGGACTCGCATGATGGTCATCATGGAATAGGCAGCATCCTGCACAGCCATCTCAATAGTAACCCCGAGTCCATAGGAACAGTGAAGGGGCTCGGTAGATCCAGGATAAGAAGGAAATATCCTGACGATGCAGAAATATTGGCTTTGATTAAAGTCTCGGAATTGCTCTTCGACGGTGTATTCGGGATACCAACGGTAACCCATCTCGATCATTACCCGGACTAACATAGCAGTATGACCGGGCATGTCGAGGCACCGGGTCAGGCGAACCACTTGGTTTTGAACACGTTGGCCATCTTAAAGCACAACCACAATGTAAAGACATTAGAATTTCTAGGGAAAATTGGACAGCATAACAGCTGTAAATGCTCAGAAAAAGATTTGAGACATCCACAACAGTTTGCAATACCACTCAACAACATCATATCAAGGTTCTGATTCAATTAGGAACATACTAAAATAGTAGAAACTGAACTGGGGCTTGTAACAACAATCCTATAAGCTACTACAGATTAGTAACACGTGAACCTGATAGAAGAAGAGAGCCTAGTCCTTAACCCACGTTGAATGAGAAGAGAATGACTCAGATCAGAGGACATAAGGTAAAGGAGTAAAAGAGCCTTACGTTCCCTTCCACAATCAATTCCCCTACATATAACTAAAGCATTTCTAGACTCGATATCGACCAGTTTGGCTCAACGAACCTACAGGAAGTCCGGCTCTGATGCCAACGCTGTCAGGACCCCCATTCCAAGTCACATCGATCTAGTCGGTAACACCTCATATCACTTTGCGGCCTCACGCACGGTATCCCACGGGTGTCGCCTTACCATGGCCCGGGACCATTTGCGCCTTTTGGCTCACGTATATGATAGTGTCGCTAGCATCCATATGACAGAGAACCCGGGCCGACATGGCTAGTCGTGAACCCAACGCGGCACAGACCTATGGAGACAGGCATACACGAATCACATCGAGCATGTCGGTCATCAGCGAGTGGTTCCGGGCTGTAGCACTGGGCTAACAGGACTCCGAGGAACCCGGGCTGTAGCAGGCTAGGCAGGACTCCGGATGTCACTGCGTGACATTTCCCCGAAGGGATAGACATAGGAACGATGTGAAACACATGCCGGCTAGTCAAGTGTCCTGAGCAGTAGTGCTGGGCTAGCAGGACTCCGGTGAACCGGGCTGTAGCGGACTACTATGGCTCGAGGAACACTAGACTACATTTCCCCATAAGAAAGGCTGCCAAGGATAAACAACTAGATTGTCGGATCCCACTCATACCAAGCATTTCAATCATACATACAATATGCCCGATATGAGTACATACAACATGGCATCACAACAAAACTCTACAACTCAAGTACTTTATTTAAAGGCTCCAGAGAGCCATACATAACATGTTCATACAGATAGGGGTCACATGACCTGACACTCAAGTCATACAATCATACAAGCATATGCGGAAGCAACTAGTCTGAGTACAGACACTACAAAGAAAGAAGGCTTATCGAAGCCTGTCTATCTACATAGGGCCCTCCATGGCCAGGATCACCACCTGGGTGGCTAGTCACTCGTCGACGTCAAGGTCTACGTAGAACCCATCGGAGGGGGCGGTGTTGTCGTCTGAAAACAGTAATTAAGCAAACATGAGTACAAAGGTACTCAGCAAGTCTTACAACAGAACCTACTATACATGCTCATTCTCAAGAAGGTGGTGGGGTTATTGTAGCAAGCCAGCTTTGACTCTTGACTAAGCTATCCTACGTAACTCCACTAGTAAAATAATTTTCGCACACGAGTCCACTACTCACCAACACAATACTCCACCGGGGATCCTCTCTCGTCATCCTACGAGAGGGCCATCCTCGGTACTCACACTTATCTTGAGTCTTTTAGTAGTAACCATTAACTTGTCTATGAACTGTATAGGCAACCAAGTAGTCCTTTACCGCGGACGCGGCTATTCGAAAAGTTTTATACCCTGCAGGGGTGTACTTCGTCACACATGTTTCCACCACTTAGCGTCTGCACACGACATGTGCTCGACAGACTTCAAGCGAAAACCGACGTGGGTGTAGACCACGACCTGACTAACCTCACAAGTCTCTAGTCCAGGTTTATCGCCTATTCAGGTTCCATCCGCAAGGAAATCCGGCCGGGGTGTCCTCAACGGCCCCAAACGATGTGTACAGAGTCCCGAGACGCCAAACGGGCGCCCGGCATACCCGGCCACAGTGTATCTACCGCATCATAGCCCACCCCTAGGGTCAGCGCTACGCATGGCCGCCAACACATAACCTACAAACACCAGAAACTAGTTGCAACTCCTGGACAGAGGGCGAGAGGGGTCATATTTCAGGGCCCAATGTGTGGTAGTAGCTGAATCTTAAATCACGCATACAGATCTCAGTTCTTATGGACGGTCTCAATGAAACAACCCACATGTAATCCTACATGGCCTCTCATCGTTACCTTTACCAAAACATGTTCAACAAATCCCTCACATTACCGACATAATCATATCACTCTAGCCCATCACCCAGATGAACCAGACCTGACACAACTCTAAGCATAGCAGGCATAGCAAGGTAGGAATCACATACATATCTCAATCAACTCCTACACATGCTAGTGGGTTTCATATAGTTACTGTGGCAATGACAGGTCATGCAGAGGATAAGGGTTCAACTACCGTAGCACACAGCAGTTTGAATCGCGTTGTCTTAATGCAGTAAACAAGAGCAGAAGCGAGAACATGGGTTTGTATCGGAATGATCAATGGGTTGCTTGCCTCTTGTAGAGGTAGTAGGGTACTGCCCTTCAGACGGATACTCGGGGTTATCCTCGGAGGTAGAACCTACCACGAAAGACACACCGAACATAATCAACACATGGCAATATGCAACAATATGATGCATGCTATGACATGGCAAGATGAAAGTGTCTTGGCCTAATGCAAGCTAAAACAGAAGGGGATGAACTCATTTGAATCAAAGATTCAAATATTAGCTCATTAAACATGGCCTTATTAGTGCATTACCTTATTCTGCTTAAACAGCAAGGTTAACTTGTTTTGTCATGCATGAAACCATTACAGATGGATAGATTGAATTTTTTTGATCATTTTTCATATATAAATCTTTGCATTTGGAGCTATGGTTGATTTTCTATGATTTTTAGAAGTTTTGGATATTTTCTGGAATTCTCTATATAAAAATAAATCCAGAAATTAGTTATTGCGTCAGCAGTGCGTCAGGGTGACGTCAGTGGTCAATGGGGACGTCCAGGTTAACCTGACCAGTGGGTGCCGCATGTCAGCAGTTATTTAAACTAACTAAATTTAGTTAAAATTAATCTGGGTTAATTAGCAGAGGGGGGCCCACTTGTCATAGACGCAGGGGAGTCAACCTGGGCCCACCCAGGGGTCAAACAAAGTCAAACTCGCCGGTGTTTAGCCGCCGGCGAGGCCAGACGCGGCGGAGGGCTGCGGGTTTCGTGCTCTGGCAACCAAAACGACGACAGAGAGCATCTACGCATAGCTGGGAGCAAGCCGCATCGGGTGGTGGCAATGGGTGGAGCTAGGGTGGCCGAAAACGTCGCCGGCGACGACCTTGGCGGCTCCAGGAGTTCGGGCGAGGCCGAATCCGAGGCTGCGGGGCACGACGAGGCGCGTGGAATGGTGCTACGGGCTCCTGCGGGTGCGGTGAGTGCGTTGGTCGCAATGGTGTGGCCGGTGGGTGGCCGGAGACACGTCGGCGACGAGCTCGGCGGTGGCGGGTGCTCGAGTGAGCGTGGTACGGTGCACACGGTGCAGGAGGGGGTTAATTAAGAGGGGGGACGCAGCTGGGCTCACGGCGGTCACGTAGAAATGGACGGCGCCGTCGGGGACGAGCTGATGCGGTGGCGACGATGAAGAGGATCTCCGGCGATGGCGGAGTCGGGCGAGGTTGTTGCAGAGGCTGCGGGGCAAGCGAGCGCTCGGGGCTCGGCTTGCTCGAAGGAGTGGAGGGCGGCGGAGCTTCTGGACACGGTGGCTCGGCGCGGGGACGACGGAGGGCGCGACTACGGCGGTGAGACGGCAGCAGGTGCGTCGGCCATGGTGGAGAGCGAGGGAGAGAGGCAGGGGGCGAGTGAGGTGTCTGCGGGGTCGGGGCGGCGACGTGGAGCCTATCCAGCGTCCAGGCGCGTGACGCGGCAAGCTGCTGGCGCCATGGCGAGCTCGCGCCCGCCGGCGTCAGCTCTCTGCCTGCCTGGCGGGGACGAAGCAGCTGGCTGGCATGGGCCAGCATAGCGCTGGGCCGCCAGGTGGGCCGACTGATGGGCTGCGGCCAGGTAAGTTCTCTCTCTCTCCTTTTTCTTGTTTGTTTTCTTTTATCTATTTTTCTGCAACTGTTGGGCTTTATTAAAAATACCTAGACATCTTTAAAAATCCTGAAAATAATCAGGGGCTCTGTTTAGATTATTACCAACAGCCCACACTTATTTCCAGAATTATTTGAGCATTTAAATTATTTTATAGCATTTAAATGCCCAAATTCAAATACTTATGATTTAATTCAGAGAATCCAGAATGTCCTAGAAAAGAGTGCACCATTTTTGCCAGGGTTTTAGCCCAAACCAGAAATGATGAACATTTTGTGAAGGGCATTTTGGGTTCATTGAAAATAATTTTAGTAAACCCTAGTTGTTTCCAGGGGGGTGCTGGGGTTTCTGTCTTCCCCATTTCAAATTTAAGGGAATTTAAATATGATGCACATTCTAATGCTTGAACTAGCTAGGGTGTGACAACTCACCCCCACTCAAAAGAATCTCGTCCCGAGATTTAGGATCCTCCGGAAAGAAGGTGGGGTACTCGAGTCGAAGACGATCCTCCCTTTCCCAAGTGGCTTCTTTCTCGGAATGGTGTGACCATTGAACCTTGAGAAACTTGATGTTATGGCATCGAGTGGTACGCTCGGCTTGATCAAGGATACGAACGGGATATTCCCGATATGAGAGGTTATCTTGTAGATCAAGCGTTTCGTGGTCCACTCCACGGATAGGATCCGCGAAGCAACGCCTGAGTTGAGAAACGTGGAAGACATCGTGAACTCTGGAAAGATGCGAAGGTAGTTCCAATTGGTAGGCAACTTCTCCTCGTTTGGCAAGAATGCGAAAAGGTCCGATGTAACGAGGAGCCAATTTGCCTTTGATACCGAAACGATGGTTTCCCCTTAACGGAGTAACCCGAAGGTAAGCCTTCTCGCCGACTTCATAAGTCATGAGCTTATGTTTACGATCATATTGACTCTTTTGACGAGATTGGGCTGTTTCCAATTTCTCACGAATAACGCGAACCTGGTCTTCTCCTTCCTGAATCATATTCGGGCCAAAGAGTTGTCTTTCCCCAGTTTCTGACCAGTTAAGAGGCGTTTGACATTTTCGTCCATAGAGAACTTCGAAAGGAGCCTTGCCCAAGCTAGCTTGATAACTATTGTTGTAAGCAAACTCCGTGAATGGAAGGCATTTCTCCCAACCCATTCCGAACAAGATGACAGAAGCTCGGAGCATATCTTCCAGAATTTGATTAACTCGTTCTACTTGACCACTTGATTGAGGGTGGAAGGCGGTGCTAAAAGAGAGACGAGTTCCCATAGCATTTTGGAAACTTTCCCAAAATCAAGAGGTGAAGAGACTCCCACGGTCTGAGTTAATTTCCAATGGGACACCATGAAGAGACACTATTCGGGAGATGTATAAATCGTCTAGCTGGCTAGCGGTGATACTCTCACGAACAGGTAGAAAGTGGGCTACTTTGGAAAGACGGTCGATCATGATGAAGATGGCATTATTCCCTCTTTTGGTCCTGGGAAACCCAGTGATGAAATCCATACTGATTTTATCCCATTTCCACTCGGGAATAGCCAAAGGTTGAAGGGTGCCAGCAGGTCGTTGATGCTCTGCTTTATTACGACGACAGACGTCGCAGCTAGCAATGTATTGAGCGATTTCTCTTTTCATCCTAGTCCACCAAAACCTCTGGCGTAGGTCTTGATACATTTTAGTACTACTGGGATGAATGGTGAGAGGGGTTTCATGAGCTTCCTTAAGGATCAACTGGCGTAGATGTTGTTTCTTGGGAACCACCAAACGGTTCTCGAAGAAGACAACACCTTGCTCATCCATGGAAAAACATTTAGCAACTCCGCTAGCAATGTTTTCCTTAATTCGGAAAATGCCCTTATCACGCTTCTGGGCAGCTATGATTTGATCCGTAAGGTTAGGCTTCGCCACCAGGGTGGATAGAAATCCTCGAGGAACAATGTGAAGATTAAGCTTACGAAATTCCTCATGGAGAAGTGGTTGACTTTGTTGTAACATCAGGTTGTTAGAATAGGACTTACGACTTAGTGCATCAGCCATGACATTGGCTTTGCCCGGGGTGTAAGTTATTCTTAGGTCGTAATCCGAGATCAACTCGACCCAACGTCTTTGCCTGAGATTCAAATCTGGTTGGGTGAAGATATATTTCAAACTTTGGTGATCAGTGAAGATCTCGCAACAATTACCGAGAAGGTAATGTCGCCAAGTTTTAAGTGCATGGACTACAGCTGCAAGCTCTAGATCATGTGTGGGATAATTTTCCTCATGTGGGTGTAATTGCCGTGAAGCATAGGCAATTACCTGACGATCTTGCATGAGTACGTAACCTAGTCCTTGTCGCGAGGCGTCGCAATAGATAATAAAGTCCTTGGAGAAATCTGGTGGTACCAGTACGGGAGCAGATGTCAGGCGTCTTTTCAGTTCCTGAAAGCTGAACTCGCACTGTGGAGTCCACTCGAACTTTTTATCTTTCTTGAGGAGTTTAGTTAGAGGTTTAGCAACCTTGGAGAAATTCTCGACGAAGCGGCGGTAATAGCTCGCTAAGCCAAGGAAGCTCCAAACTTGCTTGACCGTCTCAGGTGGAGTCCAATCAAGGACGGCTTGAACTCGCTCGGGATTGACAGCAATACCCTTACCAGAGATTACATGGCCTAGATAGGTCACTTCTGCCAACCAGAATTCACACTTGGAGAATTTGGCATAAAGGCGATGCTCTCGAAGTTTCATCAATACCAACGTTAGATGTTCGGTATGTTCCTCTTCATTCTTGGAGTAGATGAGTATGTCATCGAGGTATACTACGACGAATTTATCCAAATACTCCATGAAGACCGAGTTCATTAACCGGGAGAAGGTAGCTGGGGCATTGGTTAAACCAAAGGACATAACGGTGTACTCGTATTGGCCATAACGAGTAACAAAGGCCGTTTTGGGAATGTCCCCGTTTCTGATTTTGATCTGATGGTAGCCTAACCTCAAATCCATCTTGGAAAAGACTGAGGATCCAGCGAGCTGATCATACAGATCGTTGATCCTGGGAAGCGGATACTTGTTCTTGATGGTGACCAAGTTGACAGGTCGGTAATCTACAACCATTCGATCCATTCCATCCTTCTTCTTGACGAAGAGGATGAGGCAAGCCCAAGGAGAGGAACTAGGACGGTTGAAACCCTTTTCCAAGGACTCATCGAGTTGGTTCTTAAGCTCGGCTAGTTCTAAGGGTGCCATCTTGTAGAGTCTTCTAGAAATTGGAACAGCTCCTGGAACAAGGTCTATCACAAACTCGACATCCCTGTCAGGTGGAACACCTGGCAGTTCTTCTGGAAAGACATCCGGAAAGTCTCGGACTATCGGAACATCTTCAAGGTCTGGAAGGGGGTTGGCATTTAGGGATTAAAGCTGGCGCTTGGCCACTCGAGTTAAGACATTGACTGTCTTGCCCGATGGGTGAGTAAGTTGAATGGTTCTAGTGGCACAATCAATCTTAGCATAATGAGCTGACATCCAGTCCATACCCAAGATGATGTTTATGTCCGAGGACTTGAGAGCTATTAAGGATGCAAGGAAGACAAGTCTATTGACAAGAATTTCGTTCCCATGGCTTACTCTAGAAGTTTGCCATCTAGAGCCAGGGGTTTGAATTTCCATGGTAGAGGGCATGTCACAGAATGTCGTGTTATGCAATCGAGCATAGTTCTCGGATATGAATGAATGAGATGCTCCAGTATCGAAAAGAACAGATGCCGGATGGCAATTAACAAGAAGCGTACCAAGGACGATGTTAGGATCCTCATGAGCCTCCTCGGCTAAAACATAGTTGACATGGCCACGGGCAGTGGTGACCGGCTTGGCATAGAATGTCTTTCCCGCGGGCTTACCACGGCCAACGGACTTTCCAGTTTGATTGGGGTTGTTGTTCTGGGGACACTCTCGGCTATAGTGACCCGGCTCTCCACACTTGAAACATGTCACCACATTGGGGCGTGGAGCAGCATTAGCAGCGGGGCCACCATAGGGCTTGGGCGGTGCAATTGCTGGTTGGGACAAGGCGCCTCAAAGGATGGCCTCGGGATGAACCTGGGTGGCAGTGCCGTGCTTGGGATCCACACCCGGCGCTTCTGAGCTCCAGAGCCGGATGAAGAGCCAAAATCACGGGAGTGCTTGCGTGAAGCGTCATAATCAGTCTGGCCTGTCTCAGCACTGATGGCTTTATTGACCAACTTCTGAAAGGAGGTGCACTCGTGCAGATGAAGATCGCGGCGAAGCTCAGGGCTGAGTCCCTTGCGGAGCCTTGCCTGCTTCTTAGCGTCGTTAGATACCTCTTCGGGAGCATAACGTGCCAGATTCCCAAATTCACGACTATATGCATCCACAGTCAGTCTTCCTTGGGTGAAATTGCAGAACTCCTCCCTCTTGCGATCCATGAGACCTTCCGGAATGTGATGCTCATGGAAAGCCTCACTGAATTCAGCCCAAGTAGTAATTTGGCCGACCGGGCGCATAGCTTCGAAGTTTTCCCACCAGAGGCTAGCAGGGCCTTCGAGGTGATAGACAGCATAAGTAACATTGTCGGCTTCAGCTACGTTGGCAGAACGTAGCTTGTGGGTAATGCTGCGAAGCCAGTCATCCGCGTCGAGGGGTTCGACGGAATGGTTAAACTTTGGTGGGTACAGCTTGATAAAATCATTGATTGACACCAAGTCATTTCGCGGGTGGCGTGCAGTGTTCTGCTCAATCCGCTCTAGCAGGCAGTTAGTCTCACGCTTGTTTCTTTCCGCCTCCAGCATCACTTCGGCCAGAGAGGGCGGGTGAGGCAGATTTTCACCCCTAGCTGCACTAGCTTCCCCCTGCTCCAGGGCAGCAGGGTTGCTGCGGGTGTTGACCATCCTAGGAGAAAACAAGACAACGGTTTAGATAAGGATGGCTCAAACTTAGCAAGGAAGTGCGGAATATAATGGATAACACGGAATGCAGAGATGTTCATCCGTATGTCATGGTAATATAAAACTGCCATATATATACCAACGGTCATACACATCATACATAGTTTAGTACAAGCCTAGGCTACAGTACAACTATGATGAAAGACGTTACATCTCATCGGAGGCATTCCAAGCTCCTATACATTATTTGTCTACACCTCCGGAATTGATTACACACAAAGTCATATCCCACAAGTCACGCAGGACAGTGGAGATACAACTATTACAATACTGGTGATACTACTACTAACTCAGACAGCTCCATAGTAGTCCTCATAGAAGTCACCTCCATAGCCTGGAAGTTCAACGTGATCATCCGGAAACAGACGGTCCTGAGGAGCTTGTGGACCATAGGGGCTAGGATGAGGTCTTGGACCAACAAACGGTGGCCTGCGGGGACCACGGGGTGGGGTGATGCCTCCCACATCACGCCAATCCACCATGTCTGGCAGAGCAGATCTCACAGGATACAGATCCCTTGTATCCATACATCCAGCTTGCACCACAGGTGCAAACCGAGTCAATGTGGCCCAATGATCAGCACGGGTATTGAAAAGCTCCAGCCTCAAGGCCCGATTCTCTCGGTCCTTATCTTCGAGCATCTCGGCAGTGGTACGAGTTAATGAGTCCTCCTGAGTGGAGTCAGCATAGATAGCCTGACGATACCCTTACGTTCTCGGAAGTGAAGCTGGCATGTAACGGAAGTTGGTGTTCCGAAGCAGGCCAGTCTGGACTCGCATGATGGTCATCATGGAATAGGCAGCATCCTGCACAGCCATCTCAATAGTAACCCCGAGTCCATAGGAACAGTGAAGGGGCTCGGTAGATCCAGGATAAGAAGGAAATATCCTGACGATGCAGAAATATTGGCTTTGATTAAAGTCTCGGAATTGCTCTTCGACGGTGTATTCGGGATACCAACGGTAACCCATCTCGATCATTACCCGGACTAACATAGCAGTATGACCGGGCATGTCGAGGCACCGGGTCAGGCGAACCACTTGGTTTTGAACACGTTGGCCATCTTAAAGCACAACCACAATGTAAAGACATTAGAATTTCTAGGGAAAATTGGACAGCATAACAGCTGTAAATGCTCAGAAAAAGATTTGAGACATCCACAACAGTTTGCAATACCACTCAACAACATCATATCAAGGTTCTGATTCAATTAGGAACATACTAAAATAGTAGAAACTGAACTGGGGCTTGTAACAACAATCCTATAAGCTACTACAGATTAGTAACACGTGAACCTGATAGAAGAAGAGAGCCTAGTCCTTAACCCACGTTGAATGAGAAGAGAATGACTCAGATCAGAGGACATAAGGTAAAGGAGTAAAAGAGCCTTACGTTCCCTTCCACAATCAATTCCCCTACATATAACTAAAGCATTTCTAGACTCGATATCGACCAGTTTGGCTCAACGAACCTACAGGAAGTCCGGCTCTGATGCCAACGCTGTCAGGACCCCCATTCCAAGTCACATCGATCTAGTCGGTAACACCTCATATCACTTTGCGGCCTCACGCACGGTATCCCACGGGTGTCGCCTTACCATGGCCCGGGACCATTTGCGCCTTTTGGCTCACGTATATGATAGTGTCGCTAGCATCCATATGACAGAGAACCCGGGCCGACATGGCTAGTCGTGAACCCAACGCGGCACAGACCTATGGAGACAGGCATACACGAATCACATCGAGCATGTCGGTCATCAGCGAGTGGTTCCGGGCTGTAGCACTGGGCTAACAGGACTCCGAGGAACCCGGGCTGTAGCAGGCTAGGCAGGACTCCGGATGTCACTGCGTGACATTTCCCCGAAGGGATAGACATAGGAACGATGTGAAACACATGCCGGCTAGTCAAGTGTCCTGAGCAGTAGTGCTGGGCTAGCAGGACTCCGGTGAACCGGGCTGTAGCGGACTACTATGGCTCGAGGAACACTAGACTACATTTCCCCATAAGAAAGGCTGCCAAGGATAAACAACTAGATTGTCGGATCCCACTCATACCAAGCATTTCAATCATACATACAATATGCCCGATATGAGTACATACAACATGGCATCACAACAAAACTCTACAACTCAAGTACTTTATTTAAAGGCTCCAGAGAGCCATACATAACATGTTCATACAGATAGGGGTCACATGACCTGACACTCAAGTCATACAATCATACAAGCATATGCGGAAGCAACTAGTCTGAGTACAGACACTACAAAGAAAGAAGGCTTATCGAAGCCTGTCTATCTACATAGGGCCCTCCATGGCCAGGATCACCACCTGGGTGGCTAGTCACTCGTCGACGTCAAGGTCTACGTAGAACCCATCGGAGGGGGCGGTGTTGTCGTCTGAAAACAGTAATTAAGCAAACATGAGTACAAAGGTACTCAGCAAGTCTTACAACAGAACCTACTATACATGCTCATTCTCAAGAAGGTGGTGGGGTTATTGTAGCAAGCCAGCTTTGACTCTTGACTAAGCTATCCTACGTAACTCCACTAGTAAAATAATTTTCGCACACGAGTCCACTACTCACCAACACAATACTCCACCGGGGATCCTCTCTCGTCATCCTACGAGAGGGCCATCCTCGGTACTCACACTTATCTTGAGTCTTTTAGTAGTAACCATTAACTTGTCTATGAACTGTATAGGCAACCAAGTAGTCCTTTACCGCGGACGCGGCTATTCGAAAAGTTTTATACCCTGCAGGGGTGTACTTCGTCACACATGTTTCCACCACTTAGCGTCTGCACACGACATGTGCTCGACAGACTTCAAGCGAAAACCGACGTGGGTGTAGACCACGACCTGACTAACCTCACAAGTCTCTAGTCCAGGTTTATCGCCTATTCAGGTTCCATCCGCAAGGAAATCCGGCCGGGGTGTCCTCAACGGCCCCAAACGATGTGTACAGAGTCCCGAGACGCCAAACGGGCGCCCGGCATACCCGGCCACAGTGTATCTACCGCATCATAGCCCACCCCTAGGGTCAGCGCTACGCATGGCCGCCAACACATAACCTACAAACACCAGAAACTAGTTGCAACTCCTGGACAGAGGGCGAGAGGGGTCATATTTCAGGGCCCAATGTGTGGTAGTAGCTGAATCTTAAATCACGCATACAGATCTCAGTTCTTATGGACGGTCTCAATGAAACAACCCACATGTAATCCTACATGGCCTCTCATCGTTACCTTTACCAAAACATGTTCAACAAATCCCTCACATTACCGACATAATCATATCACTCTAGCCCATCACCCAGATGAACCAGACCTGACACAACTCTAAGCATAGCAGGCATAGCAAGGTAGGAATCACATACATATCTCAATCAACTCCTACACATGCTAGTGGGTTTCATATAGTTACTGTGGCAATGACAGGTCATGCAGAGGATAAGGGTTCAACTACCGTAGCACACAGCAGTTTGAATCGCGTTGTCTTAATGCAGTAAACAAGAGCAGAAGCGAGAACATGGGTTTGTATCGAAATGATCAATGGGTTGCTTGCCTGTTGTAGAGGTAGTAGGGTACTGCCCTTCAGACGGATACTCGGGGTTATCCTCGGAGGCAGAACCTACCACAAAAGACACACCGAACATAATCAACACATGGCAATATGCAACAATATGATGCATGCTATGACATGGCAAGATGAAAGTGTCTTGGCCTAATGCAAGCTAAAACAGAAGGGGATGAACTCATTTGAATCAAAGATTCAAATATTAGCTCATTAAACATGGCCTTATTAGTGCATTACCTTATTCTGCTTAAACAACAAGGTTAACTTGTTTTGTCATGCATGAAACCATTACAGATGGATAGATTGAATTTTTCTGATCATTTTTCATATATAAATCTTTGCATTTGGAGCTATGGTTGATTTTCTATGATTTTTAGAAGTTTTGGATACTTTCTGGAATTCTCTATATAAAAATAAATCCAGAAATTAGTTATTGCGTCAGCAGTGCGTCAGGGTGACGTCAGTGGTCAACGGGGACGTCCAGGTCAACCTGACCAGTGGGTGCCGCGTGTCAGCAGTTATTTAAACTAACTAAATTTAGTTAAAATTAATCTGGGTTAATTAGCAGAGGGGGCCCCACTTGTCATAGACACAGGGGAGCCAACCTGGGCCCACCCAGGGGTCAAACAAAGTCAAACTCGCCGGCGTTTAGCCGCCGGCGAGGCCAGACGCGGCGGAGGGCTGCGGGTTTCGTGCTCCGGCAACCAAAACGACGGCAGAGAGCATCTACGCATAGCTGGGAGCAAGCCGCATCGGGTGGTGGCAGTGGGTGGAGCTAGGGTGGCCGGAAACATCACCGACGACGACCTTGGCGGCCGCCGGAGTTCGGGCGAGGCCGAAACCGAGGCTGCGGGGCACGACGAGGCGCGTGGAATGGTGCTACGGGCTCCTGCGGGTGCGATGAGTGCGTTGATCGCAATGGTGTGGCCGGTGGGTGGCCGGAGACACGTCGGCGACGAGCTCGGCGGCGGCGGGTGCTCGGGTGAGCGTGGTACGGTGCACACGGTGCAGGAGGGGGTTAATGGAGAGGGGGAGGACGGAGCTGGGCTGACGACGGTCACGTAGAAATGGACGGCGCCGTCGGGGACGAGCTGATGCGGTGGCGACGACGAAGAGGATCTCCGGTGATGGCGGAGTTGGGCGAGGTTGTTGCAGAGGCTGCGGGGCAAGCGAGCGCTCGGGGCTCGGCTTGCTCGAAGGAGTGGAGGGCGGCGGAGCTTCTGGACACGGTGGCTCGGCACGGGGACGACGGAGGGCGCGACTACGGCGGTGAGACGGCGGCAGGTGCGTCGGCCATGGTGCGGGAGAGCGAGGGAGAGAGGCAGGGGGCGAGTGAGGTGTCCGCGGGGTCGGGGCGGCGACGTGGAGCCTATCCAGCGTCCAGGCGCGTGACGCCGCAAGCTGCTGGCGCCGTGGCGAGCTCGCGCCCGCCGGCGTCAGCTCTCTGCCTGCCTGGCGGGGACAAAGCAGCTGGCTGGCATGGGCCAGCACAGCGCTGGGCCGCCAGGTGGGCCGGCTGATGGGCTGTGGCCAAGTAAGTTCTCTCTCTCCTTTTTCTTGTTTGTTTTCTTTTATCTATTTTTCTGCAACTGTTGGGCTTTATTAAAAATACCTAGACATCTTTAAAAATCCTGAAAATAATCAGGGGCTCTGTTTAGATTATTCCCAATAGCCCACACTTATTTCCAGAATTATTTGAGCATTTAAATTATTTTATAGCATTTAAATGCCCAAATTCAAATACTTATGATTTAATTCAGAGAATCCAGAATGTCCTAGAAAATAGTGCACCATTTTTGCCAGGGGTTTTAGCCCAAACCAGAAATGATGAACATTTTGTGAAGGGCATTTTGGGTTCATTGAAAATAATTTTAGTAAACCCTAGTTGTTTCCAGGGGGGGTGCTGGGGTTTCTGTCTTCCCCATTTCAAATTTAAGGGAATTTAAATATGATGCACACTCTAATGCTTGAACTAGCTAGGGTGTGACACCTTCATCGAACCTCGCCGCCGGAACCTCCATCCTCGACGCCCTCACCACCATCTCCGGTGAGCCTCGTCACTCATCCTCTCTCATTCTCTATCTCTCCCGTGTCTCTCTCTGCTCTCTCTGAACCTTTCTTTTTTTTCCTTCGACAGGAGCATCCATGGCCTCGACCTCCGTCGTCCCGCATAAGATGTGCCGCCCCGCTGCTCTGAGGCCAAGACCCGCTCGCTGCTTCCGCTTCCGTCGACCGCGCTCTGATCTGCTAGAGCTCGACCTCCTTCGTTAGCCTCGCCATGCGCCAAGTCCATCGCCGCCTGAACCTCCCTGCTTCGCCAAGTCCCCTGTCGTGGCCCCTGTTTCGTTTGCATCGAGCGAGCGAGGGAAGCGCTCGCGTTGATCAGCCTTGCCTTGCTGAACCTCGCCGCCGTCTGTCCTCGACTGCTGCACCTCTCCTTCCCCCAGTTCCTCTCTCGGTCACCGCGCGACCTGCACCGTTCCTGAGTCTTCCCCCTGCATCTTTCCCTGTCTCACATCTCCCTCTCTTTTTCCTTGAACCAGCAGCGCCATGGATGGCCACCGACGGAGCCCGCCCCGGCCTCCAAACCCACGCTTGCCGAAGCCACTTCCTCGCCGACCCGCTACTGCCCCGCCTGCGCCGCTTATCTGTTTCGTTCGAGCAGGACGACGAACGCACGCAGCCACCGCTCGCATTGACTGCGCCCCCTTCCACCTCGTCGTCGATCCAGCCAGTCCAGGAGGCCTGCTCGCCCTGTCTCCCACCGACTGGGCCAGGCCCAGGGTGAGCAGCCCCCAAGCGCCCCCTCCTCTTGTTTTTTATTTTTCCTATTGTTGGGCCAGCCAATTCGGCCCGCGTATGTTTTTCTAGCGTCTGTGATTTGTCTATTATTCCAGAGAGCGCCAGTTTTACAGTGTAGCCCTTAAACTTCATGCATATAATAACTCAACAACTATGCATCTTTTGTTAAAACATTATATATGTAAAATGCTTAGAATTTCATCTTTTTAGTAATATCCAACTTTCAATCATGTTTAAAATTTTTAAACTGCTGTTTGTTTAAATTTGCTTAAATAACTTGTTAAAATGATTTAATTCATAACTTAATAACCGTAGCTCGGTTTTAAGTAACCTTTATATGTAAATGGGGTAGAATTTTGCCTAGTTTAGCATGATGTACTTGCTTTGCATGTTTAACAACTCTAAAATATGGTTTAGGGCAGAACAGTACCAAACCTAATATATGCATATGAGGTTTTTCCGGAAATGTTATTTTGTTGTTCCGGCATCATTTAAACTTGCCTAGATAGGTAGTTATCATTTGCTTCACCCCTTGCCATGCTAACCAACATTTAATATTGTTGAGTACC